>NC_041386.1:193391950-193486265 GCF_002162155.2 Triticum dicoccoides
CGGGAGCCGGGCCGGGAGGGCCTCCCGCGGGCTCGCCGGGCCGGTGGCGCGGGGGCGGCGGACACTGTCCGGCGCGGGCCGGACACGTCCGGTTTGCGGCGGATCTGGGATTTAGGGTTTCGAAGAGGAGAGATCCGGATTTGGAATGGGGGAGGTATATATAGGCATAGAGGGAGCTAGGAGAGTCCAAATGAGGTGCGGTTTCTGACCACGCGATCGTGATCGAACGCTCTAGATGATGGAGAGGGTTTAGGTGGGTTTTGGGCCAAATTGGAAGGGTGTTGGGCTGCAACACACATGAGGCCTTTACGGTCCCTCGGTTAACCGTTGGAGTATCAAACGAAGTCCAAATGGTACGAAACTTGACAGGCGGTCTACCGGTAGTAAACCAAGGCCGCTTGGCAAGTCTCGGTCCAATCCGAAAATGTTTAATCCCCACACACGAAAGAAAGGTAGAAATGACCACCGGAGAAGAACGAAGCGCCGGAATGCAAAACGGACAACGGGGAAAATGCTCGAACGCATGAGATGAACACGTATGCGAATGCAATGCACATGATGACATGATATGAGATGCATGACAACGACAACAACACACGGAGACAAAAACCCGAACCCGAGAAAATAAAATAACTTAAGGCCGGAAACGGCAAGAGTTGGAATACATATTGGGAAAGTCACAACCGGGGTGTTACAACACTCCACCACTACGAAAGGATCTCGTCCCGAGATCTAGGACTGAAAGAACGCCGGGTACTCAGAACGGAGGTGATCCTCGCGTTCCCAGGTAGCTTCACGGTCGGAATGGTGTGACCACTTGACTTTGAGGAATTTGATTGACTTGTTGCGAGTCTTGCGTTCAGTCTCTTCAAGAATAGCAACTGGGTGCTCACGATAGGAGAGATCTTCTTGGAGCTCAATGTCCTCGAAGTTGACGGTGCGGTCAGGATTCTTGAAGCACTTTCGGAGCTGAGAGACATGGAACACGTCATGAACATTTGCAAAGTTTGAAGGAAGCTCGAGTTGATAGGCGAGATCGCCTCTCTTGCTGACAATCTTGAAAGGTCCCACGTATCTAGGGGCAAGCTTCCCTTTGATATCGAAGCGACGAGTACCTTTCATAGGAGAGACGCGGAGGTAAACATGATCTCCGATCTCGAAAGCCAAATCACGGTGCTTACTGTCATAGTAGCTCTTCTGACGGGATTGGGCTGCTTTGAGGTTATCTCGAATCACTTTGCACATTTCCTCTGCCTCTGTGATTAAGTCATTTCCCAAAAGCTGACGTTCACCAGTTTCAGACCAGTTGAGAGGGGTACGACACTTCCTGCCATACCGAATTTCAAATGGGGCCTTGCCCGAACTTGCTTGAAAACTGTTGTTGTAGGAGAATTCAGCATAAGGAAGACAATCCTCCCACTTCATGCCGAAGGAGATCACACAAGCCCTGAGCATATCTTCAAGAATCTGGTTGACACGCTCGACTTGACCGCTAGTTTGAGGATGGAAAGCTGTGCTGAAGCGGATGTGGGTGCCCATGGCCTTCTGAAAAGAATCCCAAAACTTGGAGGTAAAGATGCTGCCACGGTCTGAAGAGAGACAATTCGAGAGGTATAGAGTTCTGCCAATTGAGCTGCAGTGATTGACTCTTTGATAGGCAGAAAGTGAGCCACTTTAGTGAGTTTGTCGATGACAACGAATATAGCATCATTGCCACACTTGGACTTTGGAAACCTAGTCACGAAGTCCATTTCAATGTGGTCAAACTTCCATTCTGGAATTGCAAGAGGTTGGAGGAGACCAGCTGGTCTTTGGTGTTCTGCCTTCACTCTTCTGCAGACATCACACTCATTTACGAACTGAGCAATCTCGCGCTTCATTCGAGTCCGCCAATAAGCCTGCTTGAGGTCCTGATACATCTTCGTGCTCCCAGGGTGGATGGAGAGGAGAGAATTGTGAGCCTCATTCATGATCACTTTACGAAGTTCACCTTGGGTACGACAATACGATCCTCGAAGAAGAGAGTATCCTTGTCATCAAGGTGGTAGCACTTGTACTTGGGTTGACTCTTGGCAATCCCAATCTTCACCTTTTTCACCATAGCATCAAGAAGCTGGGCTTGGCGAATCTGGTCTTCCAAGGTAGGAGAGACTTGAAGGTTGGCGAGGAAACCTTGAGGAACAACTTGCAGATTAAGTTTGCGGAAAGCTTCACAGAGCTTGGGTTGATAAGGCTTGAGAATAAGACTGTTGCAATAAGCTTTTCTGCTCAATGCGTCAGCAATCACATTGGCCTTGCCTGGAGTATACTTGATACTTGGATTATACTCTTGAATCATTTCGACCCATCGAGTTTGCCTGAGGTTGAGATTAGGCTGAGTGAAGATGTACTTGAGACTCTTGTGATCAGTGAAAATGTCCACTTTTCTTCCCAATAAGAGATGTCTCCAAGTCAAAAGAGCATGCACAACTGCCGCCAACTCGAGATCATGAGTGGGGTAGTTCTTTTCATTAGGCTTCAACTGGCGAGAGGTATAAGCAACAACTTTCTTCTCTTGCATCAACACTGCGCCGAGACCTTGGAGAGAGGCATCACAAAAGACCTCGTACGGCTTGGATTCATCAGGCGGGGTCAGAACTGGAGCAGTTATCAATTTCTCTTTCAAAGTGTTGAAAGCAATGTCACACTCCGGAGACTAAACGTACTTGACGTGCTTCTGGAGAAGATTTGAGAGAGGATTCGCGATCTTAGAAAAGTTTTCAATGAATCTTCGGCAGTAGCTTGCGAGACCGAGGAAGTTACGGAGTTGCTTCACGTTCTGAGGAGGTTCCCAATTCACAATTGCAGACACCTTCTCAGGACTCACCGCAATGCCCTTGGCAGAGATGATATGACCAAGATAAAGAACCTCATCGAGCCAAAATTCGCACTTGGAGAACTTGGCGTAGAACTGGTGTTCCCTCAGCTTATCTAGTACCAAACACAAGTGCTTGGCATGATCTTCCTTGTTCTTCGAGAAAACCAGAATGTCGTCGAGATAGACCAAAACGAAGTCATTGGTGTAGGCGTTGAAGATGAAGTTCATCATGCGAGAGAAAGTCGGAGGAGCGTTGACGAGGCCAAAAGACATGACAGTGTATTCGTATGAACCATAGCTTGTCCTGAAAGCTGTCTTGGGGATATCTTGCTCACGGATTCGAATCTGATGATAACCCATACGGAGATCAAGCTTGGAGAATACTTGGGCATGTTTGAGTTGTTCGAACAGCTCGTTGATGTTGGGAAGTGGGTATTTGTTCTTGATGGTCTTCTTGTTCAATGGACGGTAGTCAACACAAAGTTGGTCCGTTCCATCCTTCTTCTTCACAAAAAGAACACCACAGCCCCACGGAGAAGAACTAGGCCGGATGAGACCCATTCTTTCTTGAATATCGAGTTGCTTCTTCAGCTCCTTCAACTCTTCATGTCCGAGCTTGTAAGGACGCTTGCACACAGGTTTCGTGCCGGGCTCAAGATCGATAACGAATTCAACTAGCCGGTGCGGAGGCATTCCTGGAAGCTCTTCTGGAAAGACGTCTTGATATTCGCAAATGACTGGAATTTGTGAGATGGCATCGAGTTCACCCTTCTCATTGAGAGAAAACAGACGGATGGTATTATCCCGAGCGGCAAAGACAATTACATCCTCAAACGAATGAGTCAATTGAATCTGCCTGGCAGCACAATCAAGATGTGCCTTGTGCTTAGAAAGCCAATCCATTCCGAGAATAAGATCAATATCCGAGTTACCAAGAACAATTGGGAAGAAAGGAACTTGTAGTCGCCCAAGGTGATAGTAACCTCTGGGACGCAGGTGTTAGCTGTCATCTGCTTGCCCGGTGACACAATTTGCAAGGAACTTTGCAGATACTGATAATCGCACTCATACTTTGATGCAAAAGGTTTGGAAATGAAGCAATGCGATGCACCAGTGTCAAAAAGAACTTTTGCAGGAATATCATTAACAGGAAGGTTACCCATGATGACCTCTAATGAATCCTCTGCCTGAGCTGCATTCACCATATTGACCTTGGCGTACTTGGGGTTATGCTTGACCACAGCTGTACTTTCCGATCTCATGGGAGGAGGAGGAGGGAGGCGCCTCTGATTGAGACACTTGTTGGCATAGTGACCCTTCTGTTGGCACTTGTTGCACGTGACCTCTGAAAGCGGACGGTGATACAGAGCACTCGATCTTGGAGGTTGAGACGAAGTCTTGTTCTGAAAGCCAGGGTTGGGTGGGTGGGAAGATCCACTGCCACCTTTGCTCTTCTGCTGATACGGCTGACGAAACAGAGGAGGAGGAAGCCAATACTTCTACTGCTTGGCCACTTGAGTAGAGGAAGAAGGAGTAGCATCTCTGACTCGCTTCTTGCAAGCATCACACCTCAGTTGAGCGGCCTCTTGCTTCAATGCCATGTTGTAGAATTCATTGTACCTCAAGGGCTCAAAGAGAACAAGAGCTAGCTGGATTTCTTCTCTGAGACCACCCCAGAACTAGTATATCATGCTCTTCTCATCAGGGACATCCTGCTTGGCAAAGCGGGTGAGCTTCTGAAACAACTTGTTGTAGTCATAGACAGACAAAGAACCTTGCTCAGGTTGCGGAATTCCTCACACTTGCTTTCAACCACGCTCTGAGGGATATGATGAGCTCTGAAATCTTGACGGAATTCATCCCAGGTAATAGCACATCCACCTCTGGAATCCTTGTACCGCTGAAACCATTCTGCAGCTTGGTCTTTGAGTTGGAAGGAAGCGAACTTGACGAAGTCCTCAGGCCTGACATTACTGCACTCGAAATGCTTGCACAGATCCACAAGCCAATCGTCAGCATCGGTTGCCTCAACACAATTGCTGAAAGTCTTTGGCCCGTTAGCAGGGAACTGGTTGAGTGTAGCAAAGTGATTCTGATTGTTGCCTTGGTTCCCTTGGTTGCCTTGATTGCGCTCTTGGAGAATTTGCATGATCAACTGTGTGTTTGCATTGGTTGCGGCCATCACAGCTTGCCATGCCTCCGGAGGAGGTGGAGGTGGTGGCGGATCTTGATTCTGATTTTGATTGGTGCTCTTAGCGGGAGCCATCCTAAAGAGGTTGACCACCGTTAGCACATAAACAGATAAATGAAGTTGAATCCAACGGAATGAAAATTGCAACATATAGTCTTCACATCCGAACAAAATGAACGAATGCATTCCTCTTGAAATGGTCACATATCCATAAATTGAGAAGCCACTTAGAATTTAGGTAGAGAAATAAATCAACAAGGTACGGATCAAGAACGAATACTCGGTAAGAAATCCCAATCTCAAACCAAATATCCGTGGAAGAAGAAACTAGAGCTACAAAAATTCCCACCTATGAAACTCCCGAACCTTTCCGGTTATGTAATCAGGTGTTGGGGATACAGGGGAAGCATAATATCTCACCCAAATCTAGCAAATCCTACATCCAGCTGTATCCATCCTTCAACACATAACCGAGAAAAACTTCGGAAACCATCGACCTCAACCTTCGAAAAGCATCCGTTATACAAGTGATGGCAATACTCCAAAACTCCCGCCCCAGTACTGGGTGGCGTCGAGGTTATCTCACTAACGAACTGCATAAAAGAGATTTTCGATGTCGGCGTACTAAACTCAGGTATTCCAGAATTGCAACGATAAAATTATGACGACAACACCTCAGAGCTCAACTCCCCGGGACACTTCCACAAAACCCCTGACAGGAGGCACCAAGACAATGTTCTCGTCATAAAACCATCAGAACGATTCCAAGATACCCGCGTGATCCTAAATTTTTTTTAGTGAAATTTGAGAAGAGAAGAGTCAAAACTCTACGTCAGGATGCCTTACCAGAGCGATGAGGAGACTGGGAAGTAAAAAGAATTCCTAAACTCTTCGATATATAATTCCTAAATGACTCAAAACATTGTTCTAGACACAACTCGGCCACTAAAAACGATCAAGCAATGGGGATCCTAAGGTCGGGGAAGGCTCTGGTTACCAACTTGTAACACCCTCGATGCGACTATATCTCCCACGTGTCGAGGCACGACTTAGAGGCATAATCGCATTGAAGGCATATATCGCAAGTTAGGCAATCTTCACAACATCCCATGTAATATAATTAACAAAAGGGGAGATAACATAGTTGGCTTACACTCGCCACGTCAATCCAGTACATAAATAACATTACATCATCCAAACACTCATGGCCCGACTATGGCGCCAAAATAAAAGATAACCCAACATGCGACACGGTCCTGATCACCCCAACTGGGCACCACTACTGATCATCGGGGAAAGACACATAATATCATTGAGAGTCCTCGTCGAACTCCCACTTGAGCTCAAGCGCGTCACCTGGAGCGGAATCATCAGGCCCTACATCTGGTGTAATAGTAATCTGTGAGCCACAGGGACTCAGCAATCTCGCACCCTCGCGATCAATACTATTTAAGCTTAATAGGTATGGCAAGGTAAATATATGTGGAGCTGCAGCAAGCGACTAGCATATATGGTGGCTATACTGTTCGCAAAGGAGAGCGAGAAGAGTAGGCAAAGCGCGAACGCATAACTAAAGGACAACCTGCGCAAAACATTACTCCAACACCGTGTCCACTTCCCGGAC
Source organism: Triticum dicoccoides (assembly GCF_002162155.2). NCBI lineage: Eukaryota > Viridiplantae > Streptophyta > Magnoliopsida > Poales > Poaceae > Triticum > Triticum dicoccoides. Next base: position 193,398,623 of record NC_041386.1, read on the forward strand.
TCCGCCGAGAAGAGGCGGTTGATTCATTTTAATTAAGTTAAGGTTCAAGTTATCTACAACCAGACATTAACAAATTCCCATCTGCCCATAACCGCGGGCACGGCTTTCGAAAGATCAAATCCCTCCAGGGAGTCCCAACTTAGCCCATGACAAGCTCTCACGGTCAACGAAGGAATAGACCTCCTCCCGAGACATTCCGATCAGACTCGGTATCTCGGTTCTTCAAGACACTTCGACAGGTTAAAACAAATCCAGCAACACCGCCCGAATGTGCCGACAAATCCCGATAGGAGCTGCACATATCTCGTTCTCAGGGCACACTTAGATGAGCACTCTATACAACTAAAACCAAACCTCGAGTTTCCCCGAGGGGGCGCTGCACAGGACTCTAGTTTGGACCAACACTCAGAGGAGCACTGGCCCAGGGGGGGCTAAAATAAGATGACCCTCGGGCTCCAGAAACCCAAGGGAAAAAGAGGCTAGGTGGCAAATGGTAAAACCAAGGTTGGGCATTGCTGGAAAAGCTTTAACCAAGGCGAACTATCAAGGGGTTCCCATTATAACCCAACCGCGTAAGGAACGCAAAATCCGGGAACATAACACCGATATGACGGAAACTAAGGCGGCAAGAGTGGAACAAAACACTAGGCGAGAGGCTGAGCCTTCCACCCTTTACCAAGTATATAGATGCATTAAGATAACATGGTAATATAATGATATCCCAACAAGTAAATAAATGTTCCAACAAGGAACGGCCTCCAATCTTCACCTGCAACTAGCAACGCTATAAGAGGGGCTGAGCAAAGCGGTAACATAGCCAATCAATGGTTTGCTAGGACATGGTGGATTAGAGGTTTGACATGGCAATTTGTCAGGCTTGAAATCAAGTGGTAGGCATCTTAGCATTGGCATAGCAAAAGAGCGAGCAATCTAGAATAGCAAAGATAGTAGTGATTTCGAGGGTATGATCATCTTGCCTCAAAGTTGTCAAAGTTGACTGGATCCTCGGAAGCAAACTCAACGGGCTCCTCGTTAGCGAACTCGTCTCCCGACTCTACCCAAACAAGACAAACAAGCAAACGGAACACAATCAACCACGTGCAAAGCTCAAACAATATGATGCAAGGATGGTATGCTATGCGGGATGCGATGCGGGATGCATATGCAAGATTTGACAAGGAATGCATGAACCTGGCCTCAACTTGGAAATCCAAGTGTGCCACTGGAAAGATGAGATGAAATCGCTTGAAAACGATATAAAGAACGCCGGAATCGGAGTTACGGTTTGGAAATGGCAAGCAATTCAAATATGACCACGTTTTGCGATTTACAGCAAGTAGCCGTCTAAATGCAACGAGATGAACATGCTACAGCACCCAAGCATGGCATTAAAATACATGGCAGGGATGCATTCATGATGCTTAACAAAAGTCTAGCACTGAGCTACGGCCAATTCATCCATTAACAGGTTCAAATAAGCATGGCAAAAATGCATATGGTAAACAGATCTCAGACTTAGTGAAATTAACACTTGTCTGGAATTTCAGATCAGATAGCACTCTTCGGAGCAACAAAACTATATGCTACAGGACCTGAACATGGCAAAGTAAAGCATGGCATGGGGCTACTCAAAGAGCTTAACAAAAGTCCCTTAATGACCTTGAGCCAAAAGGGATCAGAAAATACAATTGCAAGCATGTGAACATGGCAAAAACATAATCAGTTCTCAGACTTAGTGAAAACTGGAGCATGCTGAAACAGATATCAAGTAGGCATGTTTACGAGCTCGATGCACTCACTACGGAGCAAGTCATGACAAGCTAAGCATACATCCATCAAGAATACACAAAATGCAAGCTAGACATGGCAAGAACAATAGCATAGCATGCACGGATCAACTACAACATCCTCGGCAAAATCTCTAACAAGTAGACAATCTGCCCAGATTCACGAAGTAGTGAAAGTAGAGCTCGATTGACTCAAGCTAGGATGTTCCATAATTGCAAACAAAGACATGGATGGATAGAGCACTACAAGATTAACAAAACATCCTTACTAATCATCCTCAAAAGAGGCACGGATCACTAGAAAACAACATGAACATATGGCCTCACTTTGCAAGCTTGTGCTAGTCACCACACACATCACAATGCTATGTCCCTAAAATCAGCATTACCAAGTGCCTCACTTTGCAAGCTTGTGCTAGTCACCACACACATCACAAAAATACATGGGTTGCACCTCTGGAAAGATGGCAAAACCCTTAACAAAACATATGTAGAGCTCATGGGCATATCATGCACACAATAATCATGGCAAAAATGACAAATAGCTAAATGGAGCAGCAGATCTGGCAATTATCTCAAGTAGCACTCTTCTAACAGCATTTCGGGCATCAAGATGAACTCAAATGAAAATGATGCAATGGAATGAAATGATGTGCTCTCTGAGGCGAACATTTTGATATGCTATATGCGCGAGATGGAGCTACGGATGCAAAGTTACGGCACGATGAACATGGCAATATGAACTATGATTTCGAGAGGAAGTCAACCCGAAACGGATCTCAGATCCAGATCCGGGGCACGGACTACGAGGTTCGCCGGAGAAGCACTGTTCACCGGAGCGAAGCGGGGCATCGCCGGACTTGGGGCACGGCGGCCGGAGTTCGCCGGGGCGGCGTTGGGCGGCGGGGAGGCGCGCGCCGACGCAGTGGAGACCGGGCGGCGGAGGCGCGGCGAAGAGGCGCGGCGGGGTAGCCGGAACGAGGAGGCGGCGCTGGGCGGCGATGGCGCCCACGGCGGTGCGTCGAGGCGTAGGTGGCCGACGGCGGCCGGGTCGGGGAAGGGGCGCGCGGGCAGGTGGTGCGCGGGAGCCGGGCCGGGAGGGCCTCCCGCGGGCTCGCCGGGCCGGTGGCGCGGGGCGGCGGACACTGTCTGGCGTGGGCCGGACACGTCCGGTTCGCGGCGGATCTAGGATTTAGGGTTTCGAAGAGGAGAGATCCGGATTTGGAATGGGGGAGGTATATATAGGCATAGAGGGAGCTAGGAGAGTCCAAATGAGGTGCGGTTTTCGGCCACGCGATCGTGATAGAACGCTCTAGATGATGGAGAGGGTTTAGGTGGGTTTTGGGCCAAATTGGAAGGGTGTTGGGCTGCAACATACACGAGGCCTTTACGGTCCCTCGATTAACCGTTGGAGTATCAAACGAAGTCCAAATGGTACGAAACTTGACAGGCGGTCTACCGGTAGTAAACCAAGGCCCGCTTGGCAAGTCTCGGTCCACTCCGGAAATGTTTAATCCCCACACACGAAAGAAAGGTAGAAATGACCATCGGAGAAGAACGAAGCGCCGGAATGCAAAACGGACAACGGGGAAAATGCTCGAACGCATGAGATGAACACGTATGAGAATGCAATGCACATGATGACATGATATGAGATGCATGACAACGACAACAACACACGGAGATAAAAACCCAAACCCGAGAAAATAAAATAACTTAAGGCCGGAAACGGCAAGAGTTGGAATACATATTGGGAAAGTCATAACCGGGGTGTTACATCTACTTAGCGTAGCAACATAATGTAAAATGATGGCGACAATGTTATATGGTTCAGACCTACCTCAGTGAACTATTGGGTGCAAAGCATAGTCATGCGGCATCAGTTTCCTACCATGCAGTCCTACCGCAAAGAACTAAGTGCATAATAAAAACATAGGTATTGAAACATGATCAAGGTGCAACTTGCCTTGGTACTGCTGGTTGAATTCTAAAGACTAATAATATTCTGCTTCGCACTCCGCGCAATCTATCGCAAAGAAGGTAAACAACCATAAGCAAACATTCCAGAGAACCAAAAGAACATGCATACCAAAAAGTCTCGGAAAAACCAAATGAAAATATAACACACTAAGCTACTACAGAAATATTCTAAGTGCAAAACAACATAGGCCTATGGTTCAAAGAGTGATGTGAAATATAGTGCATACTATGCATACTAGTAAAAATATTAAAGGGCAGATTCTAGTGTGTGAAAATTATTGTGACAAAGGTCCAGGTGATAGGGTTTTGCTACGGTGACAGCATGCAAAAGGAATCAACTTAATCGGAGTTACGGTTTGGGAGATATGGCCATTTGAAGTTCGAATTCGATTATGAAATAAATTCAAATTTCAATCTGACAAAAGTTTGCAAAAATTATACCACTGGATAGATCTGAACAATACGAAGAATTTGCCGCTGGTTTCATCGAGTTTGGATCTGCGGTTTAAAAGTTATGGCTAATCTAAGTTCAGGGACTAATCTGCTAATTACAGGGACTAAATAGTGAAGAAAAGTTATCACAAACATGTCCCTGACGCATGGCAGATTCCTACTGGCCGAAAGGTGTTCGCTGCAGAGGCTATACGGCGAACGGCCACTAAATAAGAAAAACGGCGGCGGCGGCTAACTAAATAAAAACCGACGCTCGGTTTAAATACAACCGCACGGTCTAAAGGAAACCAACCAGTAGTTTTTAAAATAAAAACGACGGTTAACCGTGTACCGGTTCAACTAAAAAACCATCCTAATCTAATCTAGGTCGTCGATGATCGTTCTAACGGGAGGAAGTGGGGCCGCGGCTTACATCGGATGGTGGTGGCCGGCGACAAGCACAGGACGGTGGCGCGACGTCGGGTGATGGCGGGGCAGCGGCTACGGCGGTCCTCGGCGTCGGGGAAGAAGATGGGGAGGGGCGGCACAGCTTGGGAGTCTGGATGGTGGCATCGGGGCTCCTCAGGGGCGTTGGGGTCGGCGAGGCGAAGGCGGCGGCGCTCCATGGGCTCCGGCGAGGTCGGGCGTCATCGGGGCGTCGTCTCCGGCGGGACCTAGGCGAGGAAAAGATGTCAACAAGGTGCGCGTTGTCGCGGGAAACCATTTGACGAGGAAGGTGGAGGCCACGGTGGCTTACTGGCGACGGAAGGGACGACGGAGTGGCGTGGCTCCAGCAAGAAGCGAACAGCGACAGCGGCGGCTATGGGCGGCGTGGGGAGAAGCGGGACGGCGAGGACGGAAGAGGGGAGGCCGGGGCATTTATAGGCGAGGGGGGAGCGTGCGGGTGCCGTGGATAATCTCTATCCGAGCGTGAGGCAGCCGACGGTTGCGGGTGGCGAGGCGCAGGTGTTTATCCCGTGCGGTGTGGGAGGTTGGGGACGGCCTGACGGGTGGGGCCCGCCAGGCAGCGGCAGTGAGAGGAGGCGACCGAGGGCGGGCGCGGAGCGGTCGACTGGTGTGGGGGGGTTTCGGGCGCGCGGGCGGCCTTGGGCCGAAATGGCCAGCTGGGCCGGTCGGGCGCTCCTGGGCCGAACCTAGTTTCGGTCCAGGCTGCGTGCGTGTGTGTGCGTGTGTGTGTGTGTGTGTCTTTTTAACTGAACACTAAATTGGCCGTAAATAATTCAAATGAATTAATAAAAACACCACAATAATTTCTAAAATAACTATACAATATTTAGAGCCTAATGAACATTAACTTAAGCACAGAATATTTTGAAAATATTTTTTCTAATGCAATTAATGCACTTTTGCAAATAAAATAAATACCAATCAACTCCAAAACTTCAAATAATATTCAACATAAAATTTCCCATGCTTTTGTATTTTGAGGAAGTCATCTTATCCCCTCTCATTTGTTTTTCTCGAGTGGAAAAATATTAGTTGAATATTTCAAAAACTCCAAAATGCAAAGAAATATGATATGCATTGAATGATTCTATTAACATCCAAATTTAATAAAAATTGGGATGTTACAGGTTTCCTCCTTTCCTAGTCCAACTAGGAGAAGGGGGGAAAGGAGGTAAGAGGAGAAGGAAGGGAGAGGGGGGCCGCGCCCCAAACCCCTTGTCCAATTCGGACTGGGATTTGGAGGGGCATGCGCCACCTTCTGGCTGCTGCCTCTCCTTCCCACTTAAGCCCATTAAGGCCCAACACTTCTTCCCCGTATTCCCGTAACTCCCCGGTACTCCGAAAAATACCTGAATAACTCGGAATCTTTCCGATGTACGAATATAGTCATCCAATATATCGATCTTTACGTCTTGACCATTTCGAGACTCCTCGTCATGTCCCCGATCTCATCTGGGACTCCGAACTACCTTCGGTACATCAAGCACATAAAATCATAATACAAATCGTCCGAACTTTAAGCGTGCGGACCCTACGGGTTCGAGAACTATGTAGACGTGACCGAGACACGTCTCCAGTCAATAACCAATAGCGGAACCTGGATGCTCATATTGGCTCCCACATATTCTATGAAGATCTTTATCGGTCAAACCGCATAACAACATACGTTCTTCTCTTTGTCATCGGTATGTTACTTGCCCGAGATTCGATCGTCGGTATCCCAATACCTAGTTCAATCTCGTTACCGTCAAGTCTCTTTACTCGTTCCGTAATGCACTATCCCGCAACTAACTCATTAGTTGTATTGCTTGCAAGGCTTATGGTGATGTGTATTACCGAGAGGGCCCAGAGAAACCTCTCCGACAATCGGAGTGACAAATCCTAATCTTAATCTATGCCAACTCAACAAGTACCTCTAGAGACACCTGTAGAGTACCTTTATAATCACCCAGTTACGTTGTGACGTTTGGTAGCACACAAAGTGTTCCTCCGGTAAACGGGAGTTGCATAATCTCATAGTCATAGGAACATGTATAAGTCATGAAGAAAGCAATAGCAGAATACTAAACGATCAAGTGCTAAGCTAACGGAATGGGTCAAGTCAATTGCATCATTCTCCTAATGATGTGCTCCCGTTAATCAAATGACAACTCATGTCTATGGCTAGGAAACATAACCATCTTTGATCAACGAGCTAGTCAAGTAGAGGCATACTAGTGACACTCTGTTTGTCTATTTATTCACACATGTATCATGATGAGGACATCAATACCATTGTTACACCCACAGCCCCTGCTGCTATACATACTGGACCAATTACTAGAGCTCGCGCATGCCAATTAAATTATCAGGTACTTTCATTTGTTGGTAATGATTCTAATGTTCATGAGAATATGATGCTGCCTAAATTGGATACATTTGTTTTGCTTACAAATGAAGTGCCTGGCATGGATAAGAGGGATGAACACTGGAGCAAGACCAAGCATGGAGATGATGGCATGCGCAAGGGGATCCAGAATGGAGTTACAAGTGATGGTTTTAGTTCTTTGAAGCCACCATAAGGAGTGCATGAAGCCTTGGACGAAATATACAAGATGCCACTTCATAAATTTCGTCCAGAGGCTATTCTAGGTGTTGCGTCACCTTATTATTGGGCCAGGCCCATGTATTTTCAAAATACTTAAGTATAGGCTGCTTTTAGAGTCCGTACGTGTGGGGAAACAAGAGTTAGGTTGGTTTGGGACCCCTCCTCCAAGGGCCACGAAATTCCCCCCTCTTCCTTCATATATACAGCCCTAAGGGCGTCCTTTAGACTTTGGGTCTTGTTTAGATTAAAAGTTCGCCATAGATGCAACTTCGCATACTTCGTTTGTGTCCAACGACCAGACCAAGACGTCACAGAAGCTCACCTTCATTAATAAAGCATTCCTCTTTTATTCGCAATATCCAGGTTGCAATCTCAGTTTCTTGCTTGTTCTTCGTTTGTGTAACACCCCGGATGTAATTTACCTTATATGTATCCCAACTCTTGCCGTTTCCGGCGCTAAGTTATTTTATTTTCCTCGGGTTCGGATTTTTGTCTTCGTGTGTTGTTGCCTTTGTCATGCATCTCATATCATGTAATCATGTGCATTGCATTTGCATACGTGTTCATCTCATGCATCCGAGCATTTTCCTCGTTGTCCGTTTTGCATTCCAGCGCTCCTATCTCCTCTCGTGCCCCTTTCTACCTATTTTTTTCGTGTGTGGGGATTAAACATTTCCAGATTGGACTGAGACTTGCCAAGCAGCCTTGGTTTACTACCGGTAGACCACCTGTCAAGTTTCGTGCCATTTGGACTTCGTTTGATACTCCAACGGTTAACCGAGGGACCGAGAAGGCCTCATTTGTGTTGCAGCCCAACACCCTTCCATTTTGGCCCAAAACCCACCAAAGACCCTTCCATCACCTAGAGCGTTCGATCACGATCGCGTGGCCGAAAACCGCACTCCATTTGGAGCTTCCTGGCTCCCTCTATGCCTATATATAGATCCTCTCCCGAAATTCCCGGGTCTCTTCCCCCCTAACCCTAGATCTTTCCCTCTCCTCGCACGCCGGACAAAGTTCCACTGACGGACATGTCCGGAAGTCTCCCGCCGCTGCCACGTGGCACTGCCTAAGTGGCCGCCGACCTCCTCCGCCGCCGAAGCCCGCCGCGACCCGTGGCCGGCCCGCCCGCGCCCGCGCACGGGCCAGAGACGCCGCCCGCGCCGCCTTCGTCCTCTCCCTCGCCGGCCGTCGGCGCACCTCCGCCGCCCTCCAGATCTCCGGCCGCTGCCGCCAAGACGTCACCCCCGCCACCTCGCCGCCGCGGTCTGCCGCGCCGGTCGAGCTCCGGCGACCGCGCCCGCACTGCCTCCTCGCCGCCTCCTTGTCGCCGGCGCACTCCGGCCTCCTCTTCCTCCTCCTCGTGGCGCACTCCGGCCGCCACCCTCCGTCGACGCCGGCATGAACTCCGGCTAGCTCGGATCTGACCTCGATCCGCGTGCCCGATCTAGATCTAGGAGGTTGACCTAACTTTTGCCTCCTCCAACTTATTTTTTTGCAAACTTCATCATGTCGTATCTCCGCATCCGTAGCTCCGATTTGTGCGTGTAGCGTATCAAAATGTTCGCCTCAGAGATTACATCATTTCATCTCATTGCATCATTTTCATTTGAGCTCATCTTGATGCCCGAAATGCTGTTGGAAGAGGGCTATGTGATAAAATTGCCAGATCTGTTTCATCAAATAGATATTTGTCATTTTTGCCATGATTAATGTGTGCATGATATGCTCCTGAGCTCTACATGAGTTTTGTTATATGCCATGTCATCTTTACAGAGGTGCTTACCATGTATTTTTGTGATATGTGTGGTGGCTAGCACAAGCTTGCAAAGTAGTGCAACCGGTAATGCTGATTTCAGGGACTTAGAATTTCTAGTCCTTGTCCTGATTTTGTCATTATGCCATATGTTCATGTTGTTTCCTAGTGATCCATGTCTCTTTTGAGGATGATCAGTAAGGATGATTTGTTAACATTTTGGTGCCCTATCCATCCATGTCTTTGTTTGCATTTATGGAGCACCCTAGCTTGAGTCAATCGAGCTCTACCTTTGCTATTTCGTGAATCCTGGCAGATTGTTGACTTGTTAGCGATTTGCCGAGGATGTTGCTATTGATCCGTGCATGCTATGTTGTTGGTCTTGCCATTTCTAGCTTCTAGGACATGTATTCTTGATGGGTGTATGCTTAGTTTGTCATGCCATGCTCTATAGTGAGTGCATCGAGCTCGTGAACATGCCTACTCGTTAACTGATTTGCATGCTCCAGTTTTTCACTAAGTCTGTAATCTGATTATGTTTTTCCCATGTTCAAATGCTTGCAATTATATTTTCTGATCCCTTTTGGATCAAGGTCACTAAGGGACTTTTGTTAAGTGCTTTGAGTAGCTTCATTACATGCCTTGCTTTGCCATGTCAAGTTCCTGTAGCGTGTACTTTTCATGCTCTAAAGTGTGCTTCCTGATGTTAAATTCCAGACTTGTGTTAATTTCACTAAGTCTGAAACTTGTTACCATTTGCATATTTGCCATGCTTGTTTGAACCTGTTAATGGATGAATTAGTTGTAGCTCAGTGTTCATCTTTTGTCAAGCATCATGAATGGATCCCTGCCATGTATTTTGTTGACATGTTTGAGTGCTGTAGCATATTTATCTTGATGCATTTAGATGGCTACTTGCTGATTATTGCAGACTGGTGCCATATTTGTTTTGCTTGCCATTTCCAAACCGTGCATCCGTTTCCGGCGATCTTTATATCGGTGTCAACCGAAATCACCTCACCTTTCCAGTGCCACTCTTGGATTTCCATGTTGAGGCCAGGTTCAATCATTCCTTGTCAAATCTTGCATATGCATCACATATCGCATCCCGCATAGCATACCATGTTTGCATCATGTTGTTCGAGCATTGCACGTGGTTGATTGTGTTCCTTTTGCTTGTTTGTCTTGTTTGGGTAGAGCCGGGAGACGAGTTTGCTAACAAGGAGCCCGTTGAGTTTGCTTACGAGGATGAAGTCAACTCTGACAACTTTGCAGGCAAGATGATCATACCCTCGAAATCACTTCTATCTTTGCTTGCTAGATGCTCGCTCTTTTGTTATGCCTATGCTATGATACCTACCACTTGCTTTCATGCCTCCCAAATTGCCATGTCAAACTCTAACCCACCATGTCCTAGAAAACCGTTGATTGGCTATGTTACCGCTTTGCTCAGCCCCTCTTATAGCGTTGCTAGTTGCAGGTGAAGATTGGAGATCGTTCCTTGTTGGAACATTGTTTATTGTTGGGATATCACTATCTTATCTTGTTATCTTAATTCATCTATATACTTGGTAAAGGGTGGAAGGCTCGGCCTTTTGCCTAGTGTTTTGTTCCACTCTTGTCGCCCTAGTTTCCGTCATATCGGTGTTATGTTCCCGGATTTTGCGTTCCTTACGCGGTTGGGTTATAATGGGAACCCCTTGACAGTTCGCCTTGAATAAAACTCCTCCAGCAATGCCCAACCTTGGTTTTACCATTTGCCACCTAGCCTTTTCCCTTGGGTTTCACGGACTCAAGGGTCATCTTTATTTTAACCCCCCCCCCCGGGCCAGTGCTTCTCTAAGTGTTGGTCCAACTGAGCGATGTCCGGGGCTACCAGGGGCAACTCTGGGCTGGCCTACCCGACGTCTTGCTCATCTGGTGTGCCCTGAGAACGAGATATGTGCAGCTCCTATCGGGATTTGTCGGCACACTAGGTGGTGTTGCTGGTTTAGTTTTACCATTGTCGAGGATGTCTTGTAAAACCGGGATACCGAGTCTGATCGAAATGTCTCGGGAGATGGAATATCCTTCGTTGACCGTGAGAGCTTGTGATGGGCTAAGTTGGGACACCCCTGCAGGGATTTGAACTTTCGAAAGCCGTGCCCACGGTTATGGGCAGATGGGAATTTGTTAATGTCCGATTGTAGATAACATGAAACTTAATTTAATTAAAACGAATCAACCGTGTGTGTAACCGTCATGGTCTCTTCTCGGCAGAGTCTGGTAAGTGAACACGGTGTTGGAGTAATGCTTGGCGTAGGTTGTTATAGGATCACTTCTTGATCATAGTTCTTCGTTCGTGCTTTGCCTTCTATTCTCGCTCTCTTTTGTGAACATGTTAGCCACCATATATGCTAGTCGCTTGCTGCAGCTCCACATATTACCTTGCCTTTACCTATAAGCTTAAATAGTCTTCATCGTGAGGGTGCGAGATTGCTGAGTCCCCGTGACTCACAGATTACTTCCAAAACCAGATGCAGGGACCGATGATACTGTTCCAGACGATGCGCGTGAGCTCAAGTGGGAGTTCAATGAAGACTCTCGTCGTTACTATGTGTCTTTCCCAGATGATCCGTAGTGGTGCCCAGTTGGGGCGATCGGGGGCTTTGTCGCATGTGAGGGTTGATATTTATTTTGGTACCGTAGTCGGACCATGAGTGTGTTGGATGATTGTAATGTTATTCATATATTTGTGTGACGTGGCAAGTGTAAGCCAACTATGTATCCTTTCCCCTTTTATATATTTACATGGGTTGTTGTGAAGATTACCTTACTTGCGACATTGCTTTCAATGCGGTTATGCCTCTAAGTCGTGCTTCAACACGTAGGAGATATAGCTGCATCGAGGGCGTTACAAGTTGGTATCAGAGCCAGCCCCGACCTTAGGAGCCCCCTGCTTGATCGAATAGCTGGCGTTGTTGAGTCTAGAAAAAATGTTTTGAGTCATTTAGGATTATATATATCAGAGAGTTTAGGAATTCTTTTCCAGTCCCTTCATCGCTCTGGTAAGGCATCCTGACGTAGAGTTTTGACTCTTCTCTTCTCAAATTTCACTAAAAAAATTTAGGATCACGTGGGTATATTGGAATCGTTCCGATCGATTTGTGACGAGAACATTGTTCTTGGTGCCTCCTATCATTTAGGGGTTGTGGCAGTGTCCCGGGGAGTTGAGCTCCGAGGTGTTGTCGTCACAATTTTATCGTTGAGATTCTGGAATACCTGAGTTTCGCCGACATCGAAAATCTCTTTTATGCAGTTTTTGGTGAGATAACCTCGACGCCACCCAGTACTGGGGCGGGAGTTCGGGAGTATTGCCATAACTTGTATAACGGATGCTTTTTGAAGGCTGAGGTAAACGATTTCCGAAGTTTTTCTCGGTTATGTGTTAAAGGATGGATACAGCTGGGTGTAGGATTTGCTAGATTTGGGTGAGATATTATGCTTCCCCTGTATCCCCAACACCTGCTTGCATAACCGGAAAGGTTCGGGAGTTTCATAGGAGGGAATTCTTGTAGCTCTAGTTCTTCTTCCACGGATATTTGGTTTGAGATTGGGTGATCCTTACCGAGTATTTGTTCTTGTTCCGTACCTTGTTGTTTTTCTTCTACCTCAATTCTAAGTGGCTTCTCAATTTATGGATATGTGACCATTTCAATTGGAATGCATTTGTTCATTTTGTTCGGATGTGAAGACTATATGTTGCAATTTCAACCTGTTTGATTCAGCTTCAATATTTGTCTGTCAATGTGCTAACGGATGTCAACCTATTCAGGATGGCTCCTCCAACACGCACGACTCTGAATCCTGATCCGCCACCACCACCTCCACCTCCAGAGGCATGGCAAGCTATGATGGCCGCTACCAATGCAAACACGCAGCTGATCATGCAACTTCTTCAAGAGCGCAACCAAGGGAACCAAGGTCAGGGCAACAATCAGAACCACTTTGCTACACTCAACAAGTCCCTTGCTAACCAGCCAAAGACCTTCAGCAATTGTGTTGAGGCAACAGACGCTGATGATTGGCTCGTGGACATATGCAAGCATTTTGAGTGCAGTAACGTCAGACCTGAGGACTTTGTCAAGTTCGCCTCCTTCCAACTCAAAGACCAAGCTGCAGAATGGTTTCAGCAGTACAAAGATTCCAGAGGAGGTCATGTGTGGGATGAATTCCGTCAAGACTTCAAAGCTCATCATATTCCTCAGAGCGTGGTTGAAAGCAAGCGTGAGGAATTCCGCAACCTGAAGCAAGGCTCTATATTTGTTTACGAGTACAACAAGATGTTTCAGCAGCTCGCCCGTTTTGCTAAGCAAGACGTCCCTGATGAGAAGAGCATGATATACCAGTGCAGGGGTGGTCTCAGAGAAGAAATCCAGCTAGCTCTCGTTCTCTTTGAGCCCAAGAGGTATGATGAGTTTTACAACATGGCAATGAAGCAAGAGACTGCTCAACTGAAGTGCGATGCTTCCAGGAAGCGAGTCAGAGATGCAACTCCTTCTTCCTCAACTCAAGTGGCTAAGCAGCAGAAGTATTGGCTTCCTCCTCCTCCGTTCTGTCAGCCTTATCAGCAGAAGAGCAAAGGTGGCAGTGGATCTTCCCACCCACCCAACCCTGGCTTTCAGGACAAGACTTCATCTCAAGCTCCAAGATCAAGTGCTCCGTATCACCATCCGCTCTCGGAGGTCACATGCAACAAGTGCCAACAGAAGGGTCACTATGCCAACAAATGCTTCAATCAGAGGCGTCTCCCTCCTCCTCTTGTGAGATCGGCAAGTACAGCTATGGTCAAGCATAACCCCAAGTCTGCTAAGGTCAACTTGTTAAACGCAGCTCAGGCAGAGGACTCGCCAGATGTGATTATGGGTAACCTTCCTGTTAATGACATTCCCGCAAGAGTTCTTTTTGATACTGGTGCATCTTTGTCATTTTTATCGAAGCCTTTTGTATCCATGCATGATGTGCATACTGTTGATTTGCCTAAGCCGATAGCGGTTTCCTCTCCAGGTTTGTTCATGAACACCAAAATGATGGCTCCAGATGTTACTATCACGTTGGGCGATTACAAGTTTCTTTCTTCTCCAATGGTCCTTGGTAACTCGGATATTGATCTTATTCTTGGTATGGATTGGCTTTCTAAGCACAAGGCTCAGCTTGATTGTGCTACCAGGCAGATTCAATTGACTCATTCATCTGAGGATGTAATTGTCTTTGCCGCTAATGACGATACCATCCGTCTGTTTTCTCTCAATGAGAAGGGTGAACTAGATGCCATCTCTCAAATTCCAGTCATTTGCGAATATCAAGATGTCTTTCCAGAAGAGCTTCCAAGAATGCCTCCGCATCAGCCAGTTGAATTCGTTATCGATCTTGAGCCGGGCACGGAACCTGTTTGCAAATGTCCCTACAAGCTTGGACCTGAAGAGTTGAAAGAGCTGAAGAAGCAACTCGATATTCAAGAGCGAATGGGTCTCATCCGACCTAGTTCTTCTCTGTGGGGTTGTGGAGTTCTTTTTGTGAAGAAGAAGGATGGAACGGACTGACTTTGTGTTGACTACCGTCCATTGAACAAGAAGACTATAAAGAACAATTACCCACTTCCCAACATCAACGAGCTGTTTGAACAACTCAAAGGTGTTCAAGTATTCTCCAAGCTTGATCTCCGTATGGGCTATCACCATATTCGAATTCATGAGCAAGATATTCCCAAGACGGCTTTCAGAACAAGCTATGGTTCATATGAATACACTATCATGTCTTTTGGCCTCGTCAACGCTCCGCCGACATTCTCTCGCATGATGAACTTCATCTTCAACCCCTAAAAAAATGACTTCGTCTTGGTCTACCTCGATGACATTTTGGTCTTTTCCAAGAACAAGGAAGATCATGCCAAGCACTTGCATTTGGTGCTCGATAAGCTCAGAGAGCATCAGTTCTACGCAAAGTTATCAAAGTGCGAGTTTTGGCTCGATGAGGTTCTCTATCTTGGGCATATCATCTCTGCCAAGGGCATAGCAGTGAATCCTGAGAAGGTGTCTGCAATTGTGAATTGGGAACCACCTCAGAACGTGAAGCAACTCCGCAGCTTCCTTGGTCTCGCAAGCTACTGTCGAAGGTTCGTTGAGAACTTTTCAAAGATCACAACGCCGCTTTCCAACCTTCTCCAGAAGCACGTCAAGTACGTTTGGTATCCTGAGTGTGACATCGCTTTCAACACCTTGAAAGAGAAATTAGTCACTGCTCTAGTTCTGACTCCTCCTGATGAATCCAAACTGTTCGAGGTCTTCTGCGATGCCTCTCTTCAAGGTATTGGTGCAGTGTTGATGCAAGAGAAGAAAGTTGTGGCGTATACCTCTCGCCAGTTGAAGCACAATGAGAAGAACTAGCCCACTCATGACCTCGAGTTGGCGGCAGTTGTGCATGCTCTCTTGACTTGGAGACATCTCTTATTGGGAAGAAAAGTGGACATCTTCACTGACCTAATCTCAACCTCAGGCAGACTCGTTGGGTCGAAATGATTCAAGAGTATAATCCGAGCATCGAATATACTCCAGGCAAGGCCAATGTGATTGTTGACGCATTGAGCAGGAAGGCTTACTGCAACAGTCTGATTCTCAAGCGCTACCAACCCGAGCTTTGTGAAGCTTTCCGCAAACTCAATCTGCAAGTTGTTCCTCAAGGTTTCCTCGCCAACCTTCAAGTCTCTCCTACTTTGGAAGATCAGATTCGCGAGGCTCAACTTCTTGATGCTATGGTGAAGAAGGTGAAGATTGGGATTGCCAAGAGTCAACCCAAGTACAAGTGATATCGCCTTGATGACAACGATACTCTCTTCTTCGAGGATCGCATTGTTGTGCCTAAAGGTGACCTTCGTAAAGTCATTATGAATGAGGCTCACAATTCACTCCTCTCCATCCACCCTGGGAGTACGAAGATGTACCAGGACCTCGAGCAGGCTTATTGGTGGACTCGAATGTAGCGCGAGATTGCTCAGTTCGTGAATGAATGTGATGTCTACAGAAGAGTGAAGGCAGAACACCAACGACCAGCTGGTCTCCTCCAACCTCTTGCCATTCCAGAATGGAAGTTTGACCACATTGAGATGGACTTCGTGACGGGATTTCCAAAGTCCAAGCGTGGCAATGATGCTATATTCGTTGTCATCGACAAACTCACTAAAGTGGCTCACTTTCTGCCTATCAAAGAGTCTATCTCTGCAGCCCAATTGGCGGAGCTTTATACCTCTCGGATTGTCTCTCTGCATGGCATTCCATAGTTGATCTCTTCAGACCGTGGCAGCATCTTTACCTCCAAGTTTTTGGATTCTTTTCAGAAGGCCATGGGCACCAACATCCGTTTCAGCAGAGCCTTTCATCCTCAAACTAGCGGTCAAGTCGAGCGTGTCTATCAGATTCTTGAAGATATGCTCAGGGCTTGCGTTATCTCTTTCGGCATGAAGTGGGAAGATTGTCTTCCATATGCCGAGTTCTCCTACAACAACAGTTTTCAAGCAAGTTTGGGAAAGGCCCCATTCGAAATTCTCTATGGCAGGAAGTGTCGTACTCCTCTTAACTGGTCGGAGACTGGTGAACATCAACTTCTCGGAAATGACTTGATCTCAGAGGCAGAGGAGATGTACAAAGTCATTCGTGATAACCTCAAAGCAGCGCAATCGTGCCAGAAGAGCTACTATGATAGTAAGCATCGTGATTTGGCTTTTGATATCGGAGACCATGTTTACCTCCGTGTCTCTCCAATGAAAGGTACTGAAGCTTGCCCCTAGATACGTGGGTCCTTTCAAGATCGTCAGCAAGAGAGGCGATCTCGCCTATCAACTCGAGATTCCCTCCAACTTTGCAAACGTGCATGACTTGTTCCATGTCTCTCAGCTCCGCAAGTGCTTCAAGACCCCTGAACGCACCGTCAACTTCGAAGACATTGATCTCCAAGAAAACCTCTCTTATTGTGAGCACCCAGTTGCTATTCTTGAAGAGACTGAACGCAAGACTCGCAATAAGTCAATCAAATTCCTCAAAGTCAAGTGGTCACACCATTCCAACCGTGAAGCCACCTGGGAACGCGAGGATCACCTCCGTTCTGAGTACCCGGCGTTTTTCCAGTCCTAGATCTCGGGACGAGATCATTTCGTAGTGGTGGAGTGTTGTAACACCCCGGATGTAATTTACCTTATATGTATCCCAACTCTTGCCGTTTCCGCCACTAAGTTATTTTATTTTCCTTGGGTTTGGGTTTTAGTCTTTGTGTGTTGTTGCCTTTGTCATGCATCTCACATCATGTCATCATGTGCATTGCATTTGCATACGTGTTCGTCTCATGCATCCGAGCATTTTCCCCGTTGTCCGTTTTGCATTCTGGTGCTCCTATCTCCTCCGGTGCCCCTTTCTACCTATTTTCGTGTGTGGGGATTAAACATTTCCGGATTGGACTGATACTTGCCAAGCGGCCTTGGTTTACTACCGGTAGACCGCCTGTCAAGTTTCGTGCCATTTGGACTTCGTTTGATACTCCAATGGTTAACCGAGGGACCGAAAAGGCCTCGTTTGTGTTGCAGCCCAACATCCTTCCATTTTAGACCAAAACCCACCAAAGACCCTTCCATCACCTAGAGCATTCGATCACGATCGCGTGGCCGAAAACCGCACTCCATTTGGAGCTTCCTAGCTCCCTCTATGCCTATACATAGATCCTCTCCCGAAATTCCCGGGTCTCTTCCCCCCTAACCCTAGATCTTTCCCTCTCCTCGCGTGCCGGACAAAGTTCCGCCGACGGACATGTCCGGAAGCCCACCACCGCCGCCACGTGGCACTGCCTGAGTGGCCGCCGACCTCCTCCACCGCCGAAGCCCGCCGCGGCCCGTGGCCGGCCCGCCCGCGCCCGCGCACGGGCCATAGACGCCGCCGCGCCGCCTTCGTCCTCTCCCTCGCCGGCCGCCGGCGCACCTCCGACGCCCGCTAGATCTCCGGTCTCTGCCGCCAAGACATCGTCCCCACCACCTCGCCGCCGCGGTCTGCCGCGCCGGCCGAGCTCCGGCGACCGCGCCCGCGCTGCCTCCTCGCCGCCTCCTCGTCGCCGGCGCACTCCGGCCTCCTCTTCCTCCTCCTCGTGGTGCACTCCGGTCGCCACCCTCCGTCGACACCGGCATGAACTCCGGTGAGCTCGGATCTGACCTCGATCCGCGTGCCCGATCTAGATCTGGGAGGTTGACCTAACTTTTGCCTCCTCCAACTTATTTTTTTTTGCAAACTTCATCATGTCCTATCTCCGCATCCGTAGCTCCGATTTGTGCGTGTAGCATATCAAAATGTTCGTCTCAGAGAGTACATCATTTCATCTCATTGCATAATTTTCATTTGAGCTAATCTTGATGCCCGAAATGCTGTTGGAAGAGGGCTATGTGATAAAATTGCCAGATCTGTTTCATCAAATAGATATTTGTCATTTTTGCCATGATTAATGTGTGCATGATATGCTCCTGAGCTCTACATGAGTTTTGTTATATGCCATGCCATCTTTCATAGGTGCTTACCATGAATTTTTGTGATATGCGTGGTGACTAGCACAAGCTTGCAAAGTAGTGCAATCGGTAATGCTGATTTCAGGGACTTAGAATTTCTCCAAGTCCTTGTCCTGATTTTGTCATTATGCCATATGTTTGTGTTGTTTCCTAGTGATCCATACCTCTTTTGAGGATGATCAGTAAGGATGATTTGTTAACATTGTGGTGACCTATCCATCCATGTCTTTGTTTACATTTATGGAGCGCCCTAGCTTGATTCAATCGAGCTCTACTTTTTCTATTTCGTGAATCATGGCAGATTGTTGACTTGTTAGCGATTTTGCCGAGGATGTTGCTATTGATCCGTGCATGCTATGTTGTTGGCCTTGCCATTTATAGCTTCTAGGACATGTATTCTTGATGGGTGTATGCTTAGTTTGTCATGCCATGCTCTATAGTGAGTGCATCGAGCTCGTAAACATGCCTACTCGTTAACTGATTTGCATGCTCCAGTTTTTCACTAAGTCTGTAATCTCATTATGTTTTTGCCATCTTCACATGCTTGCAATTGTATTTTATGATCCCTTTTGGCTCAAGGTCACTAAGGGACTTTTGTTAAGTGCTTTGAGTAGCTTCATTCCATGCCTTGATTTGCCATATTAAGTTCCTGTAGCATGTACTTTCCATGCTCTAAACTGTGCTTCCTGATGTTAAATTCTAGACTTGTGTTAATTTCAATAAGTCTGAAACTTGTTACCATTTGCATTTTGGTCATGCTTGTTTGAACCTGTTAATGGATGACTTAGCCGTAGCTCAGTATTCATCTTTTGTCAAGCATCATGAATGGACCCCTGCCACGTATTTTGTTGTCATGTTTGAGTGCTGTAGCATATTTATCTTGATGCATTTAGATGGCTACTTGCTGATTATCGCAGACTGGTGCCATATTTGTTTTGCTTGCCATTTCCAAACCGTGCATCCGATTCCGACGATCTTTATATCGATTTCAACCGAAATCACCTCACCTTTCCAGTGGAACTCTTGGATTTCCAAGTTGAGGCCAGGTTCAATCATTCCTTGTCAAATCTTGCATATGCATCACATATCGCATCCCGCATAGCATACCATGTTTGCATCATGTTGTTCGAGCATTGCACGTGGTTGATTGTGTTCCTTTTGCTTGTTTGTCTTGTTTGGATAGAGCCGAGAGATGAGTTCGCTAACGAGGAGCCCGTTGAGTTCGCTTACAAGGATTAAGTCAACTCTGACAACTTTGCAGGCAAGATGATCATACCCTCGAAATCACTTCTATCTTTGCTTGCTAGATGCTCGCTCTTTTGCTATTCCTATGCTATGATACCTACCACTTGCTTTCATGCCTCCCAAATTGCCATGTCAACCTCTAACCCACCATGTCCTAGCAAACCATTGATTGGCTGTGTTACCGCTTTGCTCAGCCCCTCTTATAGCGTTGCTAGTTGCAGGTGAAGATTGGAGATCGTTCCTTGTTGGAACATTGTTTATTGTTGGGATATCACTATATTATCTTGTTATCTTAATTCATCTATATACTTGGTAAAGGGTGGAAGGCTCGGCCTTTTGCCTAGTGTTTTGTTCCACTCTTGCCGCCCTAGTTTCCGTCATATCGTTGTTATGTTCCCGGATTTTGCATTCCTTACGCGGTTGGGTTATAATGGGAACCCCTTGACAGTTCGCCTTGAATAAAACTCCTCCAGCAATGCCCAACCTTGGTTTTACCATTTGCCACCTAGCCTTTTCCCTTGGGTTTCGCGGACTCAAGGGTCATCTTTATTTTAACCCCCCCCCCTCCCCGGGCCAGTGCTTCTCTAAGTGTTGGTCCAACTGAGCGATGTCCGGGGCTACCAGGGGCAACTCTGGGCTGGCCTACCCGACGTCTTGCTCATCCGGTGTGCCCTGAGAACGAGATATGTGCAGCTCCTATCGGGATTTGTCGGCACATCTGGATGGTATTGCTGGTTTAGTTTTACCACTATCGAGGATGTCTTTTAAAACCAGGATGCCGAGTCTGATCGGAATGTCTCAGGAGAAGGAATATCCTTCGTTGACCGTGAGAGCTTGTGATGGGCTAAGTTGGGACACCCCTGGAGGGATTTGAACTTTCGAAGGTCGTGCCCACGGTTATGGGCAGATGGGAATTTGTTAATGTCCGATTGTAGATAACATGAAACTTAATTTAATTAAAACGAATCAACCGCGTGTGTAACCGTGATGGTCTCTTCTCGGCGGAGTCCGGGAAGTGAACACGGTGTTGGAGTAATGCTTGGCGTAGGTTGTTATAGGATCACTTCTTGATCATAGTTCTTCGTCCGTGCTTTGCCTTCTCTTCTCGCTCTCTTTTGCGAACAGGTTAGCCACCATATATGCTAGTCGCTTGTTGCAGCTCCACATATTACCTTGCCTTTACCTATAAGCTTAAATAGTCTTCATCGCGAGGGTGCGAGATTGCTGAGTCCCCGTGACTCACAGATTACTTCCAAAACCAGATGCAGGGACCGATGATACCGTTCCAGACGATGCGCGTGAGCTCAACTGGGAGTTCGATGAAGACTCTCGTCGTTACTATGTGTCTTTCCCAGATGATCAGTAGTGGTGCCTAGTTGGGATGATCGGGGACTTTGTCACATGTGGGGGTTGATCTTTATTTTGGTACCGTAGTCGGACCATGAGTGTGTTGGATGATTGTAATGTTATTCATATATTTGTGTGACGTGGCGAGTGTAAGCCAACTATGTATCCTTTCCCCTTTTATATATTTACATGGGTTGTTGTGAAGATTACCTTACTTGCGACATTGCTTTCAATGCGGTTATGCCTCTAAGTCATGCTTCGACACGTAGGAGATATAGCCACATCGAGGGTGTTACAGTTTGCTCGCAAGAAATAGACCCTCGTGATCAGGTTGATCGTGCTCTGGCGTGGTCAATAACCCTCGGAAGTTGGTTTAGCGATTGCTAAGGCACGACATCATCGCACGTTCATAGTCGGATCGTCAACGTCGACTCCCATAGAAAACGATATCTATCTCATCGAAACATCGGGACACCTTTGCCTCTATCAAGTGGTATCAGATTTTCAGGTTGCTTGGTGAGATTTTACAATTTTTCATAGTTTAGATCGAGTCTGTTCTTCATACCTACAGTCCACGAAAAAGCCATAAAAAATTAGGGTTAGTTCATCATATCCGAACCAATCTGAGCCGTTGCATAATCTTTTTAGGGTTTTGCATTGTTGAGTTTGTGGTTGCATCATCGTGTCTAGTTGCTGGTCTTAGTGTCTAGTCCTTTAGAGTTTCGAGTTCTGTTCTCAAGTAGTCATGCCGCCGCCTCATCAGCATCATCACCGCTGTCATATACCATCATCGTCACCGCTGCCATATACCACCATCGTCATCGCCATTGCCATATACCACATATCCACCGCCATCACGCCAATCCGAGTCCACCTGCAACATATATCCGCCACCAGTCCGAGTTCCACCAGATTCATCACCGCCACCAGTCCGAGTTCCACCAGATTCATCTCCGCCACCAGTCCTAGTCTGAGTCTAGTATTTTGTTACTCTGTTTTGGATTTCCAGATCACGCGATACTCCAAGTCATGATAGAGTAGGACTCCCAAACTTTCGTGCTACCCGCAGAAGAAAAATAGTTCCAAACTCAAAAAAACTAAGTCTGGAAAATTCTGGTAGGCGGTTTTTGGACCATTTGTAGACTTTTTCGAAAACATTGTTGCGGAGCAAAAAAAAAGAGGAAAAAGGTGGAAAAAAAAAGAAAAAAAATGTCAGAGCATGCTCCTCCCTTGTTTACGTGCAGCGTCGTGATTTTGTTAGTGTTCTAGGCTCGCGTCTCTAGCACGGTCTAGCCTAGGACCAGCACAATACCGTCGTTGAGCATTTACTCAACTTTGCATCTCTAAATTGATTATTGCTGGCCCTTTTTGCTACCATATTATAAGCCTTCCCAGCTCCACATACATCTACGTCGTGCGTTTGACTCTCCCTGGTGATCGCTATATCCAAGCTTTGAGAGTTTTGACTATGATGGTTGCCGATCACCGCCTGCTGCTAGGTAAGAACTGGTAAGAATTTGAGATTTGCTTGACGGATTTGTGACACCCACCACCACCTCTTGTTAGTAGTTTGTAGGATCATATTCTTGTGTGTTTCTATTGCTGCTAACCATGGCAGGATCACAAGCCGATGAGACTGACTGGGAGAACATGACGAATAAGGAGTTGCATGATAAATTTCAGCAAATGATGAGTGGACAGGTGCAAGATGTGCTAAACAGATTTGAAGAGGCCATGGAGACTATAGATGGCATGGAGAAGACATTCGAAACAAAGCTCGATAACAAGTTTAATGAATTGCTCGCGCGTCTTCCACCACCACCACCGAATGCACCTAACGCACCTCTACAACAACAACAACAACAACAACAACAACAACAACGACTACCTCCACGTCGCGAAACAGCCCTCCGCCGAGCGAGCCGTCTCCCTCTTGCACCTGGCCAAACTATTGGTGTTGCTGTTGATACTTCTGTGGCTCCTGCTGCTGATGCGAAGGAGGATGATTTTGTAAGAGATTACGAGGATGAGGTTGATCAAAATCAGAACTACGTGCAACCACCAGCACCGCAACCAACAGGTCATCCACATGAAAATAATGGCAATGGTAGGGCTCCCCCTCAGGTACGAGATCATGACCATCTCCCTAAACTAGAATTGAATATTCCACCATTTGAGGGTAGATATGTTCCTGATATATATCTTACTTGGGAGTTAGAAACTGAAGAACGATTTACATGTTTACAATATCCCGAGGAGAGACGTGTTCCTGCTGTTGTTTGTGCTTTCACTAGTTTTGCATGTGTTTGGTGGTCTGAGCATTGTAGATTAAAACCTATTCCAGCTACTTGGGCTGCTTTGAAAACTGCTATGCATACTCGTTGGGTTCCACCATATTATCAATGTGAATTACTTCAAAAATTACAGTGTTTAAGACAAGGAAAAAATTGTGTAGAAGAATACTATCAGGAATTACAAACTGGCATGATTAGATGTGGTATTGTTGAGGAGAATGAAGCTATGCTTGCACGTTTTATGGGTGGATTAAATAGAGAGATTCAGACCATTCTAGAGTACAAGGAGTATACAAATATCACTCGATTATTCCATCTTATTTGTAAAGTTGAACGTGAAGTGTAGGATCGACAAGCATTGGCGTGAACTAACTTTTCTGCAGGTCGATCTTCATCATGGACACCACGTGCATCCTATGCTTCCACTGCACCAGCATCTCCATCAGGTGCCACCTCCAACCGTGATACAAGAAAGCAGGCACAACCACCACTATCTTCCAAGAGCACATCTGTCGGGCCTGCGCAGAGCTCTTCTTCTTCCATGGCATCAACAGGGCACACAAGTGATATTATTTGTCGTCGTTGTAAGGGAAGAGGACATTTTGCGAGAGAATGCAAATCTCAGCATGTGATGATTGCTACTAAGGATGGTGGGTATGAGTCCGCCAGTGACTATGATGAGGAGACTTTGGCTCTTATTACATGTGAAGAACACGGTGGAGATGATTATGATCATGAAATGCAATACATGGCTCCTGAAGATGCTAACAGGTATGAATGTTTAGTTTCTCAACGTGTTTTGAGTGTGCAGGTCACACAAGCTGAGCGAAATCAGAGGCATAATTTGTTCCATACAAAGGGAGTTGTGAAGGAACGTTCTGTTCGCATCATCATAGATGGAGGGAGCTGCAACAACTTGGCTAGCATGGAGATGGTGGAGAAGCTATCTCTCACCACAAGACCACATCCACATCCTTACTACATCCAATGATTCAACAACAGCGGCAAGGTTAAGGTAACACGTACTGTTCGTGTGCATTTTAGTATCTCTACATATGTTGATTATGTTGATTGTGATGTGGTACCTATGCAAGCATGTTCCTTATTACTTGGTAGACCATGGCAATTTGATAAAAATTATGTACACCATGGTAGAAACAATCAGTATACTCTTGTTCATAAGGATAAAAATATTACTTTGCTTCCTATGACTCCTGATTCCATTTTGAAAGACGATATTAATGGAGCTAATAAAGCAAAACGGGAGAAAAATAAGAGTGAAAATCAAATTGTGGCAAAAGAATTTGAGCAACAAATGAAGCCTAATAATAAACCATCTAGTGTTGCTTCTGAAATTAAATTGAAAAGTGCATGTTTACTTGCCACCAAATCTGATATTGATGATCTAGATTTTAGCAAATCTGTTTTCTATGATTTTGTGTGCAAAGAGGCATTATTTTCATTCGAGGACGTGCCTTACTCTTTGCCTCCTGCTGTCACTAACATTTTGCAGGAGTTCGTTGATGTCTTTCCACAAGACGTGCCACCGGGATTACCACCTATTCGAGGGATTGAGCATCAAATTGACTTAATTCCCGGTGCATCATTACCCAACCATGCGCCATACCGTACCAATCCAGAGGAGACGAAGGAGATTATGCGTCAAGTACAGGAGCTGCTCGACAAAGGTTATATACGCGAATCCCTTAGTCCTTGTGCTGTTCCTATCATTTTAGTGCCGAAAAAGGATGGTGTGTCGCGTATGTGTGTTGATTGTAGAGGCATTAATAATATTACTATTCGTTGTCATCATCCTATTCCTAGGCTAGACGACATGCTTGATGAATTGAGTGGCTCTACAATATTCTCCAAAGTTGATTTGCATAGTGGATACCATCAAATTCGTATGAAATTGGGAGATGAATGGAAAACAACATTTAAAACTAAGTTTGGATTATATGAGTGGTTAGTCATGCCTTTTGGGTTAACTAATGCACCTAGTACTTTCATGAGGTTAATGAATGAAATTTTACGTGCTTTCATTGGACGATTTGTGGTAGTCTATTTTGATGATATACTGATTTATAGTAAATCTTTGGAGGAACATTTATGTGTTGTTTTTATTGCTCTACGTGATGCACGTTTGTTTGGTAACCTTGGAAAGTGCACCTTTTGCACCGACCGAGTATCTTTTCTTGGCTATGTTGTTACTCCACAGGGAATTGAAGTTGATAAAGCCAAGATTGAAGCTATTGAGAGTTGGCCGCAGCCCAAAACGGTCACACAAGTGAGGAGTTCCCTTGGCCTTGCTGGTTTCTATAGGCGTTTTGTGAGAGATTTCAGCACCATTTCTGCACCTCTCAACGAGCTTACAAAGAAGGATGTGCCTTTTGTTTGGGGTACCGCACAGGAAGAAGCCTTCACAATATTGAAAGATAAGTTGACACATTCTCCTTTACTCCAACTTCCTGATTTTAATAAGACTTTTGAGCTTGAATGTGATGCTAGTGGAATTGGATTAGGAGGTGTGTTATTACAAGATGGCAAACCTATTGCATACTTTTCTGAGAAATTGAGTGGGCCTAGTCTGAACTATTCTACTTATGACAAAGAATTATATGCTCTTGTTCGGACCTTAGAAACAAGGCAACATTATTTATGGCCCAAGGAATTTGTTATACATTCTGATCATGAATCTTTGAAACACATTAAAAGTCAAGCAAAACTGAACCGTAGACATGCTAAATGGGTTGAATTCATTGAGACTTTCCCGTATGTCATTAAACACAAGAAGGGTAAAGAAAATGTTATTGTTGATGCTTTGTCTCGTCGTTATACTATGCTTTCACAACTTGACTTCAAAAATATTTAGTTTGGAGACCCTCAAAGATCAATATATGCATGATTGCAGAATTGTAAGGAAGGGAGAACTTGGAACAAGTTCGTCCTTAATGATGGATTTGTCTTTCGTGCTAACAAGCTATGCATTCCAGCTAGCTCTGTTCGTCTTTTGTTGTTGCAGGAGGCGCGTGGAGGAGGATTAATGGGACACTTTGGCGTCAATAAGATGGAGGATATACTTGCTACACATTTCTTTTGGCCAAAGATGAGACGAGATGTTGAGCGTTTTGTTGCTCGCTACACTACATGTCAAAAAGCTAAGTCACGACTCAATCCTCATGGTTTATATATGCCTTTGCCGGTACCTAGTGTTCCTTGGGAGGATATATCTATGGACTTTGTTTTAGGTTTACCTTGAACAAAGAAGGGAAGGGATAGTATATTTGTTGTTGTGGATAGATTCTCGAAAATGGCACACTTTATACCATGTCATAAAAAAGATGATGTTGTTAATGTTGCTGATTTATTCTTTCGTGAAATTATTCGCTTGCATGGTGTGCCAAATACTATTGTTTCAGATCGTGATACTAAATTTCTTAGCCAGTTTTGGAGATGTTTATGGGCTAAATTGGGGACTAAACTGCTTTTTAGTACTACTTGTCACCCCC
Organism: Triticum dicoccoides; assembly: GCF_002162155.2. Lineage (NCBI taxonomy): Eukaryota > Viridiplantae > Streptophyta > Magnoliopsida > Poales > Poaceae > Triticum > Triticum dicoccoides. The sequence goes on from NC_041386.1 coordinate 193,425,602, forward strand.
AAACTGATGGACAAACTGAAGTAGTCAATAGAACATTGTCTACTATGCTTAGGGCTGTTTTGAAGAATAATAAGAAAATGTGGTAAGAATGCTTGCCTCATATTGAATTTGCTTATAATCGTTCATTGCATTCTACTACTAAGATGTGCCCTTTTGAAATTGTGTATGGTTTCCTACCTCGTGCACCTATTGATTTGTTGTCTCTTCCATCTTCGAAGAAGGTTAATTTTGATGCTAAAGAACATGCTGAATTGATTTTAAAAATGCATGAGTTAACTAAGGAAAACATTGAGCGTATGAATGCTAAATATAAACTTGCTAGAGATAAGGGTAGAAAACATGTTGTGTTTGCACTTGGAGATCTTGTTTGGTTACATTTGCGTAAGGATAGATTTCCTAATTTGCGCAAATCAAAGCTAATGCCATGTGCTGATGGTCCTTTTAAGGTGTTAGAGAAAATAAATGATAATGCATATAAACTTGAGCTAACTGCAGATTTTGGGGTTAGTCCCACTTTTAACATTGCAGATTTGAAGCCTTATTTGGGTGAGGAAGATGAGATTTCATCGAGGACAACTTCATTTCAAGAAGGGGAGGATGATGAGGACATCAATACCATTGTTACACCCACAGCCCCTGCTGCTATACATACTGGAACAATTACTAGAGCTCGCGCACGCCAATTAAATTATCAGGTACTTTCATTTCTTGGTAATCATTCTGATGTTCATGACAATATGATGCTGCCTAAATTGGATACATTTGCTAGTGACACTCTATTTGTCTATGTATTCACACATGTATCATGTTTCCGGTTAATACAATTCTAGCATGAATAATAAACATTTATCATGAAATAAGGAAATAAATAATAGCTTTATTATTGCCTCTAGGGCCTATTTCCTTCAGTCTCCCACTTGCACTAGAGTCAATAATCTAGATCACATCACCATGTGATTAACATTGATAGTTCACATCATCATGTGATTAACACCCATAGTTCACATCGCCATGTGACCAACTCCCAAAGGGTTTATTAGATTCAGTAATCTAGTTCACATCGATATGTGATTAACACCCAAAGAGTACTAAGGTGTGATCATGTTTTGCTTGTGAGAGAATCTTAGTCAACGGGTCTTTCACATTCAGATCCGTTATGTATTTTGCAAATTTCTATGTCTACAATGCTCTGCATGGAGCTACTTTAGCTAATTGCTCCCACTTTCAATATGTATCCAGATTGAGACTTAGAATCATCTGGATCAGTGTCAAAACTTGCATCGATGTAACCCTTTACGACGAACCTTTTGTCACCTCCATAATCGAGAAACATATCCCTCTTCCACAAAGGATAAGTTTGACCGTTGTCCAGTGATCTACTCCTAGATCACTATTGTACTCCCTTGCCAAACTCAGTGTAGGGTATACAATAGATCTGGTACACAGCATGGCATACTTTATAGAACCTATGGCTGAGGCATAGGGAATGACTTTCATTCTCTTTCTATCTTCTGCCGTGGTCGGGCTTTGAGTCTTACTCAACTTCACACCTTGCAACACAGGCAAGAACTCTTTCTTTGACTGTTCCATTTTGAACTAATTCAAAATCTTGTCAAGGTACATACTCATTGAAAATCTTTATCAAGCGTCTTGATCTATCTCTATAGATCTTGATGCTCAACATGTAAGCAGCTTCATCGAGGTCTTTCTTTGAAGAACTCCTTTCAAATACTTCTTTATGCTTTCCAGAAAATTCTACATCATTTCTGATAAACAATATGTCATTTACATATATTTATCAGAAAGGCTGTAGTGCTCCCACTCACTTTCTTGTAAATACAGGCTTCACCGCAAGTCTGTATAAAACTATATGCTTTAATCAACTCATCAAAGCGTATATTCCAACTCCGAGATGCATGCACCAGTCCACAGATGGATCACTGGAGCTTGCACATTTTGTTAGCACCTTTAGGATTGACAAAACCTTTTGGTTGCATCATATACAACTCTTTTTTAATAAATCCATTAAGGAATGTAGTTTTGACATCCATTTGCCAGATTTCTTAAAATGTGGCAATTTGCTAACATGATTCGGACAGACTTAAGCATCGCTACGAGTGAGAAAATCTCATCATAGTCAACACCTTGAACTTTGTCAAAACCTTTTTCGACAAGTCTAGCTTTGTAGATAGTAACACTACTATCAGCGTCCGTCTTCCTCTTGAAGATCCATTTATTTTCTATGGCTTGCCGATCATCGGGAAAGTTAACCAAAGTCCACACTTTGTTCTCATACATGGATCCCATCTCAGATTTCATGGCCTCAAGCCATTTCATGGAATCTGGGCTCATCATCGCTTCCTCATAGTTTGTAGGTTCGTCATGGTCAAATAACATGACCTCCGGAACAGGATTACCGTACCACTCTGGTGTGGATCTCACTCTGGTTGACCTACGAGGTTCGGTAGTAATTTGATCTGAATTTACATGATCATCATCATTAGCTTCCTAAGTAATTGGTGTAGGAGTCACAGAAACATATTTCTATGATAAACTACTCTCCAATAAGGGAGCAGGTACAGTTACCTCATCAAGTTCTACTTTCCTCCCACTCACTTCTTTCGAGAGAAACTCCTTCTCTAGAAAGGATCCATTCTCAGCAACAAATATCTTGCCTTCGGATCTGTGATAGAAGGTGTACCCAACAGTTACTTTTGGGTATCCTATGAAGATGCACTTCTCCGACTTGGGTTTGAGCTTATCAAGATGAAACTTTTTCACATAAGCATTGCAACCCCAAACTTTAAGAAACGGCAGCTTAGGTTTCTTGCTAAACCACAGTTCATACAGTGTCGTCTCAATGGATTTAGATGGTGCCCTTTTTTAATGTGAATGCAGTTGTTTCTAATGCATAACCCCAAAACGATAGCGGTAAATTAGTAAGAGACATCATAGATCATACCATATCTAGTAAAGTACGATTACGACGTTCGGACACACCATTACGCTGTGGTGTTCCAGGTGGCATGAGTTTGTGAAACTAATTCTCATTGTTTTAATTGAATACCAAACTCGTAACTCAAATATTCGCCTCTGCGATCAGATCGTAGAAACTTTATTTTCTTGTTACGATGATTTTCCACTTCACTCTGAAATTCTTTGAACTTTTCAAATGTTTCAAACTTATGTTTCTTCAAGTAGATATACCCATATCTTCTCAAATCATCTGTGAAGGTCAGAAAATAACGATACCCGCCACGAGCCTCAACACTCTTCGGACCTCATACATCAGTATGTATTATATCCAATAAGTCAGTTGCTCACTCCATTGTTCCGGAGAACGGAGTCTTAGTCATCTTGCCCACGAGGCATGGTTCGTAAGCATCAACTAATTCATAATCAAGTGATTCCAAAAGCCCATCAGCATGGATTTTCTTCATGCGCTTTACACCAATATGACCTAAAATGGCAGTGCCACAAATAAGTTGCACTATCATTATTAACTTTGCATCTTTTTCCTTCAATATTATGAATATGTGTATCACTACGATTGAGATCCAACAAACCACTTTCATTAGGTGTATGACCATAGAAAGTTTTATTCATGTAAACAGAACAACAGTTATTCTCTAATTTAAGTGAATAACCATTTGCAATAAACATGATCAAATCATATTCATGCTCAACACAAACACCAAATAACACTTATTTAGGTTCAACACTAATCCCGAAAGTATAGGGAGTGTGCGATGATGATCATATCAATCTTGGAACTACTTCCAACACACATCGTCACCTCGCCCTTTAACTAGTTTCTGTTCTTTCTGCAACTCCCATTTCAAGTTACTACTCTTTAGCAACTGAACTAGTATCAAATACTTGAGGGGTTGCTATAAACACTAGTAAAGTACACATCAATAACATGTATATCAAATATACCTTTGTTCACTTTGCCATCCTTCTTATCCGCCAAATACTTGGGGCAGTTCCGCTTCCAGTGACCAGTCCCTTTGCAGTAGAAGCACTCAGTCTCAAGCTTAGGTCCAGACTTAGGTTTCTTCACTTGAGCAGCAACTTGCTTGCCGTTCTTCTTGAAGTTCCCCTTCTTCCCTATGTCCTTTTCTTGAAACTGGTGGTCTTGTCAACCATCAACACTTGATACTCTTTCTTGATTTCTACCTTCGTCGATTTCAGCATCGCGAAGAGCTCGGGAATTACTTTCGTCATCCCTTGCATATTATAGTTCATCACTAAGTTCTGGTAACTTGGTGATAGTGTCTAGAGAATTTTGTCAATCACTATTTTATCTAAAAGATTAACTCCCACTTGATTCAAGCGATTGTAGTACCCAGACAATCTGAACACATGCTCACTGCTTGAGCTATTCTCCTCCATCTTTTAGCTACAGAACTTGTTGGAGACTTCATATCTCTCAACTCGGCTATTTGCTTGAAATATTAACTTCAACTCCTGGAACATCTCATATGATCCATGACGTTCAAAACGTCTTTGAAGTCCTGATTCTAAGCTGTTAAGCATGGTGCACTAAACTATCAAGTAGTCATCATATTGAGCTAGCCAAACGTTCATCATGTCTGCATCTGCTCCTGCAATAGGTCTGTCACCTAGCGGTGCATCAAGGACATAATTCTTCTGTGCAGCAATGAGGATAATCCTTAGATCACGGATCCAATCCGCATCATTGCTACTAACATTTTTCAACTTAGTTTTCTCTAGGAACATATCAAAAATAAAACAGAGGAGCTAAACGCGAGCTATTGATCTACAACATAGATATGCTAATACTACCAGGACTAAGTTCATGATAAATTAAAGTTCAATTAATCATATTACTTAAGAACTCCCACTTAGATAAACATCCCTCTAATCATCTAAGTGATCACGTGATCCAAATAAACTAAACCATGTCTGATCATCACATGAGATGGAGTAGTTTTCAATGGTGAACATCACTATGTTGATCATATCTTCTATATGATTCACGCTCGACCTTTCGGGCTCAGTGTTCCGAGGCCATATCTGCATATGCTAGGCTCGTCAAGTTTAACCCGAGCATTTTATGTGTGCAAAAACTGGCTTGCACCCGTTGTGGATGAACGTAGAGCTTATCACACCCGATCATCACGTGGTGTCTCGGCATGACGAACTTTGGCAACAGTGCATACTCAGGGAGAACACTTTTATCTTGAAATTTAGTGAGAGATCATCTTATAATGCTACCGTCGATCTAAGAAAAATAAGATGCATAAAAGATAAACAACACATACAATCAATATAAGTGATATGATATGGCCATCATCATTTTGTGCTTGTGATCTCCATCTCCGAAACGCCATCATGATCACCATCGTCACCAGCGCGACACCTTGATCTCCATCATAGCATCGTTGTCGTCTCGCCAACTATTGCTTCTACGACTATCGCTACCGCTTAGTGATAAAGTAAAGCATTATAGGGCAATTGCATTGCATACAATAAAGCGACAACCATATGGCTCCTGCCAGTTGCCGATAACTCGGTTACAAAACATGATCATCTCATACAATTAAAATATAGCATCATGTCTTGACCATATCACATCACAACATGCCCTGCAAAAACAAGTTAGACGTCCTCTACTTTGTTGTTGCAAGTTTTACGTGGCTGCTACGGGCTGAGCAAGAACCGTTCTTACCTACGCATCAAAACCACAACGATAGTTCGTCAAGTTAGTGTTGTTTTAACCTTCTCAAGGACCGGGCATAGCCATTGTCGGTGTACTAGAATAGGGGTACCCTAGTACCCCAAACTTGTGCACGGGAAGTTGCAGCACCCCGCGGCAAGGCTTGCTGGGCGAATGCCAAGATCCTCCGTGATTCCCTTGGAGCCATTCAAGAACAAAGTATTTAAGCTCAGGAGACAAGGCCCCGGCAAGAGGAGCTTGCCGGGAAGGCCAACCAAGGCACTCCAAGGAACTTGCCGTGACGCGCCACGCGCTCCGGCAAGGCAACAAGGGCCCGGCAAGAGGAGCTTGCCGGGAAGGCCAACCAAGGCACTCCAAGGAACTTGCCGCGACGCGCCACGCGCTCCGGCAAGGCAACAACGCCCCGGCAAGAGGAGCTTGCCGGCAAGGCCAACCAAGGCACCTCGAGGCCCGGTGAACGACAAGCTTCCGGACCCGACAAGATAACAGCAGCGGCAAGGCGCTTGCCGCGGCAGGCGGCCACTCTGTGCCCCACGCTCCAGCGCATCCACCAACGTGTCGCTCTGGGGGCCTCTCCAGGCGCACGTGGCGGGAGGCTGTGTAGCCAGCGGTGCGCAGTGGCATGCGAAGCTGACAAGATCGCCATCATGGCGAACGGTGGCGCCCCTAATGGTCCTTTTCTACACTGTTTGGGCGACTCAGACGGGCATTTAATGCCCTTGTCCCCTGCCGTCAGGGTTAGGTAGGGTGCACTATACAAGTAAATGTACCAACCACCTCACTTTTTACATTTGTACCCTTCTCTGCATTGCCACCTGTCGGTGACCCCTTTAGCGTATAAAAGGAGGCCCATGCGCAACGTAGAGGGGGTTCGCGAGGTTCGAGTCATTCGTAATCCAGAAAACACTTAGCTCTCGTGAGCAAGAACATAAGATAATCAAACAAGCAGCAGTAGGAGTGTTATCTCTCCGGAGAGCTCCGAAGCTGGGTAAACTGCTCGTGTGCTTCGCCTCGATCTGCTCTTCGTGTGATCTCCGCCCCCCGCCGAACCGAAAGGGGCCCGGTCCGCCGGCCCCATAGGTGTTCATGGATTCAGTTTCCCCGACATCTTTGGCGCGCCAGGTAGGGGGCGTCGAGATTGTGTGAACCTGATCCGGCGTTCACACGAGCTAGATCTTCATTCCCTTCATCAACATGCCACCGAAGAAGAAGACTTCGGCGGCAGCCGCTCCATCCACGTCACTTCCGCCACCGTTGGAGCAAACGGGTGGTGGAATGGATGCCGGCGGAAGAATGGACATCGACGAGGAAGCCTATGATGCTGCCAGGTCCAAGGACAAGGCTGCACAAGCCTCGGCGACTGTACATGTTCCGCGCCACTCTCAGGAGGCGCAAGACCAACAGCGTCATGGCACTTGCAGTGCCATACGCATGATAGGCCAAGACCAAGCTGGTGGATCTCAGGGCGCTCAAGACCAGCATGCACGCCAGCGTGCTGGCACGAGCGGGGCACGGTCGCCTGGACGGGATACTGCTCCTTCTAACATAGTTAGAAGTCCGAGCACGTCCCGCTCCTCGCGCCGTCCGCCACTGCCACCCATCACTCCAACAGAAGCTTTGGCGCGAGCTCAACTACTCCTAGATTACCCTCCGACGTCGGACAAGATCGACGAATGGAGGGCCACCATTTAGAGTCTCATCGGCTACGCCAACGGCGACACTCCACGACGGCCGAGCGCGTCGCCGTCGCGGTGGGTTTGCCGGGTGCGAGCCGGTGGCGATGAAACGGGTGGAGGTGCAACTACCATGCAATCACCACCCCGAAGGCCAAGATCGCCGACTCGCCGGATCCACCTCGACAGCGACTCCACCGCATTGTTGGATCCACGGGCTCGTCACGATCAGCGCCAAATTCTTCATGATCGACAACAAGAAGACGCTCGAACTCGCATCGAACGCCGAAGAGAAGCGCGACGTCAATCCGACAAGCGCGCTGGGCCCTCTATTGACATGCATGCGCCAGGGGAACCAGGCGATCTGCCGTACGCGGTAGGTTGCCCTGCGTTCACTCGTGAGCTGCGGCAAGTCCAGTGGCCCAGCACGAAGAACTTCAAGCCAGACGTACCGGAGAAGTACGACAACAAGACGCATCCGTCAGAGTTCCTCAGCATCTACACCATTGCGGTGCAGACCGCCGGGGGACGGGATGACAAGATCCTTGCCAACTACTTCCCGCTGGTGCTCAAGCCCAACGTCAGATCCTGGCTCATGCACTTGCCGGACAACTCCATATCCTCTTGGGCTGATCTGTGCCATCAGTTTGTCGGCGCCTTCACAGGCGGACACAAGCCTCATGGCCAGGAGAGTGATCTTCATCTGCTCGCCCAGAAGGAAGGAGAGCCCCTGCGCAAGTACATTCAGAGGTTCAGCAGTGTGCAGCACAACATCCCAGACGTCCACCCTACCGCGGTGATCAGCGCGTTCCATCAGAATGTGCGAAACCGCAGGATGCGGGAGGAAATGGCGATGTGCAAGATCAGGGACGTCAGTGAGTTATATGCATTGGCCGACAAGTGTGCACGTGCTGAGGAAGGGAGGAGACTCCCCGGAGAGAATGTAGGAGCGGGAGGATCTGACAGTGAAGATGCTGCCCCGGCAAGGAAAAACCGGCGGCGGAACAACAAGAAGAGGAAAGGCAAAGAGGTGCTAGTTGTTGAGCAGTCCAGCAACGGTGGTGGCGCCAAGAAAGCCAAAGCTGGTGACTCCGGCAAGGAGGTTGCCGCGGAGGTGGCGGTCGCCGACAAGCAGGACGGCACCAACAAGCAGTATTGCAAGATCCACCGCACCAAGGGCCATGATCTCCAGAACTGCAAGAAAGTCGAGCAGCTTGTTGAGCAACAGAAAGCTGAATATGAGCGGCGTGACAAGGAGAAGGCCCAGGAAGGTGCTGGGGGATCCGGCAAGAAACATCCCGGCCGGGGAGGACGCCACGGCAAGGCCAAGCAGCGGCAAGGAGACAGACCTCCTCGCGGCCGCGACAAGGATGAAGATGACGATGACGATGAAGACATGGATGATGAGGAGACTGGTGAGCAGGAGTTCCAGAAAGCCACAGAGGTCCTGTGTGTTGACGGTGGTGCTTCTCTACATACCTCGCACCGTCAGCTCAAGTAGTGGGTGCGGGAAGTTAATGCAGCAGAACCACCCGTCGAGTCACGCAAGCCTCTGAAATGGTCCAGCACGCCTATCATCTTTGATATTGAGGACCACCCTGATCGCATAACTGCGGTCGGGTGCTTGCCGATGTTGATTTCACCAACAATCCGCAACCTCAAGGTCACTAAGATGCTAGTTCACGGCGGAGCCGGCTTGAACCTGATCTCCTTCGCGGTGCTCCAGAAACTCCAGATCCCTGACAGCGAGCTCGAAGAGACCGGTACATTTCAAGGAATCAACCCGGGAAGGAGCAAGCCGAAGGGAAAGATCACATTGCCGGTAACATTTGGCAGCGAGCTGAACTTCAGGACTGAGAGGGTCACGTTTGATGTTGCTGACTTTCCATTACCTTACAATGGAATTCTCGGCCGTCCAGCACTCGCCAAGTTCATGGCAGCCTCTCACTATGCGTACAACGTACTGAAAATGCCAGTCCCGATAAGTGTCATCTCTGTCCCTGGCGACAAGAAGGATGCTCTTATCTGTGCCGACAAGATCTACCGGGAAGCAGCAGCCGCAGCAGAACGCTAGACACTTGCCGCTGAAGCTCTCGGGGGGAAGAAGAAGACCAAGTCCAGCAAGAGCTCTGATGTCCACTCCGGCAAGCGCACCTCTTCGGAGTGCTGCGCTACCGTCGAGGATGCACCATCGAGCTCCACCGGAAAGTGTAAGAAGGCAATGACAGCTCCACCTGAGACCAAGAAGGTGTCCGCCAAGGGGGACGGCACTGGTGGTACCTTCACCATCAGCGCCACTCTTGACCCCAAATAGGAAAGCGCGCTCGTTGCTTTCCTGCGGGCGAATGTCGATGTGTTTGCGTGGCAACCGTCTGATATCCCCGGTGTTCCCAGGAAAGTAATTGAGCACCACCTTGCCGTCTGTCCTCATGCGCGGCCCGTCAAGCAGAAAGTCAGGAAACAGGCAGTGGAGCGCCAAGAATTCATCGCAGAAGAAATCAAGAAGTTGGAAGCAGCAGGCCTTGTCAGAGGAGTGCTCCATCCCACGTGGTTGGCCAATCCTGTTGTCGTGCGCAACGCTAACGGGAAATGGAGGCTTTGTATTGACTTCACTGATGTTAATAAAGCTTGTCCCAAAGACCCATTTCCCTTGCCGCGCATTCACCAAATTGTTGACTCCACAGCCGGATGTGATTTGCTTTCATTTCTTGATGCATACTTAGGATACCATCAGATCTTCATTTTAGAAGAGGATGAAGAGAAAACCACATTTATCACCCCGTGTGGCACGTACTGCTTCGTATGGATGCCTTTCGGTTTGAAGAATGCTGGTTCAACATTCGCAAGGGTAGTCCACCACGCTTTTGAGCCACAGATGCACAGAAATGTGGAAGCCTACATGGATGACATAGTGGTCAAGAGCAAGAACAGGGCGACCCTGATTCAAGATTTAGACGAGACATTTGCAAATCTGCGCAAGATCAACCTCAAGCTTAACCCTGAGAAGTGCGTGTTTGGAGTCCCTTCCGGCAAGCTTCTCGGGTTCTTCGTGTCTCAGCGGGGAATTGAAGCCAATCCCGACAAGATCAAGGCCATTGAGCAGATCGAAGCACCAAAGCGCGTCAAGGATGTACGAAGGCTTGCCGGTTGCGTGGCTGCTCTCAGCAGGTTTATCTCTAGATCTGCTGAGCGCGCCCTGCCATTTTTCAAAATTTTGAAAAAGGCAGGTCCAATAAAATGGACTCCGGAGGCGGAGGCTGCGCTGCAGGACTTGAAGAAATACCTGTCCTCCACTCCAACACTTGTCGCACCTAAGCCACAAGAGAAGTTGCTACTGTATATAGCGGCAACCAATCAAGTGGTTAGTGCTGCGTTAGTGGCGGAAAGGAAGGCAGATGATGAGCCAGCAACCACGGCAGATGCATCCAGCGACAAGCAAGGGGCTTCGCCGACAAGCTCTGGCCCGACAGAGATGGATCCGCGCAGGAGCATGATAAGATGCAGAAGAGAATGGTGCAGCGTCCAGTTTACTTTGTCAGTTCCCTTCTACAGGGGGCTAGATCAAGGTACTCTGGTGTGCAGAAGTTGCTTTTCGGCCTCCTCATGGCATCGAGAAAGCTGCGCCATTACTTCCAAGCACATGAGATCACAGTCGTCACTCACTTTCCGCTGAAGAGGATACTGCAAAATCCAGAAGCGACGGGCAGGATTGTCGAGTGGGCGCTGGAACTGTCAAGCTTTGGCCTCAAGTTTGAGAGCACTTCGACTATCCAAAGCAGAGCATTGGCAGAGTTCATAGCAGAATGGACGCCAACACCAGATGAAGAAATTCCAGAGACGAGCATCCCCGTCAAAGAGGCAAGCAAAGAGTGGCTGATGTACTTTGATGGTGCCTTCTCGCTGCAAGGCGCCGGTGCGGGCGTGCTGCTTGTCGCGCCCACTGGAGAGCACCTCAAGTACGTAGTCCAGATGCACTTTCCCAAGGAGCAAGCAACCAACAATACTGCAGAGTATGAAGGATTGCTTGCCGGTCTCAAAATCGCAGCAGACCTTGGGATCAAGAAGCTCATTGTCAGGGGTGACTCACAGCTTGTCGTCCGCCAAGTGAACAAGAACTACCAGAGTCCATTGATGGAAGCATATGTTGATGAAGTGAGGAAGCTAGAAGAACACTTTGACGGCTTACAGATGGAGCATATCCCAAGAGCTCAGAATGACATTGCTGATGGCCTGTCAAAGTGCATCGCACTAAAGTTACCTGTGGAACCAGGGATCTTTGTGCTCAAGTTGACTCAACCATCCGTAACACCATCAACTGGACAAAGCAAGAAGAGGAAGTTGGTTTCTGGTGACTACTTTCCGGCAGAGCTCCCCGAAGCCGCCGCCAAGAAAGTCCCCAAGATCAACACCAAGGATGCTGAGGGGCAGTCTGCTCCGGCAAGCCTTATGGTTTGTTCCGTTGAAGCAGACGCTCCCGACAAGTTTTGCTCCGGCAAGCTTGCCGAGGAACATCAAGCTCCGACAGGGCCGCAAGTCCTTGCCGTAGAAGCGGATGTTCCCGCAGCAGCAGATGTGCCTTTAGTCCTTGTTGTCGAGCCACAAGCTCCAGCATGGGCATAGCAGATTGTCCATTTCCTTCAGACAGGAGAACTTCCCGAAGAGCAAGAAGAAGCGGAAAAAGTAGCCCAGCGGTCAAGTATGTACCAGTTTGTCGATAGCATACTGTACAGAAAAAGACTCAACGGTGTGAAATTGAAGTGTATTTGCCGGGAAGATGGACAAAAGCTGTTGGCAGAGATACATGGAGGCATATGTGGCCACCACATTGGCGCAGGAGCACTTGCCGGCAAAGCTTTTTGGCAAGGTTTCTTTTGGCCGACAGCCCTCCAGGATGCAACTGCACAAGTAACCAAGTGTGAAGCGTGCCAGTTCCACTCCAAACAGATACACCAGCAAGCTCAGGCTCTCCAGACGATCCCTTTATCCTGGCCATTTTCGGTCTAGGGGCTCGATATCCTCGGCCCTTTCCCCCGAGTTGTCGGGGGCTTTGAGTACTTGTACGTCGCAATCGACAAGTTCACAAAGTGGCCGGAAGTGCAGCCAGTGAGGAAGGTGACAGCACAGTCAGCAGTCAAGTTCTTCAGGTCAATTTTTTGCCGTTTCGGGATCCCTAACAGGATCATCACCGACAACGGCACGCAATTCATGAGCCGCACCTTCATGCAGTACGTCCAAGACCTTGGCGCCAAGGTCTGCTTCGCTTCTGTTGCTCATCCGAGAAGCAACGGTCAAGCAGAGAGGGCAAATGCTGAAGTGCTACGCGGGCTCAAGACCAGAACTTTCGACAGGCTGCGCAAGTGCGGAAGAAACTGGATCGAGGAGCTGCCGGTGGTTCTTTGGTCGATCAGAACGACGCCAAATCGAGCCACTGGCCAGACGCCTTTCGCTCTAGTCTATGGAGCGGAGGCAGTTCTCCCCAGGAACTCGTATACGGATCGCCTCGAGTGCTCGCTTATGATGAGTTTGAGCAAGAACAGCTGCGACAAGACGATGCGCTGCTCCTTGAGGAAGATCGTCTTCAGGCTGCTGTATGAACTGCTCGATACCAGCAAGCTTTGCGCCGCTACCATAGCCGCAAAGTTAAGGCCAGAAGCTTCGAGGAAGGCGACCTTGTTCTTCGGCGCGTTCAGTCCGCCAAGAATTCCAACAAGTTGACGCCGAAGTGGGAAGGCCCTTATTGGGTGAAACGAGTCACAAGGCCCGGCGCTGTCCACCTTGAGACCGAAGATGGCATTCCGGTGAGCAACTCCTGGAACATAGAACATCTTCGTAAGTTTTTCCCCTAGGGCGCGGTTGTCGGGACCCGTTCCGGCAACCACCTTTTGTACAAGTCTTGCCGCTCTTGCATGTAACCCTTTGTACAAAGCCAGGTGCAGATCTCGTGCATAAGTAAAACCCCATGTGCTCCGCACAACTTGTCCATTTCATGCATTAGTTTTTTTCTTGCATGCGTTATCTAACACTTTGTGCAGCACCTATATCCGGTACGCAATAACGAGCCGAAGGGCTCCATATCATTATTTTCTCTTCTTTCTTCTTTTCAACAAAGGAAAAGAAGGTTCCCTCGTACACAAGTTTGCCGGGGGGGAAGCAGAAGGTTGTGGTATGGACCAGGTGTCGTTCAAGCAAAGTTTCGCCTTGCCGGGAAGCAAACGACAGAAAAGCTAAGTTGCCAAAGTTTGAGCAATCAGTTTTTAAAATTTTCGAGTTATCTTCCTCGAACGACCCTGCTTTGTATGGAAAACCTGTGTGCAGAGGAACCAACTCGTGGCTAGTTGCGCCCTTACTTTGTTTCGAGTCCGCTCAACAACTTAAGTGTGCTGCATCTAGTAGCGACAAGGTTTCTTGTCGGAAGTGGCGCCGCCAGCAGGCTGCTGACATTCCGCACTCAGCGCTCGCGGCTCGGGTGCCTGCGCCGACAAGTTCCCTAGAAGCGTAGGGTAAAAACATACAAAGGAAGGAATCTAGTAGAGGAAATAACATAGCAATTGATAACAGAAATAAAGTTATATTACAAGATAACTTGTCGCAGCTCTAACAGACTATTTTCATAACATGATTAGCAGCGACAAGGGAAAAGAAGGAATGGGCGGCCTAATCTACGCAATCGCCCTCAACCCTCTTGATCTCGCTCACCTTGTCCACAATGGGTGCGACAAGGGCCTTGAGTGCGTCCCGATCGGTGTCTGGCGGCAAGGACTTGAGGACGTTGGTGAAGCTGAGGCCTGGATTGCGGAAGGCCACATTCATCAGCACCTTCTGGAGAACCCTGGCGCAGATTTTGCGCGACTTGTCGGCCAGCTGCTTTGGGATCCTCTCCCAGAGCCGCTGGAGTGCCGTCGACACGCCCTTGAAGAACAGGCTAAGCTTGGCGCTGGGTTGGAGATTCTCGTCGGAGGGATACCCAAGGTCCTCCATCCCCAGCTGCGCCAGCTCCTCGTCGATGACTGCGGCAATATTCACCAGACCCTCGGTCCAGTGCTCCACAGTATCTCTGAACAAGTTCTAGGTAACTGCGATGCTCTCCAGCAGCGCCTTGTCAGCTTTGACCTTCTCCGACAAGGTCTTATCCCGCTCCTTGGCGGCCTCCAGCGTCTGCATCAGCGTGGCCAGCTTCAACTCCAGGTCCGCATTGGAATCCTTGGCGGCGCTGAGCTCCTTGCCCCTCTCAGCGAGAAGACCTTGCAGCTCACCGTGGGCGGCAGCATCCTTCTCATGCTCACGCTTGAGCGCGGCAAGCTCCTCGCCGCTCTTCCCAATGTTGGCCTCCAGCTGCGCCACCTTCTCCTCCAGCTCTTTCTTGGCGGCCTCCACGATTGCGGCAGCGTCCTTTGCTTCCTTGAGCGCCCCGCCAAGTGCTTGCTCGCGCTCGGCGAGCTCCTCCTCGTAGCTGTCGAGGTTGACCTTCCGCTGCACCAATTTGCCTTCTCGCACGGACTGCTTCTCGGCGGCCAGCCTTTGTTCCTCCTCAGCTTCGGCCTTCTCGAGAAGGAAGGTCGTGCGCTCCTCGGCAAGTCGCTCCCTCTCCTGTGCCAGGGACCGGAGAGCTTCTTGATTATGGCCCCGGAGCTCCTCCGCGCGCTTCTCCATATCAACTCCCGCCTTCGCGACAAGCGCTTCCCGGGAAGCCAGCTTGGCTTGCCGCGCGCGGTAGAGTGACAGCAGCCTCTGCAGCAGCTGCTCCTCCTCAGGCTCGCCACTGCTGCTGCTGGGCGCGTCGACCAACGACAGTCCCGTGGAGGCGAGCACCTCCTCATCGAAAGATTCCCCCTCGACCGGCGCCCTGGAGCTCGACACCCAGGGTAGCTTGATGAAGATATCGTCGCCGGCCTTCAAGTAGGCGCCGGGCTGGGGCTCCTCGGAACCCGGCTCCACAACAGCGGCAGAGGGATCGGCAGTCGGCGCAGCGCCTGGCGCTCCTGCGGCCTCAGGGTCGTCAGTGCGATCGCCCGACCCCTCGCCGGCTTCTGCGGCGGCAGCCTTGGCGGCCTCCTCGCCGGTGGTCTCATCAGCACCGGCCCCTTCCTCGCTGGCGCCCTCTGTCTCCATTGGCTCAGCAGCAGATGGGTCTGAAAAACGAAGAAGGGAGAAAAATCAATCAAAAATCCAAGAGAAGAAGAACCTAAGGGAAAGTTTTTGGACAAGTGAATTACCTGTGCCAAGATCTGCAGTTGCGGTCTCGGCCGCCGCATGATCAACGGTGCTGCCCCTTGCCGGAGAGCGCTCCCTTACCGGGAACTCCTCCCTTGGCGGCGTAGTCGAAGCAGCTGGCACTTCGGGACCAGCTTCCGGGCGCTCCTGATATGGCTGCTCTGCTCCTACACAAATCAACAAGCAAGATATCAACAAAGGAAAAATCACTCATGCGCGCCTGACAGTGGAAAGCTAACTATGAACTTACGCTGGGGCCTACGCTGGGGGCTGCTTTGAGGAGTGGTTGTCGGGTCCGTCAAGGTGGTCTCGGACCCACCCCCTGCTGACACGGTGGGGTCATCTTCGATGACAATCACCGCGGCCTTGGCCCTCTTTGCCGCTCTCTGGGCCAGCGTCCTGAAAAGAAAGGAGTCCAGATTGAAGCAAGTCAGATACAAGATAAAAATAGCAAGATTGAAGAACTACAAGAGCACCAAAGAAACTTACTCTTCTTCCTCCTCGTCAGAGCTGAGCGCGGAAAGATCGAAGTCCGGCTCCCCTCCGGTGCGGCGACGCGGAGGAGTAGGATCCCTTGCCCGCTTGGCAGGTGCGGTGGCAGTGGCCCGGGAAGATCCCGCTCCAGTTGCCGCTGCTACATGAGGCGCTCCCGCGGCAACATTGCTTGCCGCGGTAGAGCGTGTCGCACGGCTCGGCGGCTGTTGACCCGGCTGCCGCCCCGCTATGTCCGCGGCCCTGCGAAGACGCCTTCTTGGCGGGGCCGGGGGCTCCGCCTGCGGCAAGTTTTCTGAAGGCTCGGGCTCTTCCTCGCCGGCCTCGCTCGGCTCAGCTTCAGAACCGGCAGGCTCTTCCTCACCAATAAACTCCGCGCGCTCGGCGAGGTTTGCCGCCTCTGCCGCCTCTGCCTCCTCCATAGTGAACCCGAAGGCGCCCGCGGCAGCTGCGGCCGCAACCTCTTCCGCTCTAGTGGCGATGCGCTGCAGCTCCTCGTCGGTGGTGTCACGGGTGAGGCTCTTCTGCTCGTCAGCGCGGACCGACACTTCTTCCAAGTTGTCGAAGAACGCTTGCACGACGTCATCCGCAGGCTCTTGCCAAGTTGGAACGATTCCGTGTGAATCGCACAACGGCATCATGGCGCGGATCTGGTCAAGCGAAGAATTACTGCACAATGGAACGACGCCCCTCGGCAGCGTGAATGGGTGCTGGGGATCGCGTTTGAACAACTCCAGGAGCATTGCATCCAGCTCCATGACGGTGAAGTTGCAGTTGAGGCCCGGCCGCAGCCTCATGATGTCCGCCGAGTTCTTGAATTCCCAGGAGGGCCTC
Organism: Triticum dicoccoides; assembly: GCF_002162155.2. NCBI lineage: Eukaryota > Viridiplantae > Streptophyta > Magnoliopsida > Poales > Poaceae > Triticum > Triticum dicoccoides. The sequence continues at coordinate 193,442,516 of NC_041386.1, forward strand.
CCCCTCTCCTGCAGGGGGGCGATGCGGCGGCGGAGGAAATCTGCGCCTACAGCGCCTACAGTGAGCCCGGCAAGCCTGAGGCAAAGGATCCTAGTAATGGCGATCTTCAGCCTCTCGTCTTCCGGGGCCACGTTGCTCCAGTCATTGCCGCGCACTATTGGAGCTTGGCGCACGGCGGTGAAGGGCTGCGGGTTCTCCTCGACGATCCAGCACCACTCCGCTCTCCACTCCTCCCACTTGTTGCGGAGCTCACCCTCCAAGTACGCCTCCTTCTTGCCGACTCTCGAGATCCAGGCGATCCCTCCAGCAAGCGGCTCTCCTCTCTCTACCCGAGGTATGAAGAAGTGGCGGAAAAGGGCAACATTGGGGTGGACTCCGACAAAGTTTTTGCACAAATGTGCGAAAACTGCCATGGTCAGAACAGCGTTGGGGGTGAAATCAAGGAGGCGGAAGCCGTAGGTGTTCATGATATCGCAGAAGAACTCCGAGAAGGGCGGGCAGAGCCCGCAATAGAAGAACAGCGCGAAGAATGGGTACCCGTTTGGAGCCAGTTCCGAAACAGCAGCCGGGAGTAGCCTCGTGCGCGGATGCGCCCGCGTCTCCATCGCCCAAAAGAGGTAGAAGTACTCCCTCAGCTCCTTCGCGCCGAGCTGGGGGGAGAAGATCGCCCGCTCCTTCCGCAGCACCGCGAGCCGCTGCGCCTCGACCGACTTCACGCCCTTTCCCTTGTCGGCTTTCGAAGCCATGGCGGAGGTGGTGGGGGAGGTCGACGGCGTTGGTGATGCTGGTGGCAATGGGGGGCGGAGCGCTGCTCTCTCGGCTTCAAGAAGAAGGGGGAGCGGCGGAGGTTCGTGAAGATGGAGCAGTAGCAACCAGTGAGGGGGAACGAACTGCCCCTGTTTCCTCTGCTTATAAAGAGGGACGGGGCGGACGTTTCGCCCTTCCGAATATAGAACCACCCACGATCTCTCCCACGATGCCGCATTTGACGCGTGCCGTTAGGGGAGAGCGCGGTGGATACGGAGCGAGATCCAGTGTGGCCCAGTCCGCGTGTGCCCGTGCCCTGTCTTGGGCCTGGCCCAACAGCGCTCGGCACCGTGTCTGGCCCAGGCCCGGGGGCTCCTGTCGGTGTACTAGAATAGGGGTACCCTAGTACCCCAAACTTGTGCACGGGCAGTTGCAGCACCCCGCGGCAAGGCTTGCTGGGCGAACGCCAAGATCCTCCGTGGTTCCCTTGGAGCCATTCAAGAACAAAGTATTTAAGCTCAGGAGACAAGGCCCCGGCAAGAGGAGCTTGCCGGGAAGGCCAACCAAGGCACTCCAAGGAACTTGCCGCGACGCGCCTCGCGCTCCGGCAAGGCAACAAGGGCCCGGCAAGAGGAGCTTGCCGGGAAGGCCAACCAAGGCACTCCAAGGAACTTGCCGCGATGCGCCACGCGCTCCGGCAAGGCAACAAGGCCCCGGCAAGAGGAGCTTGCCGGGAAGACCAACCAAGGCACCTCGAGGCCCGGTGAACGACAAGCTTCCGGACCCGACAAGATAACAGCAGCGGCAAGGCGCTTGCCGCGGCAGGCGGCCACTCTGTGCCCCACGCTCCAGCGCATCCACCAACGTGTCGCTCTGGGGGCCTCTCCAGGCGCACGTGGCGGGAGGCTGTGCAACCAGCGGTGCGCAGTGGCATGCGAAGCTGACAAGATCGCCATCGTGGCGAATGGTGGCGCCCCTAATGGTCCTTTTCTACACTGTTTGGGCGACTCAGACGGGCATTTAATGCCCTTGTCCCCTGCCGTCAGGGTTAGGTAGGGTGCACTATACAAGTAACTATACCAACCACCTCACTTTTTACATTTGTACCCTTCTCTGCGTTGCCACCTGTCGGTGACCCCTTTAGCGTATAAAAGGAGGCCCATGCGCAACGTAGAGGGGGTTCGCGAGGTTCGAGTCATTCGTAAGCCAGAAAACACTTAGCTCTCGCGAGCAAGAACACAAGATAATCAAACAAGCAGCAGTAGGAGTGTTATCTCTCCGGAGAGCTCCGAAGCTGGGTAAACTGCTCGTGTGCTTCGCCTCGATCTGCTCTTCATGTGATCTCCGCCCCCCGCCGAACCGAAAGGGGCCCGGTCCGCCGGCCCCATAGGTGTTCGTGGATTCAGTTTCCCCGACAGCCATACTCGGTTCAACTAAATTTGGAGAAACTGACACCCGCCAGCCACCTGTGTGCAAAGCACGTCGGTAGAACCAGTCTCGCGTAAGCGTATGCGTAATGTCGGTCCGGGCCGCTTCATCCAACAATACCGCCGAACCAAAGTATGACATGCTGGTAAGCAGTATGACTTGTATCGCCCACAACTCATTTGTGTTCTACTCGTGCATATAACATCTACGCATAAAACCAGGCTCGGATGCCACTGTTGGGGAACGTAGTAATTTCAAAAAAAATCCTACGCACACGCAGGATCATGGTGATGCATAGCAACGAGAGGGGAGAGTGTTGTCCATGTACCCTCGTAGACCGCTAAGCGGAAGCGTTATGACAACGCGGTTGATGTAGTCGTACGTCTTCACGATCGACCAATCCTCAGTACCGAACGTACGGCACATCCGCGTTCAGCACACGTTCAACTTGGTGACGTCCCGCGAACTCACGATCCAGTAGAGCTCGGGGAAGAGTTTCGTCAGCACGACAGCGTGGTGATGATGTTAATGAAGCTACTGCAGGAGGGCTTCGCCTAGACACCGCTACAGTATGACCGAGGTAGATTATGGTGGAGGGGGCACCGCACACGGCTGGGAGAGATCTTTGTGATCAACTTGTGTGTCCTGGGGTGCCCTTGCCCCCGTATATAAAGGAGCAAGGGAGGAGGAAGCCGGCCCTAGGAGGGGCGCGCCAAGGGAGTAGGATTCCTACTCCTAGTAGGAGTAGGTTTCCTCCTTTCCTAGTCCAACTAGGAGAAGGGGGGAAAGGAGGGAAGAGAAGAAGGAAGGGAGAGGGGGGCGCGCCCCAAACCCCTTGTCCAATTCGGACTGGGCTTGGGAGGGGCGCGCACCACCTCCTGGCTGCTGCCTCTCCTTCCCACTAAAGCCCATTAAGGCCCAACACTTCTTCCCCGTATTCCCGTAACTTCCCGGTACTCCGAAAAATACCTGAATCACTCGGAACCTTTCCGATGTCCGAATATAGTCGTCCAATATATCGATCTTTACGTCTCGACCATTTGGAGACTCCTCGTCATGTCCCCGATCTCATCCGGGACTCTGAACTACCTTCGGTACATCAAACACATAAACTCATAATACAAATCGTCACCGAACTTTAAGCGTGCGGACCCTACGGGTTCAAGAACTATGTAGACATGGCCGAGACACATCTCCGGTCAATAACCAATAGCGGAACCTGGATGATCATATTGTCTCCCACATATTCTATGAAGATCTTTATCGGTCAGACTGCATAACAACATACATTGTTCTCTTTGTCATCGGTATGTTACTTGCCTGAGATTCGATCGTCGGTATCCCAGTACCTAGTTCAATCTCGTTACCGGCAAGTCTTTTTACTCGTTTCGTAATGCACTATCCCGCAACTAACTCATTGGTTGTATTGCTTGCAAGGCTTATAGTGATGTGTATTACCGAGAGGGCCAAGAGATACCTCTCCGACAATCGGAGTGAAAAATCCTAATCTTGATCTATGCCAACTCAACAAGTACCTTTGGAGACACCTGTAGAGTACCTTTATAATCACCCAGTTACGTTGTGACGTTTGGTAGCACACAAAGTGTTCCTCTGGTAAATGGGAGTTGCATAATCTCGTAGTCATAGGAACATGTATAAGTCATGAAGAAAGCAATAGCAGAATACTAAACGATCAAGTGCTAAGCTAACGGAATGGGTCAAGTCAATCACATCATTCTCCTAATGATGTGATCCCTTTAATCAAATGACAACTCATGTCTATGGCTAGGACACATAACCATCTTTGATCAATGAGCTAGTCAAGTAGAGGCATACTTGTGACACTCTGTTTGTCTATGTATTCACACACGTATCATGTTTCCGGTTAATACAATTCTAGCATGAATAATAAACATTTATCATGAAATAAGGAAATAAATAATAACTTTATTATTGCCTCTAGGGCATATTTCCTTTAGTATTCATGGGAGACCCCGCACCAGGAGGAGATGATGACCATCCCAAAGACTACATCATCATCGACGACACCGACTCCGAACCCGACAGTAGTGATGATGATTATGAAGATGAAGCTGGAGCGGATATCATGGAGTCTTCCACCAATCAAAATTTCTAGATGACCCCCATATTATCAGTAGTATTCCCCCATGTATATAGTAGTAGTTCGAGTATTTTGTAACGGTAGCTAGATCGATTGTATGCCCTTGTTTGAATTGAGTGGTGTGATATGAATGTGTTTGTCTCATGTGCATATCGGTAGTGTTTTCTCTTTAGACCTCATTCTATTATAAACTCTCCCCTCTCAACCATCAGATGCCTCCGAGACGTGACCCCGGATTTGTCTTCCCACCAGAGCTCACTCAGTTGATCCAACAGCAGAATGCCTTGATGCAGCTACTAGTTCAGAACCAAGGCAACAATAACAACAACCCACCGCCACCACCTCCATGGACAAATTAGCCCATTTTTTGAGGTTTAATCCGCCAGTGTTTTCCAGTAGCACTAAGCTGATTGTTGCTGATGATTGGCTACGCAGGATTGGAAGGGAGTTGACCACTGCAGGTTGCACAGATGCGAAGAAGGTACGCTTTGCCACACACCAACTGGATGGACCCGCGGCCTCATGGTGGGAGAATTACACAGCCACTTTTCCCATAGCTAATGTCACATGGGATCAGTTTCAGCAAGCTTTCCGCACAGCCCATGTCTCAACTGGAGCTATGAATATCAAGAAGCATGAGTTCTGCAACTTACGCCAGGGAAACTGTACTGTGGGGCAGTTCGTGGATGAGGTTAGCAAGTTAGCCCGCTATGCTCCAGATGATGTGGCCACAAATGCCGCGAAGCAGGAGAAGTTTATGGAAGGGCTGAATGATGAGATAAGTATGCAGTTGATGGTGGCAACATTCACTAACTACCAGGAGTTGGTAGACCGGGCCCTTAAGATTGAAAGCAAACAGTGGCAGATAGAGAGCCCCAAATGGAAGTAGGGACAGGGGAAGTAGAATCCTGGAGCTCAACAGAAGCCTCGCTTTACCCCTAACCCCAGAGGTTACACCCATAACCATGGAGGCCATACTCACAATGGAGGTAGTTCCCATAACCACAGTGGGCATAAGAATGGAGACGGGAATGGAGCAAGCAGTAGCCAGAACCGGCCCAACCCAGCAATGCCCGCCAAGAAGGACTTGAGCCATGTTACCTGTTACAGGTGCGGGAAGACTGGGCACTATGCCAACGATTGTTCTGAGTTGAAGAATGGCAACAGAAATGGATGCTCTGGGAAGAAGCCCAACCCTTTCAATAGGGGACATGTGAACCACGTTAATGTGGAGGAGGTTGAAGAGCAGCCAGATGCAGTTATAGGTAAGTTTTTGGTTAAGTCATTTACTACAATCATTCTTTTCGATACTGGTGCATCGCATTCATACATTTCGAAGGGGTTTGTGGGTAAATATAAGTTGCCCACCAAAGTTCTTAAGACACCTATGTTAGTAAGCTTGCCAGAAGCAGAGTATATGGCAAGCCAAGGATGTTTTTAGATGCCATTGACCATAGGTAGACACGTTTTCCCCTCAGACTTAATAATTCTGGAGTCACAAGGGTTGGATGTGATACTAGGCATGGATTGGCTATCTATGTATGGAGGGAACATCGATTGCGCCAGCAAGTCAATTCTACTCACCACCCTGGAGAGAAAAAGGATTAATTATGTGTCATGACATGCGCTGAAGATGACCCAAGTGAATTCCCTCTCAGGAGTTGTTCAGGAGGAAGTGCCTGTTGCGAAGGATTACCCGGATGTATTTCCAGAGGAACTACCAGACATGCCGCCGAATCAAGACATAGAATTTTGATAGAGTTGTTGCCAGGAACCGGACCGATATCCAAGAGACCGTATCGGATGCCCGCAAATGATCTGGAGGAAATCAAGAAGCAGATTAATGAGCTACTAGAGAAAGGTTACATTCGACGAAGTTCATCACTCTGGGGAGCCCTAGTGCTCTTGCTTGAGGAGAAGGATGGATCTTTGAGAATGGTTGTTGATTATCGTGCATTGAACGAAGTGACGATCAAGAAAAAATACCCACTACCGATGATCAATGACTTGTTTGACCAGTTGCAGGGAGCAAAAGTATTCTCCAAGATCGATCTGCGATCAGGATATCACCAGCTGAAGATCTGAGAAAATGATATACCTAAGATAGCTTTCACAACAAGGTACGGGCTATATGAGTACACGGTCATGTCATTTGGATTGACTAACGCCCCTACCTACTTCATGAGTATGATGAATAAGGTGTTCATGGAGTTTTTGGATAAGTTTGTAGTGGTGTTCGTTGATGATATTCTGGTATACTCGAAGAATGAAGAGGAACACAGGGAACACTTGCGCTTAGTTCTCGAGAAGCTCAGGGAACATCAGTTGTACACCAAGTTTAGCAAGTGTGAGTTTTGGTTGAAGGAAGTTGGATTTCTTGGACATGTTATATCAGGAGAAGGTATAGCATTAGACCCCACCAAGGTTCAATCTGTAACTGAGTGGTTGGCACCCACCTCAGTTGGGGAGATCCGCAGTTTTCTAGGACTTGCGGGATATTATTGGAGATTCATTGAGAAATTTTCCAAGATTGCGAAGCCTATGATGGAGTTGTTGAAGAAGGACACCAAGTTCAAATGGCCTGAAGATTGTGAGTCCAGTTTTCAGGAGTTGAAGAAATGGTTGTTTACAGCCCCAGTGCTGATCCTTCCGGATATACGCAAGGATTTCCAAGTGTATTGCGACGCTTCTCACTTAGGACTTGGAGGAGTACTTATGCAGGACGGAAGAGTTGTTTCATATGCCTCATGACAACTTCGACCGCATGAATTGAATTATGCCATGCATGATTTGGAGTTAGCAGCCGTGGTGCATGCGCTCAAGACCTGGAGACATTTTCTTATTGGAAACCGATGTGATGTGTACACGGATCACAAGAGTTTGAAGTACATTTTCACATAGAAGGAGCTGAATCTCAGACAAAGGAGATGGTTGGAGCTTATAAAGGATCATGATATGAAATTGCATTATCACCCAGGAAAGGCCAATGTCGTAGCAAACGCTCTGAGCCGGAAAAGTTATGCCAATACCCTGATAAGTGCTACCTCTTGAGCACTGTGTTGGTTTTCCCCAAAGAGGAAGGGATGATGCAGCAAAGTAGCGTAAGTATTTCCCTCGGTTTTTGAGAACCAAGGTATCAATCCAGTAGGAGGCTACGCGTGAGTCCCTCGTGCCTGCACAAAACAAATAAATCCTTGCAACCAATGCAAGTAGGGGTTGTCAATCCCTATAAGGCCACTTACGAGAGTGAGATCTGATAGATATGATAAGATAATATTTTTGGTATTTTTATGATAAAGATGCAAAGTAAAATAAAGGCAAAGTAAATAGCAAAGGAAATAACTAAGTAGTAGGAGATCAATATGATAAAGATAGACCCGGGGGCCATAGGTTTCACTAGTGGCTTCTCTCAAGAGCATAAGTATTCTACGGTGGGTGAACAAATTACTGTTGAGAAATTGACAGAATTGAGCATAGTTATGAGAATATCTAGGTATGATCATGTATATAGGCATCACGTCCGAGACAAGTAGACCGACTCCTGCCTGCATCTACTACTATTACTCCACTCATCGACCTCTATCCAGCATGCATCTAGAGTATTAAGTTAAAAACAGAGTAACGCCTTAACCAAGATGACATGATGTAGAGGGATAGACTCATGCAATATGAAGAAAACCCCATCTTGTTATCCTCGATGGCAACAATACAATACATGCCTTGTTGCCCTTACTGTCACCGGGAAAGGACACCACAAGATTGAACCCAAAGCTAAGCACTTCTCCCATTGCAAGAAAGATCATTCTAGTAGGCCAAACCAAACTGATAATTCGAAGAGACTTGCAAAGATAACCAATCATACATAAAAGTATTCAGAGAAGATTCAAATATTATTCATAGATAGACTTGATCATAAACCCACAATTCATCGGTCTCAACAAACACACCGCAAAAAGAAGATTACATCAAATAGTTCTCCACAAGAGAGGGGGAGAACATTGTATTGATATCCAAAAAGAGAGAAGAAGCCATCTAGCTACTAACTATGGACCCGTAGGTCTGAGGTAAACTACTCACACTTCATTGGAGGGGCTATGGTGTTGATGTAGAAGCCCTCCGTGATCGATGCCCCCTTCGGCAGAGCTTTGGAACAGGCCCCAAGATGGGATCTCGTGGATACAAAAAGTTGCAGCTGTGGAATTAGGTTTTTGGCTCTGTATCTGATCGTTTGGGGGTACGTAGATATATATAGGAGGAAGGAGTACGTCGGTGGAGCAACAGGGGGGCCACGAGGGTGGAGGGCGCGCCTGGTGGGGGTGGGCGCGCCCCCCTACCTCGTGGCCTCCTGTTTCCTTTCTTGACGTAGGGTCCATGTCTCCCTGGTCTTGTTCGTTGAGAAAATCACGTTCCCGAAGGTTTCATTCCGTTTGGACACCGTTTGATATTCCTTTTCTTTGAAACCCTAAAACAGGCAAAAAACAGCAATTCTGGGCTGGGCCTCCGGTTAATAGGTTAGTCCCAAAAATAATATAAAAGTGGATAATAAAGCCCAATAATGTCCAAAACGGTAGATAATATAACATGGAGCAATCAAAAATTATAGATATGTTGGAGACGTATCAAGCATCCCCAAGCTTAATTCCTACTCGTCCTCGAGTAGGTAAGTGATGAAAACAGAATTTTTGATGCGGAGTGCTACTTGGCATAGTTTTAATGTAATTCTTCTTAATTGTGGTATGAATATTAAGATCCGAAAGGTTCAAGACAAAAGTTCATATTGACATAAAAATAATAATACTTCAAGCATACTAACAAAGCAATTATGTCTTCTCAAAATAACATGGCTAAAGAAAGTTATCCCTACAAAATCATATAGTCTGGCTATGCTCTATCTTCACCACACAAAATATTTAAATCATGCACAACCCCGATGACAGGCCAAGCAATTGTTTCATACTTTTAACATTCTCAAAACTTTTTCAATCTTCACGCAATACATGAGCATGAGCCATGGATATAGCACTATAGGTGGAATAGAGTGGTGGTTGTGGAGAAGACAAAAAAGGGAGAAGATAGTCTCACATCAACTAGGCGTATCAACGGGCTATGGAGATGCCCATCAATAGATATCAATGTGAGTGAGTACGGATTGCCATTCAACGGATGCACTAGAGCTATAAGTATATGAAAGCTCAAAAATAAACTAAGTGGGTGTGCATCCAACTTGCTTGCTCATGAAGACCTAGGACAATTTGAGGAAGCCCATCATTGGAATATACAAGCCAATTTGTATAATGAAAGATTCCCACTATTATATGAAAGTTTTGACATGAGAGACTCTCTACTATGAAGATCATGGTGCTACTTTGAAGCACAAGTGTGGTAAAAGGATAGTAACATTGTCCCTTCTCTCTTTTTCTCTCATTTATTTATTTATTTTTTTATTTGGGCCTTTCTCTTTTTTATGGCCTCTTTTCTTTCTCTTTTTTTATGTGGGCTTCTTTGGCCTCTTTTATTTTGTGTCCGGAGTCTCATCCCGACTTGTGGGGTAATCATAGTCTCCATCATCCTTTCCTCACTGGGACAATGCTCTAATAATGATGATCATCACACTTTTATTTTTCTTACAACTCAACAATTACAACTCGATACTTAGAAAAAAAATATGACTCTATGTAAATGCCTCTGGCGGTGTACCGGGATATGCAATGATGCATGAGTGACATGTATGAAAGAATTATGAATGGTGGCTTTGCCACAAATACGATGTCAACTACATGATCATGCTAAGCAATATGACAATGATGGAGTGTGTCATAATAAATGGAACGATGGAAAGTTGCATGGCAATATATCTCGGAATGGCTATGGAAATGCCATAATAGGTAGGTATGGTGGCTGTTTTGAGGAAGGTATATGGTGGGTGTATGATACCGGCGAAAGGTGCGCGGTATTAGAGAGGCTAGCAACGGTGGAAGGGTGAGAGTGCGTATAATCCATGGACTCAACATTAGTCATAAAGAACTCATATACTTATTGCAAAAATCTACAAGTTATCAAAGCAAAGTATTACGTGCATGCTCCTAGGGGGGTAGATTGGTAAGAAAAGACCATCGCTCGTCCCCGACCGCCACTCATAAGGAAGACAATCAAAAAATAAATCATGCTCCGAATTCATCACATAACGGTTCACCATATGTGCATGCTACAGGAATCACAAGCTTCAACACAAGTATTTCTCAAATTCACAACTAATCAGCTAGCATGACTTTAATATCACCATCTTTATATCTCAAAACAATTATCAAGTATCAAACTTATCATAGTATTCAACACCCTCATAAGAAAGTTTTATTATTAATCTTGTATACCAAGCATATTAGGATTTTAAGCAAATTACCATGCTATTAAGACTCTCAAAATAATCTAAGTGAAGCGTGAGAGATCAATAGTTTCTATAAAACAAATCCACCACCGTGCTCTAAAAGATATAAGTGAAGTACTAGAGCAAAACTATATAACTCAAAAGATATAAGCGAAGCACATAGAGTATTCTAACAAATTCCAAATCATGTATGGCTCTCTCAAAAGGTGTGTACAGCAAGGATGATTGTGGTAAACTAACAAGCAAATACTCAAATCATACAAGACGCTCCAAGCAAAACACATATCATGTGGCGAATAAAAATATAGCCCCAAGTAAAGTTACCGATAGAAGTAGACGAAAGAGGGGATGCCTTCCGGGGCATCCCCAAGCTTTGGCTTTTAGGTGTCCTTAGATTATCTTGGGGTGCCATGGGCATCCCCAAGCTTAGGCTCTTGCCACTCCTTGTTCCATAATCCATCAAATCTTTACACAAAACTTGGAAACTTCACAACACAAAACTTAAAGTAGAAAATCTCGTGAGCTCCGTTAGGGAAAGAAAATAAAAGACCACTTTAAGGTACTGTAATGAACGCATTCTTTATTTATATTGGTGTTATACCTACTGTATTCCAACTTCTCTATGGTTTATAAACTATTTTACTAGCCATAGATTCATCAAAATAAGCAAACAACACATGAAAAACAGAATCTGTCAAAAAACAGAACAGTCTGTAGTAATCTGTAGCTAGCGCAATATATGGAACCCCAAAAATTCTAAAATAAATTGCTGGACGTGAGGAATTTATCTATTAATCATCTTCAAAAATAATTAACTAAATATCACTTTCCAAATAAAAATGACAGCATTTCTCGTGAGCACTAAAGTTTTTGTTTTTTACAGAAAGTTCAACAAGACTTTCCCCAAGTCTTCCCAATGGTTCTACTTGGCACAAACACTAATTAAACACAAAAAACACAAGCAAAACATAGGATAGATAAATTATTTATTACTAAACAGGAGCAAAAAGCAAGGAATAAAAATAAAATTGGGTTGCCTCCCAACAAGCGCTATCGTTTAACGCCCCTAGCTAGGCATAACAAGCAAGAATAGATCTAGGTATTGCCATAATAGTAAGATAGATTATTAAAACTCATTTCATATTCTCTATGTTTGGCAGCAAGTTTTCTTTGAGCCAAGCAAAAGTAATCAAAAGGGCTAAATTTAATGGGACAAAAGTCCCCAAGATCAACCTTGGGAGGTATAGGTTCCTCCTTTGGTCCTTCATATTGCACAACCAATTCATCATTATAAGCATTCTTTTGACAGAACTTTGTGAGCCTGTATTCAAAAGAATATCCTAGTTCATTATTTCGAATAGCCAAATCATCATTAAGTTCAGAAATTCTATCAACTAAAAAATTGGTAGGAACCCCTTTTCTAAGATTTTCATTGAAAGCCACATAATCTAGAGATTGAAAACGCATTATTTCTTCTTGATCAAAGAGGATAGCCTCTATGGGAGGACGGCAAGCGTTCACCCTATAATGTGCAAAGATTTCTTTGGCCTCTTTTATTATGAATCAAAACTCATGAGCCAAAAGGATAGTAGCAGCACGCTTAACAGAAGAATGCTCAATATTAGAAAATTCCAGAAAAATCCTTTGTATGGAAGGATGCATGTGCGTGAATTGTCTTTCAAGTTCAACTACAAGCATGGCAATAGCGTCCGCAAGACTACTAGTTCTATGAAGGATAGAACTACCCATAGAGGGTAAAGCACCGGCACAAGTAAAGAAATCTTGAATAACTCCTTTTCCAATAATATTACCACTACCAACACGGAATCTTTTTATATGTGAGATAGTGGGTTCTTTAGTAGGAGCATCAGAATTATTATCGACAATAGTTTCCCCAATTTCAGACATAGAGGCAGAAGGTAAAGGACTAGCCATAACGACAAGCAAACAAACTAACACACAAGCAAACAGAAAGCAAGCGGGCAAAAAGAGGCAAATAGAGAGGGAGAGGGAGGATAGAGAGAGAGGGCGAATAAAACGGCAAGGGTGAAGTGGGGGAGAGAAAACGAGAGGCAAATGGCAAATAATGTAATGCAGGAAATAAGGGTATGTGATGGGTACTTGGTATGTTGACTTTTGCATAGACCTCCCCGGCAACGGCGCCAGAAATCCTTCTTGCTACCTCTTGAGCACTGCGTTGGTTTTCCCCGAAGAGGAAGGGATGATGCAGCAAAGTAGCGTAAGTATTTCCCTTGGTTTTTGAGAACCAAGGTATCAATCCAGTAGGAGGCTACGCGCGTGTCCCTCATACCTGCACAAAACAAATAAATCCTCGCAACCAACGCAAATAGGGGTTGTCAATCCCTATAAGGCAACTTACGAGAGTGAGATCTGATAGATATGATAAGATAATATTTTTGGTATTTTTATGATAAAGATGCAAAGTAAAATAAAGGCAAAGGAAATAGCAAAGGAAATAACTAAGTGGTAGGAGATCAATATGATAAAGATAGACCCGGGGGCCATAGGTTTCACTAGTGGCTTCTCTCAAGAGCATAAGTATTCTACGATGGGTGAACAAATTACTGTTGAGCAATTGACATAATTGAGCATAGTTATGAGAATATCTAGGTATGATCATGTATATAAGCATCACGTCCGAGACAAGTAGACCGACTCCTGGATGCATCTACTACTATTACTCCACTCATCGACCGCTATCCAGCATGCATCTAGAGTATTAAGTTAAAAACAGAGTAATGCCTTAAGCAAGATGACATGATGTAGAGGGATAGACTCATGCAATATGAAGAAAACCCCATCTTATTATCCTCAATGGCAACAATACAATACGTGCCTTGTTGCCCTTACTGTCACCGGGAAAGGACACCGCAAGATTGAAACCAAAGCTAAGCACTTCTCCTATTGCAAGAAAGATCAATCTAGTAGGCCAAACCAAACTGATAATTCAAAAAGACTTGCAAAGATAATCAATCATACATAAAAGAATTCAGAGAAGATTCAAATATTATTCATAGATAGACTTGATCATAAACCCACAATTCATCAGTCTCAACAAACACACCGCAAAAAGAAGATTACATCGAATAGTTCTCCACAAGAGAGGGGGAAAACATTGTATTGAGATCCAAAAAGAGAGAAGAAGCCATCTAGCTACTAACTATGGACCCGTAGGTCTGAGGCAAACTACTCACACTTCATCGGAGGGGCTATGGTGTTGATGTACAAGCCCTCCATGATCGATGCCCCCTCCGGCGGAGCTCCGGAACAGGCCCCAAGATGGGATCTCGTGGATACAGAAAGTTGCGGCGGTGGAATTAGGTTTTTGGCTCCGTATCTGATTGTTTGGGGGTACGTAGGTATATATAGGAGGAAGGAGTACGTCGGTGGAGCAACAGGGGGCCCATGAGGGTGGAGGGCGCGCCTGGTGGGGGTGGGCGCGCCCCCCTACCACGTGGCCTCCTGTTTCCTTTCTTAACGTAGGGTCCAAGTCTCCCTGGTCTTGTTCGTTGAGAAAATCATGTTCCCGAAGGTTTCATTCTGTTTGATATTCCTTTTCTTTGAAACCCTAAAACAGGCAAAAAAAACAGCAATTCTGGGTTGGGCCTCCGGTTAATAGGTTAGTCCCAAAAATAATATAAAATTGGATAATAAAGCCCAATAATGTCCAAAACAGTAGATAATATAGCATGGAGCAATCAAAAATTATAGATACATTGGAGACGTATTAGTAAGCGGAGGATTACCGCAAGAGATAGTCAAGAATCTCAAGGAGCTTCGTTTGGAGATAGTTCCAAGAGGTTTTGTGGCAACAATGGAGGTTCAGTCTACATTATTGGGAAAGATCTGAGAAGCTCAAAAGGAGATAAGGAAATCGCTGAGATAAAGGAGAAAATGAGCAAAGGAAAAGCCAAGGGTTTCCGTGAGGATGAGCACGAGACCTTATGGTTTAAGGATCGTATAATGTGTCCAATAATGCGGAGATCAGGAAATTAATACTTCAGGAAGCTTGTGATTCGTCATACTCGATACACCCCGGAAACACCAGGATGTATTTGGATTTGAAGGAACGTTTCTGGTGGACTGGTATGAAGAGGGATATTGCAGAGTATGTAGCGGTATGCGATGTATGTCAGAGAGTGAAGGCAGAACAACAGAAGCCGGCAAGATTACTGCAGCCTATGCCGATACCTGAATGGAAGTGGACAAGCTTAGCACGGATTTCATCACCGGTTTATCCAGGACCCTATCAGGATACGATTCAATATGGGTAGTAGTTGATCATTTGCCAAAGGTAGCTCACTTTATCCCAGAGAAAACCACCTATACGAGCGCAAAGTTGGCCAAAATATATATGACCAGGATCATATGTCCGCATGGAGTTTCGAGGACCATCGTATCAGATAGAGGGACAAATTTACCTCGAAGTTTTGGAATCAGTTGTACCAGACTTTGGGTACCAGGCTAGAGTTCAGTACAGCCTTTCATCCGTAGACAGATGGACAGACAAAGAGAGTCAATCAGATTCTGGAAGACATGTTGAGAGCTTGTGCGCTAGATTATGGATCTAGTTGGGATGATAATTTGCCTTACGCAGAGTTCTCATACAACCCAGTTATCAGGCTAGTTTGAAGATGGCTCCTTTCAAAGCCTTGTATGGAAGAAGATGTCGGACACCGCTAATGTGGGATGAAGTTGGAGACCGTGAGTTGTTTGGAATGGATTTGATCAGAGAGTCCGAAGAGAAGGTTAACTTGATTTGGGACAGACTGAAGGTAGCTCAGTCCAGGCAGAAGAGTTATGCAGATACTAAATGCAAGGAGATAGTCTATGAGATTGGAGACCGAGCATATCTTCGTGTGTCACCTCTGCGAGGAGTTAAACATTTTGGAGTTAAGGGAAAGTTAGCCCCGAGATTTGTAGGACCGTACCGAGTTTTAGAACGTATGGGAGAGGTTGCCTACAAGTTGGAATTACCCGAAGGATTGTTAGGAGTTCATGATGTGTTTCACGTATCCTAGTTGAAGAAGTGTCATGCTAAGATGGTCGATATTCCTCTGAGAGATACAGTGCCCCTGGAAGTAACTCAGTTGGATAGTGATCTGACCTACGAGGAGAAACCCATCAAGATTCTCGAGTTTGCCAGCCGGGTTACGCGCAGCAAGGTTATCAAGTTTTGCAAAGTTCAGTGGAGCCACCATACCGAGGATGAAGCCACCTGGGACCGAGAGGAAGATCTAAGGAAAGACCACCCACACCTATTTTCTAGCCAACCTGAATCTCAAGGGCGAGATTCATCTTAAGGGGGGTAGGTTTGTAACATCCCAATTTTCAATTTGGATGGTATACCTAGGTCATCATATGCATACCATATTTTATTTGCATTCAGTTGTGTTCCTAGAAATCTTAAGCAACTCAAGGACCCAGGGAGAGAGTTGGAGGTTTCATTTATTTTCATATTTGAATTTTATCAAATTTGAAAAAAGGGTCATTTTGATTTTAATAATTTTTCTCTTTGAAATATTTCCAATATAAAAATAAAAGAGAGGAGATAAAATGACTTCTCCAAAATAAGAGGGATATAGGAGGGAAGATTTTAAAATCAAATAAATATTTTATTCGGATTTTTATTCGAGGTTTTATTTGAATTATAAAAATATGCATTTTTCAAAATTGCATTTTCAGGCCAGAAAAATATTCACTTTGTTCTAAATATTTTATTTAGACGGTGAAAATTGTTTTTGGCATTTTTAGAAATTTTTTATATTTATTTAGGATTTTTCTTCTATGGAATTTTATTTAAAAAAACTCTTCGCGTGTCGAACTGGGCCAGCCCAGCTGGGAGCCAGGCCTCGGCCTAGCGCCGCACAGCCTCGCGCCGCACCGTGTTCGCGCCGGACTCCGGCGAGGAGTCCGTATCACCGCCGCCGGCTGGCTTCGCCTCCAAGTCGGACGCCCCCTCCCACGAGGCTTTATAAGCCGAGCCTCGACCTCCCTCTCACCTCACCCGCCGCCCGCCGCCTCCAGAAGCAGTAGCAGCCCGCGCCCACCGCCGCCGCCGCGTCGCTCCGCCGCTGCCGCCCACTGCAGCCGCCGCCCTGCACCTCGCCCCCGCGACGTGCCCCGCCACCCTGCAGCCTCGCCGGAGCCGCCGCCCCGCCTACCGCCGCCGCCGCGGTTGACCGATATAGAAACCGCCCGGTTCGCCGGTTCTTTCGGGTTTTTTCGGTTTAGATCTAGTTTGGTTTTTTTATATAGACTGGTTTTTCTCGGTTTTCTTCGGTTAGATCTATTCCGTGAACGTTCGTTCATTTAGTTCTTGTAATGAACGAATTCGTTCGCTTGTCTCTGTAGCGGACGTTCATCCGATAGGTTTTTCTTTTTCTGTTTTATTTTTCGCCAGAGACCTATCCACGATTATTTTTATCGCAGATTAGCCCCTGATCTTCAAACCTTCGCAACTTTTTAACCGTTTGTCCAAATCCAGTGAAACCAACGCCTAAATCTTCGTCTCGAAACCCTCTTTCCAGTTAACCAACTTGAACAGGATTTTGACAATTTAAAATTTGGTTGCAAGCATATTTGAATTCGAACTTCTTTTGATCGTAGTTTGAGTTTCGTAGCTCCGATTTGAGTGTTTCTTTTTGCAAATCGAAGCCCTTCAGTTGAACTTTCAATTTGGACTTTCTCATCTGAGTTTTACCATTGCATCTATTGCTTGAGTGCTTATGTATGCTACTGTTTGTTTGTGATAGAGTTTCCGGAGTGCGAAGCGTGCTACTATGAGTCACTAGGGTTTTCAGATCGTCAGCAAGGCAAGTAACACTTTGATCATACTTCTTCATTACCCAATTTTATGCATTAGTTTCAATCCTGAAACACTGCATGGTTAGGATTTGATAACTTATGGGTATTGGGAAGTAGTAGTTGAGGTACTACCTATTGCCCTTTTTATTTAAACCCTGGGAGTTACTTCTACGTTATGCTTATACTGCTATGCTATGCTAGTAGACGTGGTTTGGTCTGAGTGATACATGACAGTTGTGAGTATTATTATGAACTAAGGGTTTATTTAAGGTGGCTTCTTTAACACACATCTGGGTGGATTGTTTGTGGGCACTTGGGGTAATCCAGTGCTGTCCAAGGAGATCCCGGGGAATCCGTGTGATCCTCTTATGGTTCGCCACCCAGGCTCAAAGGGATCATAAGATCATTCATGTTGGAAACTTCCGTGTGCAGCCACAAGCCATTATGGGCTTTGGCATAGTTGAGTAAGTTGTGGGAATCCTTTTCATGATGGGCTAGCAGATGTAGGGGATTGTAGGTGTACCGGCCTATCTATCGGTTAAGGGGACCTCTTATGAAAGACTGTGTCTCGGTCATCCATTTCTCAAATAGCATGCAGTGCGAGAAATACAACGAAGGAGATCGAGTCTTGTGGGGAAAAGTGCGCAAACCTCTGCGAAGTGTACAAACTAATCATGATTAGTTGTGTCCCCGATTATGGACATCTTGAGTATCTGGTGCTTGAATTATTATGTTAATCTCATCACTTTATTTAATTAACTTGTGGGGTTAATGATTACTTTAATTGGGATTGAGATGGGTTTTACCATTATCAATGTTTATCAACTACCATGATAGTTACATAAAATATATTTCTTTGTTGTAGGGAAAAATTGGCTTTTCGCAAAAACAAAATAACCGTAGAGCCTCCACCAGCCAAATAAGCATATAGTTGTAGCTGTTACATGTTCATTGCTCTGCAGTGTTATTTTGCCAGTATATTCCATGTGCTGACCCATTTTCGGGCTGTAACGTATTATGTTGCAGACTTTTCAAACGAAGAGTAAGGTGCGCTAGGTCGTTGTTTTGCACTCAAGTATGCCGTTGGAGTTGATGGACTCGCTTAATCTTCCATGCCTTCCAATGTTATCTTATTAGTTGGTCTTCAGCCATATTATTGTAATAAGTACTCTCTTATGAGATATTCGATGTAATAAGTGTGTGATTGCAACTCTGTTATAAATCCTTCAAGTACTGTGTGTGTTAGCATTACCGATCCAGGGATGACACTTATGAACAGAGATTCGACCGTTTGAGGTTGGATCGTGATACGTCTCCGTCGTATCTATAATTTTTGATTGTTCCATGCCAATATTTTTCAACTTTCATATACTTTTGGCAACTTTTTATACTATTTTTGGGACTAACATATTGATCCAGTGCCCAGTGCCAGTTCCTGTTTGTTGCATGTTTTTTGTTTCGCAGAATATCCATATCAAACGGAGTCCAAACGGAATAAAAACTGACGGAGATTTTTTTGGAATATATATGATTTTTGAGAAGAAGAATCCACACGAGACTATGCTCGAGGGGCCCACGAGGTAGGGGCGCGCCCTGGGGAGGCAGGCGCGCCCCTAACCCTCGTGGCCACCCCGTAAGGCGGTTGATGCCCTTCTTTCGCTGCAAGAAAGCTAATTTCCGGATAGAGATCGTGTCAAAATTTCAGCCCAATCGGAGTTACGGATCTCCGGGAATATAAGAAACGGTGAAAGGCAAGAATCTGAGAACGCAGAACTAGAGAGAGACAGAGAGACAGATTCAATCTCGGAGGGGCTCTCGCCCCTCCCACGCCATGGGAGCCAAGGACCAGAGGGGAAACCCTTCTCCCATCTAGGGAGGAGAGCAAGGAAGAAGAAGAAGAAGGGAGGCCCTCTCCCCCTTGCTTCCGGTTGCGCCGGAGCGCTGCCGGGGCCATCATCATCACCGCCATCTTCACCAACAACTTCACTGCCATCATCACCAACTCTTCCCCCCTCTATGCAGCGGTGTAAACTCTCTCTTACCCACTGTAATCTCTACTTAAACATGGTGCTCAACGCTATATATTATTTCCCAATGATGTATGGCTATCCTATGATGTTTGAGTAGATCTGTTTTGTCCTAATGGCTATTTGATGATCGTGATTGGTTTGAGTTGTATGTTTTATTATTGGTGATGTCCTATGGTGCTCTCCGTGTCGCGCAAGCGTGAGGGATTCCCGTTGTAGGGTTTGCAATATGCTTATGATTTGCTTATGGTGGGTGGCGTGAGTGACAGAAGCACAGACCCGAGTAAGTAGGTTGTTTGCGTATGGGATAAAGGGGACTTGATGCTTTAATGCTATCATTGGGTTTTACCTTAATGAATCTTTAGAAGTTGCGGATGCTTGCTAGAGTTCCAATCATAAGTGCATATGATCCAAGTAGAGAAAGTACGTTAGCTTATGCCTCTCCCTCAAATAAAATTGCAATAATGATTACCGGTCTAGTTATCGATCGCCTAGGGACAAATAACTTTCTTGTTGACAAAAGCTCTCTACTAAAACTAATTTAGTTGTGTCTTTATCTAAACAGCCCCTAGCTTTTATTTTCGTGTTCTTTACTTTCTTGCAAGCTTACCCAAAAACACCTACAAAGTACTTCTAGTTTCATACTTGTTCTAGGTAAAGCGAACGTCAAGCGTGCGTAGAGTTGTATCGGTGATCGATAGAACTTGAGGGGATATTTGTTCTACCTTTAGCTCCTCGTTGGGTTCGACACTCTTACTTATCGGAAACTGTTGCGATCCCCTATACTTGTGGGTTATCAAGACCTTTTTCTGGCGCCGTTGCCGGGGAGCAATAGCGTGGGGTGAATATTCTCGTGTGTGCTTGTTTGCTTTATCACTAAGTAATTTTTATTTGCTGTTCTTAGTTGTTCTCTATCTTTAGTTATGGATATGGAACACGAAATACCAAAAAAATTAGGTGTACTTTCTACTCATGGAGATGGGGAACCTCCTAAAACCCTCGACGCTGGTTATGTGAAAGATATTATGTACTACTTTAATAATCCTAAGAAAATCCCATTTAATTATGTAATGGGAGTAACGTTGGATCAACGTGAATACTTTAGGGCATTGTTGAGGAAATCGTTAACTGGTAGTTGCTCGGTTGGCTAGCGAGTAGGGTATTAATCCGCTAATCGGTAAGTTAATCGGCCATTTAATCAATTAATCGGACGATTTTTCGGTTTATCGGCTACTCGGTGACTCTATGAGTAGGGATTAATCGGCAAGTTAACTGGTTAATCGGATGAATTCTTGAACAGGGCTTTAGGGATTACCGCTTGACACAAAAAGGGAAACTATTATGGGATCAAATTCATATACTGAATTGGTATGCTAGGCAACTATGCTTGAGATATGATTATACTTGTTGCTCTAAGGTGAAGGCTCCACACCTTCCCTTTTCATGTGAATTTAATGATAATGAAACCTTAGCTTCTTATGCTAATGGTATATATGATTACTATGATGTGGAACAAATAGAAGAATTTGTTGCTTTTAAGGGTGCTTATGAAATTTAATCTATGTTTAAAGGGTTTGAAGATTTTGATGATGCTGTTTATAGACCTGAAAATTTAGCTATCCTGAAATATTGTTATGAGAATTATGAATACAATTACAAAATTAATGCGCTTATTAAGAAAGTCTCCGCTGTCCAAGAAGAGACTAATATTTTGCAGGAGTCTATGGAAGAAGAAATTGATGAAACTGTGAGCTCATTGGATGAAAAAGATGAGGAAGAGAGCGAAGAACAAAAGGAGGAAGAGCGGATTGATCACCCATGCCCACCTTCTAATGATAGTAACTCTTCAACTCATACATTGTTTAATTCCCCTTCGTGCTTAGCGAAGGATGATTGCTATGATGACTGTTATGATCCCATTGATTCTTTTGAATTATCCCTTTTTGATGATGCTTGCTATGCTTGTGGCCAAGATGCCAATATGAATTATGCTTATGGAGATGAACTTGCTATAGTTCCTTATGTTAAACATGAAATTGTTGATATTGCACCCACGCATGATAGTCCTATTATCTTTTTGAATTCTCCCGACTATACTATATCGGAGAAGTTTGACCTTATTAAGGATTACATTTATGGGTTGCGTTTTACTACTACACATGATGATGTTGATGAATATAATATGCATGTGCTTGCTGCTCCTACTTGCAATTATTTTGAGAGAGGAGCTATATCTCCACCTCTCTATATTTCCAATACGATAAAATTGCAAGAAATTGTTTATACTATGCATTGGCCTTTACTATGTGTGCATGAATTGTTCTTTTATGACATGCCGATGCACAGGAAGAGAGTTAGACTTCGTTGTTGCATGATATATGTTACTTTGTGCTCACCACTAAATTACAAATCATTGTTAATTAAAATTGGCTTTGATATACCTTGGGATCCGGGTGGATTCACTACTTGAGCACTATATGCCTAGCTTAATGGCTTTAAAGAAAGCGCTGATAGGGAGACAACCCGGAAGTTTTAGAGAGTAATTTATTTCTGTTGAGTGCTTGCATATAGTTTAAAAACAACAAAAATAAAGAGGGGAACCCAAAGAATTTTCAAAAAGAAAAGTGAAAGTGAGAGAGACGAGCATTGTGAAAGTGGGGGACGTCCTTGAACTTTGTTCATGCCCATGGGAATTTTGTGAATCTTAATTAAAGAAACCTTTCAATAAAAATAATTATCCCCTTGTACAATTTCATTGTATTATAAAAATAATGTGCCAATGTTTGCCTTTAGGATGTTTACATTTGCTTGATGGTTTGTACGGTGCAGGACAGAAACTTTGGCTGTAGTGCGCGATTTTATATTTTTTGCTGGAATGTCAAATGGTTCTTATTCTTCTTGCACTGTCTTCCTATACAAATTGTTTATTTTTCCTAATTTTGGTAGAATTTTTAAAGTATCATAAGTATGGTGAATGTTCAGATTGCTACAGACTGTTCTGTTTTAGACAGATTCTGTTTTTGATGCATAGTTTGCTTGTTTTGATGAACCTATCAATTTATATCAGTGGATTAAGCCATGAAAAAGTTATATTACAGTAGACACAATGAAAAAACAAAATATGAATTGGTTTGCAACAGTACTTAGAATAATGATTTGCTTTATTATACTAACGGATCTTACCGAGTTTTCTGTTGAAGTTTTGTGTGGATGAAGTGTTCGATGATTGAGAAGGTTTCGATGTCAGAAGAAGGAAGAGAGGCAAGAGCTCAAGCTTGGGGATGCCCGAGGCACCCCAAGTAAATATTCAAGGAGACTCAAGCGTCTAAGCTTGGGGATGCTGGGGAGGCATCCCCTCTTTCTTCAACAAATATCGGTATGTTTTCGGATTCGTTTCGTTCACGCGATATGTGCAAGTCTTGGAGCGTCTTTTGCATTTAAGTTTTTATTTTTTTTATGCACCATGCTGGTATGAGATGGTCCTTGGTTGATTTATAGAATGCTCTTTACATTTCACTTATATCTTTTGAGTATGGCTTTATAGAATGCTTCACGTGCTTCACTTATATCATTTGAAGTTTGGATTGCCTGTTTCTCTTCACTTAGACAACCCCATTTGTAGAATGCTCTTTTTCTTCACTTATACTTTTTACAGCGGGGGCATATCTTTTGTAGAAAGAATTAAACTCTCATGCTTCACTTATATCTATTTAGAGAGATGACAGGAACTGGTCATTCACATGGTTAGTCATAAATCCTACATAAACTTGTAGATCGCTGAATATGATATGTTTGATTCCTTGCAATACTTTTGCGATATAAAGATGGTGATATTAGAGTCATGCTAGTCGAGTAATTGTGAAATTGAGAAATACTTGTGTTGAGGTTTGCAAGTCCCGTAGCATGCACGTATGGTGAACCGTTATGTAACGAAGTCGGAGCATGAGGTGTTTATTGATTGTCTTCCTTATGAGTGGTGGTCGGGGACGAGCGATGGTCTTTTACTACCAATCTATCCCCCTAGGAGCATGCGCGTAGTACTTTGTTTCGATGACTAATAGATTTTTGCAATAAGTATGTGAGTTCTTTATGACTAATGTTGAGTCCATGGATTATACGCAATCTCACCCTTCCATCATTGCTAGCCTTTCTAGTACCACGCAACTTTCGCCGGTACCATAAACCCACCATATATCTTCCTCAAAACAGCCACCATACCTACCTATCATGGCATTTCCATAGCCATTCCGAGATATATTTCCATGCAACTTCCATCATCATCATATACATGACTTGAGCATTTATTGTCTTATTGCTTTGCATGATCGTAAGACAGCTAGCATGATGTTTTCATGGCTTGTCCGTTTTTTGATGTCATTGCTATGCTAGATCATTGCACATCCCGGTACACCGCCGGAGGCATTCATATAGAGTCATATCTTTATTCTAGATATCCAGTTGAATATTGAGTTGTAAGTAATAAAAGTGTGATGATCATCATTATTAGAGCATTGCCCAAAAAAAGAGGCCAAAGAAGTCTAAATAAAAAAAGGGGGGCCAAAGAAGCCCGCAAAAAGGGGCAATGTTACTATCCTTTTACCACACTTGTGCTTCAAAGTAGCACCATGTTCTTCATATAGAGAGTCTCTTGAGTTATCACTTTCATATACTAGTGGGAATTTTCATTATAGAACTTGGCTTGTATATTCCAACGATGGGCTTCCTCAAATGCCCTAGGTCTTCATGAGCAAGCAAGTTGGATGCACACCCACTTAGTTTCAGTTTGAGCTTTCATATACTTATAGCTCTAGTGCATCTGTTGCACGGCAATCCCTACTCACTCACATTGATATCTATTGATGGGCATCTCCATAGCCCGTTGATACGCCTAGTTGATGTGAGACTATCTTCTCCTTTTTGTCTTCTCCACATAACCCCCATCATCATATTCTATTCCACCTATACTGCTATGTCCATGGCTCACGCTCATGTATTGCGTGAAAATTGAAAAGGTTTGAGAATGTCAAAAGTATGAAACAATTGCTTGGCTTGTCATCGGGGTTGTGCATGATGTGAATATTTTGTGTAGTGAAGATGGAGCATAGCTAGACTATATGATTTTGTAGGGATGAGCTTTCTTTGGCTATGTTATTTCAATAAGACATAATTGCTTGGTTGGTATGCTTGAAGTATTATTACTTTTATGTCAAAGGATATACTATTGCTTTGAATCACTCGTGTCTTAATATTCATGCCATGATTAGATATGTGATCAAGATTATGCTAGGTAGCATTCCACATCAAAAATTATCTTTTTTATCATTTACCTACTCGAGGACGAGCAGGAATTAAGCTTGGGGATGCTGATACGTCTCCGTCATATCTATAATTTTTGATTGTTCCATGCCAATATTATTCAGCTTTCATATACTTTTGGCAACTTTTTATACTATTTTCGGGACTAACATATTGATCCAGTGCCCAGTGCCAGTTCCTGTTTGTTGCATGTTTTTTATTTCGCAGAATATCCATATCAAACGGAGTCCAAACATAATAAAAGCTGACAGAGATTTTTTTTGGAATATATATGATTTTTGAGAAAAAGAATCCACGCGAGACGATGCTCGAGGGGCCCATGAGGTAGGGAGCGCGCCCTGGGGAGGCAGGCGCGCCCCTGACCCTCGTGGCCACCCCGTAAGGCAGTTGATGCCCTTCTTTCTCCGCAAGAAAGCTAATTTCCGGATAGAGATCGTGTCAAAATTTCAGCCCAATCGGAGTTACGGATCTCCGGGAATATAAGAAACGGTGAAAGGGAAGAATCTGAGAACGCAGAACGAGAGAGAGACAGAGAGACAGATCCAATCTTGGAGGGGCTCTCGCCCCTCCCACGCCATGGGAGCCAAGGACCAGAGGGGAAAGCCTTCTCCCATCTAGGGAGGAGGGCAAGGGATAAGAAGAAGAAGAAGAAGAAGAAGAAGAAGAAGAAGAAGAAGAAGGGGGGCCCTCTCCCCCTTGCTTCCGGTGGCGCCGGAGCGCTGCCGGGGCCATCATCATCACCGCCATGTTCACCAACAACTTCACCGCCATCATCACCAACTCTTCCCCCCTCTATGCAGCGGTGTAACCTCTCTCTTACCCATTGTAATCTCTACTTAAACATGGTGCTCAACGCTATATATTATTTCCCAATGATGTATGGCTATCCTATGATGTTTGAGTAGATCTGTTTTGTCCTAATGGCTATTTGATGATCGCGATTGGTTTGAGTTGTATGTTTTATTATTGGTGCTATCCTATGGTGCTCTCCGTGTCGCGCAAGCATGAGGGATTCCCGTTGTAGGGTTTGCAATATGCTTATGATTTGCTTATGGTGGGTGGCGTGAGTGACAGAAGCACAGACCCGAGTAAGTAGGTTGTTTGCGTATGGGATAAAGGGGACTTGACACTTTAATGCTATGGTTGGGTTTTACCTTAATGAATCTTTAGTAGTTGCGGATGCTTGCTAGAATTCCAATCATAAGTGCATATGATCCAAGTAGAGAAAGTATGTTAGCTTATGCCTCTCCCACAAATAAAATTGCAATAATGATTACCAGTCTAGTTATCGATCGCCTAGGGACAAATAACTTTCTTGTTGACAAAAGCTCTCTACTAAAACTAATTTAGTTGTGTCTTTATCTAAACAGCCCCTAGCTTTTATTTTCGTGTTCTTTACTTTCTTGCAATCTTACCCAAAAACACCTACAAAGTACTTCTAGTTTCATACTTGTTCTAGGTAAAGCGAATGTCAAGCGTGCGTAGAGTTGTATCGGTGGTCGATAGAACTTGAGGGAATATTTGTTATACCGTTAGCTCCTCATTGGGTTCAACACTCTTACTTATCGAAAACTGTTACAATCCCCTATACTTGTGGGTTATCAGATCGCCACAAATCGCTTATGAGATTTTCTGTTTCTTTGTTGGATGCTTCTCAATCTTTTGCTATCCTTCACTTGTACTAAGTATGATTACTACTTGTGCATCCAAAATCCTTAAACCCAGTTTTTGCCATATGAGTCCATTATACCTACCTATATGCGGTATTCTTTTGTCGTTCTAAGAAAATTTGTATGTGCCATCTCTAATCTTCAAAATAAATTTCCTTTTGTGCTCATACCGCTCATGAAACGGTAGGGGGTGGCTGATATTTTTCCATGCTAGATGTGTTATTCTCAAGATGAGTGTTTATTCACTTGTCATTGCACGAGAGTACGGCAAAGGTATTAGGGATGCCCAGTCCCGAAATAAAAAATGAATTTACTTTATGTTATCAAATAATAAATTCCTTGGAAAGTGTTGGTATGTACGACACCCGTGGATTCGGTTAGCCATGGAATGTGAAAGTATGGCAGAAAAAGGAATAAACATTATTTTGTGTTTGGGAACCGCCTATGATATATATAGCATGGAAAGTATTGGGAACTACTCGATCATTTTCGTTGACAGGAAAGGAATGCCACCCAAAATATTTTATCTCTATCTTTTTCGCTTTGAGCGCTTGCACCTCTACAAATCCCTACTTCCCTCTGCGAAGGACCTTTCTTTTTTAATTTATGCAATTTTTATTTTTATTTTTGAGTCTCCATCTTCTCTTATAAAGCACCAACTAAGGGGCACTATGATCGTACTTGAGCATTGGGTGTAGCTAATATGCGAGTGTGTTTCATGAATGGATCAATGATTGAGCATAATGGGCTAGGGATAACTTGCTTTAGTGTTGATATTTTGAAAGACATGGTTGCTTGTTGATATGCTTGAGTATTGAAGTCTTCATGTTAAAACTAGACTATTACTTCGAAGCATATAAAAGTCCAAATGTCCATGCGACAAAAGAAAAGAATATGTGATGAACATGATAGGCAATATTCCACATTAAAAATTCTATTTTTATCATTTACCTACTCGAGGACGAGCAGGAATTAAGCTTGGGGATGCTGATACGTCTCCAATGTATTGCTACCTCTTGAGCTTGCGTTAGTTTTTCCCTTGAAGAGGAAAGGGTGATGCAGCAAAGTAGAGTAAGTATTTCCCTCAATTTTGAGAACCAAGGTATCAATCCAGTAGGAGACAATGCGCAAGCCACCGAATACCTGCACAAACAAACACCAACTTGCAACCAATGCGATAAAGGGGTTGTCATTCCCTTCACGGTTATTTGCAATGTGAGATCTGATAGAGATGGATAAACGGTAAAGTAATGTTTTTGGTAATTTTTGGTTTATGGAACGGAAAGTAAAAGATTGCAAAGAAAGTAAATCGGAAACTAAAATTATAGATCAGAAACTTATATGATGGAAAATAGACCCGGGGGCCATAGGTTTCACTAGAGGCTTCTCTCAAGATAGAAATTATTATGGTGGGTGAACAAATTAATGCCAGGCAATTGATAGAAAAGCGCAAAGTCATGATGATATCTAAGGCAATGATCATGAATACAGGCATCACGTCCGTGTCAAGTAGACCGAAACGATTCTGCATCTAATACTATTACTCCACACATCGACCGACTCCTGCCTGCATCTAGAGTATTAAGTTCATAAGAACAGAGTAACGCATTAAGTAAGATGACACGATGTAGCAGAATTAACTCAAGCAATATGATGAAAACCCCATCTTGTTATCCTCGATGGCAACAATACAATACGTGTCGGTTCCCCTTCTGTCACTAGGATCGAGCACCGCAAGATTGAACCCAAAGCTAAGCACTTCTCCCATTGCAAGAAAAACCAATCTAGTTGGCCAAACCAAATCGATAGTTCGAAGAGACTTGGAAAGATATCAAATCATGCATAAAAGAATTCAGAGCAGATTCAAATAATATTCATAGATAAGCTGATCATAAATCCACAATTCATTGGATCTCGGCAAACACACCACAAAAGAGTATTACATCGAATAGATCTCCAAGAACATCGAGGAGAACATGGTATTGAGAATCAAAGAGAGAGAAGAAGCCATCTAGCTACTAGCTATGGACCCGTAGGTCTGTGGTAAACTACTCATGCTTCATCGGAGAGGCAATGGTGTTGATGTGGAAGCCCTCTGTGATCGAATCCCCCTCTGGCAGGATGCTAGAAAAGGCCCCTAGATGGGATCTCATGAGTACAGAAGGTTGCGGCGGTGGAAAAGTGGTTTCATGGCTCCCCTGGAAGTTTTGGGGGTATTTGAGAATATATATATATATGAGGAAGATCTAGGTCAAGGGGTCACCGAGGGGCCCACAAGGTCGGGGGGCGCGCCCTACCCTCCCCCCCCCCTAAGCGTGCCCTCCACCCTTGTGTCCACCTCGTGGCTCTTCTGACTTGCACTCCAAGTCTCCTGGGTGTTTTCTGGTCCAACAAAAATCATCACGAAAGTTTTATTCCGTTTGGTATTCCTTTTCTACGAAACTCTAAAACAAGGAAAAAACAAGAACTGGCACTGGGCTCTAGGTTAATAGGTTAGTCCCAGAAATCATATAAAATAGCATATTAATGCATATAAAACATCCAAAACAGATAATGTAATAGCATGGAATGATCAAAAATTATATATACGTTAGAGACGTATCATGTATCTATTATTTTTTATTCTTCCATGGCTGTTATATTATCATTCTTAGATGTATTACAATCATTTTATAGCAACGTTATATCAATTTATTGGGACTAACCTATTGACATAGTGCCCAATGCCAATTGCTTTTGTTTGCTTGTTTTTTTACTTCATAGAAAATCAATACCAAACGAAATCCAAACGTAGTGAAACTTTTTGGAGATTTTTTCTGGACCAGAAGACACAAGTTGGGCCAAGTAAGTACCAGAGGGGAGCTCCGAGGGGAGCTCCGAGGGGAGCACGACCCACCTGGGCGTGCCTGGGGGCCCAGGCGCGCCCTCGTGGGTTGTGCCCACCTCGACCGCCTCTCGCACCGCCTCTTTGCTCTATAAATACCCTGAAAATCCAAAAACCCTAGGGGAGTTGACGAAACACAATTCCAGCTGCCGCAAGTTCCAGAAACCACAGATCCAATCTAGACACCATCACAGAGGGGTTCATCATCCTCATTGGTGCCTCTCTGATGATGTGTGAGTAGTTCATTGTAGACCTACGGGACCATAATTAGTAGCTAGATGGCTTCCTCTCTCTGTTTTGATTCTCAATACAATGGTATCTTGGAGATCTATTTGATGTAACTCTTTTTGCGGTGTGTTTGTTGGGATCCGATGAACTTTGAGTTTATGATCAGATCTATTTTATCCATGAAAGTTATTTGAGTTTTGATCTCTTATATGCATGGTTACTTATATCCTCATATTTCTTCTTCAAATCCTTGGTTTAGTTAGGCCAACTAGGTCGATTTTTCTTGCCATGGGAAGAGGTGCTTTGTGATGGGTTTGATCTTACGGTGCTCAATCCCAGTGACAGAAGGGGAAATGACAAATATGTATCGTTGCTATTAAGGATAACAAGATGGGGTCTGTTCCTACATGAATAGATCTTTTCTACATCATGTCATCGTTCTTATTGAATTACTCTGCTTGTCCATGAACTTAATACACTAGATGCATGCTGGATAGCAGTCGATGTGTGGAGTAATAGTAGTAGATGCAGGCAGGAGTCGGTCTACTAATCTTGGACGTGATGCCTATGTAATGATAATTGCATGGATATCGTCATAATTATTTGAAGTTCTATCAATTGCCCAATAGTAATTTGTTTACCCACCGCATGCTATTTTTCTCAAGAGAATCCACTAGTGAAATTTACGGCCCCCGGGTCTATTTTCTCATCATATATTTTCAGATCTACATTGCTATTTGCCTTTTCTTTTATTTGCATTTTTTTATTTTCAGATCTATATTATCAAAAACCCCAAAATACTTTGTTGCACTTTATTTTATTTCGTGTTTTATCGAGATCCATTTACCCAATCTATCACAATTTTTATCCCTACAACTTGGCAATTTCTGGCACCGTTACCCGAAAGGGATTGACAACCCCTTTAACACGTCGGGTTGCAAGTATTTGTTCTTTGTGTGCAGGTACCGTTTACATAGTGTTGCTTGGTTCTCCTACTGGTTCGATAACCTTTGTCTCATCACTGAGAGAAATACCTACTGTAGTTGTGCTACATCATCCCTTCCTCTTTGGGGAAATACCGACGTAGTTCAAGACGCATCATCTTCTCAAAATAACATGGCCAAAGAAAGTTATCCCTACAAAATCATATAGTCTGGCTATGCTCCATCTTCATCACACAAAGTATTAAATCATGCACAACCCCGATGACAAGCCAAGCAATTGTTTCATACTTTTGATGTTCTCAAACTTTTTCAACTTTCACGCAATACATGAGCGTGAGCCATGTATATAGCACTATAGGTGGAATAGAATATGGTGGTTGTGGAGAAGACAAAAAGAAGGAGATAGTCTCACATCAACTAGGCATATCAACGGGCTATGGAGATGCCCATCAATAGATATCAATTTGAGTGAGTAGGGATTTCCATGCAACGGATGCACTAGAGTGATAACCCACAAGTATAGGGGATCGCAACAATTTTCGAGGGTAGAGTATTCAACCCAAATTTGTTGATTCGACACAAGGGGAGCCAAAGATTATTCTCAAGTATTAGCAGCTGAGTTGTCAATTCAACCACACCTAGAAACTTAGTATCTGCAGCAAAGTGTTTAGTAGCAAAGTAATATGATAGTGGTGATAACGGTAACAAAGTAAAGACAGCAAAAGTAATGTTTTTGGTATTTTTGTAGTGATTGTAACAGTAGCTACGGAAAAGTAAATAAGCGTAAACTAGTATATGGAAAACTCGTAGGCACCGGATCAATGATGGATAATTATGCCGGATGTGGTGCATCATGTAACAGTCATAACATAGGGTGACACAAAACTAGCTCCAGTTCATCAATATAATGTAGGCATGTATTCCGTAAATAGTCATACGTGCTTATGGAAAAGAATTTGCATGACATCTTTTGTCCTACCCTCCCATGGCAGCGGGGTCCTATTGGAAACTAAGGGATATTAAGGCCTCCTTTTAATAGTGAACCGGAACAAAGCATTAACACATAGTGAATACATGAACTCCTCAAACTATGGTCATCACCGGGAGTGGTCCCGATTATTGTCACTTTGGGGTTGCCGGATCATAACACATAGTAGGTGACTATAGACTTGCAAAATAGGATCTAGAACTCACATATATTCATGAAAACATAATAGGTTCAGATCTGAAATCATGGCACTCGGGCCCTAGTGACAAGCATTAAGCATAGCAAAGTCATAGCAACATCAATCTCAGAACATAGTGGATACTAGGGATCAAACCCTAACAAAACTAACTCGATTACATGATAAATCTCATCCAACCCATCACCGTCCAGCAAGCCTACGATGCAATTACTCACGCACAACGGTGAGCATCATGAAATTGGTGATGGAGGATGGTTGATGATGACGACGGCGACGAATCCCCCTCTCCGGAGCCCCGAACGGACTCCAGATCAGCCCTCCCGAGAGAGATTAGGGCTTGGCGGCGGCTCCGTATCGTAAAACACGATGAAACTTTCTCTCTGATTTTTTTCTCCTCGAAAGCCAATATATGGAGTTGGAGTTGGCGTCGGAGGGCCACCAGGGGGCCCACGAGGTAGGGGGGCACGCCCAGGGGGAGGGGCGCGCCCCCCACCCTCGTGGACAGGGTGTGGGCCCCCTGGTCTTCATCTTTGGCGAGGATTTTTTATTATTTATTCTAAGATATTCCGTGGAGTTTCAGGTCATTCCGAGAACTTTTGTTTTCTGCACATAAAACAACACCATGGCAATTCTGCTGAAAACAGCGTCAGTCCGGGTTAGTTCCATTCAAATCATACAAGTTAGAGTCCAAAACAAGGGCAAAAGTGTTTGGAAAAGTAGATACGACGGAGACGTATCAACTCCCCCAAGCTTAAACCCTTGCTTGTCCTCAAGCAATTCAGTTGAGAAACTGAAAGAGAAAAAGAAAAACTTTTACAAACTCTGTTTGCTCTTGTTGTTGTAAGCATGAAAAGCCAGCATTCAAGTTTCAACAATTATTATGAACTAACCATACTCACAATAACACGTAGGTCTCACAATTACTCATATCAATAGCATAATCAGCTAGCGAGCCATAATAATAAAACTCGGATGACAACACTTTCTCAAAATAATCATAACATGATATAACAAAATGGTATCTCGCTAGCCCTTTCTGAGACCGCAAAACATAAATGCAGGGCACCTTTAAAGATCAAGGACTGACTAAATATTGTAATTCATGGTAAAAGAGATCCAGTCAAGTCATACCCAATATAAACCAATCATAATGAATGCAAACGACAGTGTGCTCTCCAGTGGGTGCTTTTTAATAAGAAGGGTGATGACTCAACATAAAAGTAATAGATAGGCCCTTCGCAGAGGGAAGCAGGGATTTGTAGAGGTGCCAGAGCTCGATTTTTGAAATAGAGATAAATAATATTTTGAGCGGCATACTTTCACTGTCAATGTAACAACTATGAGATGGTTGTATCTTCCATACTACATGCATTATAGGCAGTTCCCAAACAGAATGGTAAAGGTTTATACTCCCCCTCCTCCACAAGCATCAATCCATGGCTTGGTCGAAACAACGAGTGTCTCCAACATTCAACGGGTCCCAGTGGGAGTTTTGTTTAATTATTTTGATTTGCTTTGATCTTTTTGGATTATGGGACTGGGCATCCCGGTTACCGGCCCTTTCTCATGAATGAGGAGCGGAGTCCACTCCTCTTGAGAATAACCCACCTAGCATGGAAGATATAGGCAGCCATAGTTGCAGAGCATACAAAACAGAATTTCATTGGAAGGTTTGGAGTTTGGAGTTTGGCATCAACAATTTCTATAAAATAAAACCACCGCCGTGCTCTAAAAAGATATAAGTGAAGCACTAGAGCATATTGGCTAGCTCAAAAGATATAAGTGAAGAACATAGAGTATTCTAATAAATTCATGATTAATGTTTGTCCCTCTCAAAAGGTGTGTACAGCAAGGCGAGTGTGGCAAACTAAAAAGAAAAGACTCATATCATACAAGACGCTCCAAGAAAAACACATATCATGTGGTGAATAAAAATATAGCCTCAAGTAAATTTACCGATGGATTAAAGACGAAAGAGGGGATGCCTTCCGGGGCATCCCCAAGCTTAGGATCTTGGTTATCCTTGAATATTACCTTGGGGTGCCTTCGGCATCCCAATCTTAGGCTCTTGGCACTCCTTATTCCATAGTCCATCAAATCTTTACCCAAAACTTGAAAACTTCACAACACAAAACTCAATAGAAAAATTCGTGAGATCCGTTAGTATAAAAATAAAATCACCACTCTTGGTACTGTTATGAACTCATTATTTATTTATATTGGTGAAATATCTACTATATTCCAACTTCTTGATGGTTCATACCCCCCGATACTACCCATAGATTCATCAAAATAAGCAAACAACACATAGAAAACAGAATCTGTCAAAAACAGAACAATCTGTAGTAATCTATATACTTAGAATACTTCTGTAACTCCAAAAATTCTAAAAATTAGGACAACCGAGGCAATTTGTATATCAATCTTGTGTGAAAAAATCAGGATTTTATCATGCTTCTGTGAATTATGAATATTATTTTACTGGGCGCAAAAGTTTCTGTTTTTCAGCAAGATCAAATCAACCATATACCAAAGTATTCCAAAGGCTTTACTTGTCACAAACACTAAATTAAAACACCAAAACACAATTACCACTTAGTTAATAATGTGTATTTTATTTAGGAACAGAAGCAAAACAAAAAACACAAAAATAAAATTGGGTTGCCTCCCAACAAGCGCTATTGTTTAACGCCCCTAGCTAGGCATGTTGCAATAGATCTAGGTATTGTCATCTTTGGTATGCTTTTCCATAGTTGTGTTCTCACTGGGAGGTTTTGCAAAGACAACTTGAAACACATTATCCATAGAAATTTTGGCATCATTAAGCTGCCCCTCTACGTATCCCCTTTTGTTTCCGGCTACAATCCAGGAATATTGTTGATTACCATCATTAAAAACCTGCTGGATCATATCTAAAACGGGGATTTTCTTTTTGAGATTTTCATCAAAATTTTGATTATTTCCAAAAAATGTGTCAAAGTGTAGTCACTATTATAAAGAATCTCATCTATCACCGATTTTCACGACTCATACCATAATGATCAAAAAGTTCCCTAGCTTCCCGTACTATGTGATCAAATTCATTCTTAAGAACTTGGTGTCGGTGTCAAAACCGGCGGATCTCGGGTAGGGGGTCCCGAACTGTGCGTCTAGGCTGGATGGTAATAGGAGGCAAGGAACACGAATAGGGATGGCAATGGGTCAGGTTTGGGGAGGGTGGAGCTGGTCCAAATCCAACCCATGACCCATCTTCCTACCCTCTGCCCATCCACCAAATTATCCATGGGCAAAACTTGTGCCCATGTCCAAACCCACTGGATACCCACATACCCATGGAGCTCCATGGGCATAGAAAAGTTAGCATGAAGCCTTCCCAAAGAGCAAATTAACTCATCATCATTCACTCGCAAATGACAACATAAGCTACATGCATAAGTCGGCAACAAGTAATACGATGAGTCCTTAAGTGTGACATACCAGAGGTTGATTCTGCAGCATATAGCTCATGGAACAAGTTGCATATTTCCTACCATTTCCCATTGATTTGCTCTTTCTACTATCACTGGCATATGGCCCCACATGTCATACAGGTATCCATTGGATATCCATGGAGCACAAACTATAACCATGCCCAACCCGGCTGTTCGTGAGTGTCCATATCCATGGACCCATGGGCGAAAATGTGCTCCATACCCTTGCCCAACCGGGTCGGGTATCCATGGGTATCCAGATCCGTGGATAAAATTGCCATCCCTAAACACGAAGTTTTACCCAGGTTCGGGCCCTCTTGATGGAGGTAAAACCCTACGTCCTGCTTGATTAATATTGAAGATATGGGTGTTACAAGAGTAGATCTACCACGAGATCAGAGAGGCTAAACCCTAGAAGCTAGCCTACGGTATGATTGTATGTTGTGATTGTTGTCCTACGGACTAAAACCATTTGGTTTATATAGACACCGAAGAGGGTTAGCTTACACAAGGTCGGTTACAAAGGAGGAGATATCCATATACGTATTGCCTAGCTTGCCTTCCACGCCAAGTAGAGTCCCATCCGGACACGAGACGAAGTCTTCAATCTTGTATGTTCATAGTCTAACAGTCCGGCCAATGGAGATAGTCCGGCTGTCCGGAGACCCCCTAATCCAGGACTCCCACAGTAGCCCCTGAACCAGGCTTCAATGACGATGAGTTTGGCGCGCAGTTGTCTTCGGCATTGCAAGGCGGGTTCCTTCTCCGAATGCATGACAGAAGAAGTTGAATACAAGGATAGTGTCTGACCCTGCAAAATAAATTCCACATTCCACCGCAGAGAGAATAACGTTATCGCAGATCTAATCCGCTAGCTTGTTTTGGCAACATGACGTTATGTCATGGCCCGGTGATTATTCGAACCGTTTCTCTTAACCAGATCCACACATAACGCGAGGCGGTTTCTTGACATGTATTGCCGAAGCGGAGATCGTGTTCCCCTAATTACGGTATTCTCATTAATGCGGTTTGTGGGTAACCCAACCATGTCTAGGACTTCTAGATTATAGGTAAGTCCTAAACAGCTACGGAGAGGACGCTTGATATTCACCCTCTTTATAAGGGGATAAGGTTTTCGCTTTTTCCCTCCTGTGCTCAATCAAACCCTTCCCCCGCCTCGAGTTCTAACACCCAAAGCCCAGGTCAAGTGCTCCGGATCTTCAACCATGTCCGGATCCAGCCTTCAAGGCCGATGGACGCCCTCCTCCGTTACGGAAGAGGACATTAAGAGGTTGAGGGAGGCCAGATATCTGACCGCCGAGGTGTCGCATCGGCTGCCTGCTCGAGGGCAGGTCATCCCTACTCCCGAACCCAACGAGAATGTTGTGTTCGTCTCCCACTTCCTCCGAGGTCTAGGCCTCACTCTGGATCCTTTCGTCAGGGGCTTGATGTTCTATTACGGGTTAGATTTCCACGACCTAGCCCCGGACTCCTTTCTCCGCATCACGACATTTATTGTCATGTGTGAGGCCTTCCTCCGCGTTACCCCTCACTTTGGCCTATGGCTCAAGACCTTTGAAGTAAAGCCGAAGATGATCGAGGGGGAACATGCCGCGTGTGGAGGTGCATCAATAGGCAAGATGGCAGGAGCTCCATGGCTAAGAGGTTCCTCTCCAGAGGTGCCCGAATTATGGCAACGGGAGTGGTTTTATGTCATGGCTCCCAGAGGTGCCAAGTGGGCGGCTACCCCCCCTTTCCGCTCGGGCCCCCCACCACAACTAATGTCATGGATCAGCAGGGGTCTGAGCTGGGGTCCAGCGAAGGACGTGCCTATGCTGCAAAGCCGCATCCGAGATCTCTTCGAGGGAGATTTCAATTTGGTTGCGGTAATACAAGTTATGCTGGTTCGCCAAGTCCAGCCTTGCAAACGCCGGCCCCTGCGCTTGTGGGATTTCAACCCAGAGGGACCACGTGCCATTCAAAGTTTCCTCGGTCTGACGCACGAGGAGATGTACAAGTCATTCTTCGGACCTCAAGTGGAATGTCCGGATATCACCGAGGACGTTGGCCTGAGCGGTAACCACGCCGCCAAACAAGTAAGAAATCCTCTAGCCGAACACACTGTCTTTTATTCGAGGTTGTTTTTGAGAGTTCGCCTTTTGACCAGGACTGGCTAACGAAGGCGAAGATGATTCGGTGTTTGGCCCCCTCCCTGAGGGTTTGGAAAATCCGGTATTGGAGAAGATGCTCGAGGTCGCACCTTGCCCGGAGCCCTTGAAGGAAGATACCGAGGGGGATAATACGGGCGGACGCGGGCCCCCACCGCTATCCGCTCCAACCAAGGGAACAGGCGTCTCCAAGAAGGAGGACGATTGGGGGAGGAAAAGGACTACTTCCGAGGATCCGGAAGCCGAAGCCTCCAAACGGGAGAAGAGGTCTCCCACTAAGGTTCCTGCCTTGGGGGGTGTTTTTGCCGCACAGAGTCCACAGGGGATCAGCCCTCCAACGAGTCGTAAGTGATCCAAAATATTTTAATAGTAAGGGTATGCTATCTTTTTCCTCTGAGAAAATAACCACCACATTTGTCTTGCAGTTCGGGCCTCAGCCCCTCTCAAATGAGCTCTTCTTCGGGGGATCTTCTTCCAGAGATGATGGAGAGCGAAACACCTCCCCCGGACTCCTCCGCTCCAGAAGCGGGCGACCCCGAAGTGTCATCGCGGAGGGCCTCTCCGGATCCGGTGAGGCCAGAAGATAATCCCCGAAGTCCCCAGTGTCCGGCTCCCGAAGAGAGTATACGAAAGAGTCCGTCACCGTCTGGTGCACGGTCGGACGTTTTGAGGGAGTTGGTGGGGCGAGCGTCCATCTCAGAAGAGCACCGTACGCTGATGAGTACGGTGATGAAGAGAATCTCGTCCGCTGAAAGTGGATTACATGAAGCCTTTATGAGTCTATTGACAGGCTTTGAGGTATGTGAGATAATATGTGATAGTACTGCACATGTTAGGTGTGCCCTATGTAGATAGTAGCCCCTGAGACTCTGGTTGTTGTCGAGAACGGCGGCGAACAGAGGATCATATACCCAGGTAATAACCAAACTACCTCTATGTGCAGGTGGTGGGAGCTCCGG
The DNA here is from genome assembly GCF_002162155.2 of Triticum dicoccoides. Taxonomy (NCBI): domain Eukaryota; kingdom Viridiplantae; phylum Streptophyta; class Magnoliopsida; order Poales; family Poaceae; genus Triticum; species Triticum dicoccoides. Next base: position 193,480,879 of record NC_041386.1, read on the forward strand.
TGGCTAGCCGGACTGGGGAGTTTGCCCAATTAAAACGGCAACTGGATGCGGCAGACGCCGACATCGAGCTTGTTAACAAGAGGCTTGACGAGGCACAGGGTAAGTGTTATCATCCGATGAACGCCAGATAGTAAGAGCAGCATAATGCCAGTATCTTTAATATGTTGTGACTGCAGATGGAGCTGCCACCATGAAAGCCTTGCAGGCGGAACTTGCCCGAGCCAAGGAACAAGCGAGGATTAGTAATGCGACTGCTTTGAAGGCAGCCGAAGAGCTGAAAGCCGAGAAGACCGCACATTGCTGGAGCCAGGAGAAGATGGCCAAGATGGCCGTAGAGTTAAAAGACACCGTCGACCGTTGCAGGGTCCTTGAGAAAGAAAATCGAGCGAAGGCGACGGACCTTGAGAAGGCCGCGGCGGCAGACAAAGACACCCGCTCTGCTATGAGGGCGAAGAAGGAGGAGCTGCGGGAAGCCGGGATATTGCGGCTGGGAAACCCTTCATGCTACGGAGGAAGTTCGGAGATCCACAGTATGCCCCTCTGGATCAGCTGTGGAGCTCGGCAGATGCGTATATGGATTTGGCGGCGAGCGCTGCCGATGCGGCCAAGTACTTCCAAGGTCAGACAGATCATGAAGTGGACAAGCTGTTCTAGACGCAATTCCACGTTCCAGAGCGTCCGCTTTCCTTGACTGACCAGCTAGCCGAATGGGCCGAACTGAATAGGTTGTCCGGACTCACCATGAGGTCTGTTGTGGATCAGCTATGGCCGGAAGGGCCTAAGCCGAATAGCTATTTCAGCTTAGTGCAGCAGTTCCTTGATGCGGTGCCGCATATTAATGCAATGAAGAGGTCGGCGTGCATAGAAGGCTCGCGGATGGCCCTTGCCCGTGTTAAAGCATACTGGGCGGAGATGGACGCTACCACTGTTGCAGCGTAGGGTTCGGCCATAGGCCGTGTGGCTACCGAACACTATTTCGAGGAAGTTCTCGAGGGTGCTCATTTAATAGAGGCCCAGTGCTCGAAAAATATTACTCCCTCCGTTCCTTGATATAAGGTGTATAGATTTTTTACAAAAAGTTCGAAATATAAGGTGTCTTGCGTTGCACCACTCGTTTGAATATATTTTTTAGGGATTTGATTACATTTACTTATATTTGGAAAACTCCTCTATTTTCTCATGTCAATTAGTCAGGTGTAATCTCGCCCAAAACTTGTGAAATTTTCACTCCACGTGCGTTCTTTAATTTTCGTGCCAAAAACTATACACCCTATATTTAGGAACGGAGGGAGTATGTTTGAGTGATATGTATTCTCATTGTAAACATAATGCTTTTATGAAGTTTTTATAAGGCTATGTTTATACTTTTGCCTGAAAGTAGTATGATACCTCTTGTGCGGCCGTTGATATATACATGTGTATAACCTGAAAGATTGCAGCCATCGGCTTCAACCCCCATGCATATAATGCGGAGGTGCTCGCAAAAAACGCGTGTTCACACTTAACCCAGCGTCTTGGTCCTGATAAGGAGGTGATAGCGCAGCGAGCGAGGCAACCGGACTATAATGCTTTAACACTTTCACTTAGCCATAGGAGTTTGACAGTGGGGCTACTAGATAGCCCCTGGTGGCTCCGCACTCTCCCGATCGCGGGGTGCGTATATGCCTGGCCAGAAAACGGCCCTTCGTTAAGGCGGAGGAATTCTAGCATTCCGATAGGTCATCGAGTGGTTGACCAGTCTCACGCTATATCATGACAGTCAGTTTTCGGCTTTCTCTACTGAGGCGCTCGTCCGGATGAACCAGGGCACAATCGCAGTAGTTCTCCTGGTGCTACCTTAGCTGGTAAAGCGGAACGTAAGGCACCAAAACACAGGAGCCGGGCAAACCCAACATTTGACCAAAGACAATGATTCGGAGCTAATGCATATAAGGCCGAACTCGCGACGCCGAACACTCCCTAAGGTATTCGGTCTTTATGGTATAAACCAGGCCACAATAGTGCCACTTGTAAGAAGCCCCTTGTGTCTAGGTACGTGCATTATTCTGACGTGGCCACATGCCAAGACATCAGCATCCTTCTCAATGGTGCTGAGAATTCAGTGGATATGTGTCAACAAGAGATAGTAAAAAAAGGTTTACGCAGGGTCTTAATCTAAAAAGAATCCTTGGAGCGGGTCCCTGCTGCATGTCTACGCCTGTGTCTCCGTTGTGTCGTATTCTGGACGGGTGTAGCACGATGATTATCTGTAGAAGAGAGGAGCTTAGGTAAAAAAGTTGTCGTGCAAAAAGTAGCTTTTAAATAAACCATGTATAATTCAAAGTGAGTAAGAATTGCCACTTGTCTGCGCATGCTGAGCCCCTTGTATTTGTAATAGGCGTGTGATCATTGATCCGGTATAAATTGCATATAGTTGCACCGGACTCGTCTAACCGTGTTCGAGGTCGTGACGACCTACGAAATATGTTAGTTGGTGAGGCCGTTTTTAGTGTGCGGCTGTCAAGGCAGCCACACGCTCTTCGGCGCGCAGGAATTGCTTAACATTTCCGTTCACTGTAATGATGCCATGTGGACCGGGCATCTTGAGTGCGAGGGAAGCGTAGTGTGGTATTGCATTAAAGCGAGCGAAAGCTTCGCGTCCGAGTAGTGCTTGATAGCCACTTTGGAACGGAGCGATGTGGAAGGTTAGATGTTCGCTACGAAAGTTATCGGGGAGGCCGAATATAACTTTTAGTAGCAGGGAGCCCGTGCAACGAGCCCCTGGGCCTGGCGTTACTCCTTTAAAGGTAATATTGCTATGGCGAATTTTTGTTGGGTCTATCCCCATTTCGCGGATTGTATTCTGGTATATCAGATTTAGACTACTGCCACCGTCCATCAGGACTCGTGCGAAGCGGTATCCGTCAATTACAAGGTTTAATACCAGGGCAGCCCATCCCGCATGCCGGATACTTGCTGAGTAATCACGATGGTCGAAAGTGATCGGTTGAGAAGACCAGTGGCAGGACTCCGCGGTGACAGGCCTTCGGGCGTATTTTTCTGGGAGTGTCGTTTTGTTTCTTCCATTGATCACGTGCAACACGTTTACTGTTTTGACCTCTGGTGGAAATTTCTTTTGCTCCCCAGTGTCTTCCTTGAGAGGCTCATCCTCATCTTCACTTGGTGTATCCTCCCCCTTGTGTACGGCGTTGAGCTTGCCGGACTGCTTGAAGACCCAACATTCTCTGTGGGTATGATTGGCTGGTTTGCCAGGGGAGCTATGGACCTGACATATTTGGTCCAGAATTTTATTCAGGCTGGACAGCTCGTCTTTGGCGCCTTTAGAGGGCGGCTTCTGACCTGGCCGAGAGCTTTTGAATCCGGCATTTACTGCTGTGTTCTTCGTGTTGTCTCCTTTGTTCCGGCATTTGTTATTGCTGTTGCGTCGTGATTTCCCGTTTCCATCTCTAACTTCGGATGTACTGGGGTCGCTGGTGCTGCATCTGGCTAGCCAGCTGTCCTCACCCACGTAAAAGCGGGTCATGAGTCTTGTTAATGCTGTTGGAAATATACCCTAGAGGCAATAATAAAATGGTTATTATTATATTTCTTTGTTCATGATAATTGTCTATTGTTCATGCTATAATTGTGTTATCCGGAAATCGTAATACATGTGTGAATACATAGACCACAACACGTCCCTAGTGAGCCTCTAGTTGACTAGCTCGTTGATCAAAAGATAGTCATGGTTTCCTGACTATGGACATTGGATGTCATTGATAACGGGATCACATCATTAGGAGAATGATGTGATGGACAAGACCCAATCCTAAGCATAGCTCAAAGATCGTGTAGTTCGTTTGTTGTAGCTTTTCTGAATGTCAAGTATCATTTCCTTAGACCATGAGATTGTGCATCTCCCGGATACCGTAGGAGTGCCTTGGATGTGCCAAACGTCACAATGTAACTGGGTGACTATAAAGGTACATTACAGGTATCTCCGAAAGTGTCTATTGGGTTGGCATGAATCGAGACTGGGATTTGTCACTCCGTATGACGGAGAGGTCTCTCTGGGCCCACTCGGTAATGCATCATCATAATGAGCTCAATGTGATCAAGTGGTTGATCACGGGATCATGCATTACGGTACGAGTAAAGTGACTTGCCGGTAACGAGATTGAACAAGGTATTGGGATACCGACGATCGAGTCTCGGGCAAGTAACGTACCGATTGACAAAGGGAATTGTATATGGATTGATTGAATCCTCGACATCGTGGTTCATCCAATGAGATCATCGAGGAGCATGTGGGAGCCAACATGGGTATCCAGATCCCGCTGTTGGTTATTGACCGGAGAGTTGTCTCGGTCACGTCTGCATGTCTCCCGAACCCGTATGGTCTACACACTTAAGGTTCGGTGACGCTAGGGTTGTTAGGAAGACTTGTATGTGATTGCCGAATGTTGTTCGGAGTCCCGGATGAGATCCCGCACATCACGAGGAGTTCCGAAATGGTCCGGAGGTGAAGATTTATATGTAGGAAGTTGTCATACGGTCACCGGAAAGGTTCGGGGGCATATCGGTATTGTACCGGGGCCACTGGAGGGGTTCTGAGGGTCCACCGGGAGGGGCCACCTCTCTCGGAGGGCCTAATCGGCTGTAGAGGAAAGGGAACCAGCCCTACATGGGCTGGCCACATGTAACACCCCGGATGTAACTTTCCCTATTTGTACTCCAACTCTTGCCGTTTCCGGCGTTAAGTTAATTTATTTCCTCGGGTTCGGGTTTTGTCTCCGTGTGTTGTTGTCGTTGTCATGCATCTCATATCATGTCATCATGTGCATCGCATTTGCATATGTGTTCGTCTCATGCATTCGAGCATTTTCCCCGTTGTCCGTTTTGCATCCCGGCGCTTCGTTCTCCTCCAGTGGTCATTTCTAGCTTTCTTTCGTGTGTGGGGATTAAACATTTCCGGATTGGACCGAGACTTGCCAAGCGTCCTTGGTTTACTACCGGTAGACCGCCTATCAAGTTTCGTACCATTTGGACTTCGTTTGATACTCCAACGGTTAACCGAGGGACCGAAAAGGCCTCGTGTGAGTTGCAGCCCAACACCCCTCCAATTTGGCCCAAAACCCACCAAACTCTGCTCCATGTCCTAGAGCGTTCGATCACGATCGCGTGGCCGAAAACCGCACCTCATTTGGACTCTCTTAGCTCCCTCTATGCCTATATATACACCCCTCCGTTTTCGGATCTTCTTCCTCCCCGAAACCCTAAAAACTGCAGCTCCGCGCGCCGGACATTGTCCGTCCGGACCGGACACACCGCCGCCGCCACTCCCACGCCGCCACATGGCACGCAGCCGCCGCCTCCCGCCGAAGCCCGCGCGGCCCGAAGGCCAGCCG
>NC_041386.1:193486640-193496090 GCF_002162155.2 Triticum dicoccoides
GAGCCGCCCCGGCCTCGCCTCCCCTCTTCCCCGGCCGGCGAACCCACTCCGGCGAGCTCCAGCCCGCCGGCGAGCCCGGATCCACCTCGGGAGGCGCGCCCCAATCCAGATCCGCTGTTGCTATAGTAAACCCTAATTCGGGGTAGTTTTTTTCGCTAAGTCCCGGATATTTTTAGTCCAAGTTGCTCTGTTCGCGGCTCCGTAACTTTGCATCTGTAGCTCCGATTTGGGCATATAGCATATCAAAATGTTCAACTCAAAGAATACATCATTTCATTCCATTGCATCATTTTCATTTGAGCTCATCTTGATGCCCGAAATTCTGTTAGAAGAGGGCTACTTGAGTTAATTGTCAGATCTGTTACTCCGTTTAGCACTTTTGTCATTTTTGCCATGATTATTGTGTGCATGATATGCCCGTGAGTTCTCCATATGTTTTGTTAAGGGAATTGTCATCTCTCCAGAGGTGCAACCCATGTATTTTTAGGATGTGTGTGGTGACTTGTGCAAGCTTGCCAAGTGGTGCACCCGGTAAATCTGTTTTCGGGGACTTAGTAATTTCACTAAGTCCTGGGATTGTTTAGTTCATGATGCCATATGTTTGTGTTGTTTCCTAGTGATCCGTGCCTCTTTTGAGGATGATCAGTAAGGGAGTTTTGTTAATATTGTAGTGCTCTATCCATCCATTTCTTTGTTATCAATTATGAAGCACCCTAGCTTGAGTCAATCGAGCTCTACTTTTGCTTCGTTGCGAATCTGGGCAGATCGTCAACTTGTTTGCGATTTTGCTGATGTTATTGTAGTTGATCCGTGCATGCTATGCCATTGTTCTTGCCATGTCTAGCTTGAATTTTGTGCCTTCTTAAGGGATGTATGCTTGTCTTGCCATGACTTGCACCGTAGTGAGTGCATCGAGCTCGTAAACATGCCTTCGTGAGTTATGTTTCAGCATGTCCCAATTTTCACTAAGTATGAAAACTGATTATGTTTTTGCTATGTTCGTGTGCTTGTTAGTATATTTTGTGATCCCTTTTGGCTCAAGGTCACTAAGGGACTTTTGTTAAGCTTGTTGAGTAGCTCCATGCCATGTCTTCTTTTGTCATGTTCAGGTCCTGTAGCATGTTGTTTTGTTGCTCCGAAGAGGGCTATATGATCTGAATTTCTAAACAAGTGTTAATTTCACTAAGTCTGAGATCTGTTTACCATTTGCGTTTTTGCCATGCTTGTTTGAACCTGTTAATGGATGAATTGGCCATAGCTCACTGCTAGACTTTTGTTAAGCATCTTGTGTGCATCCCTGCCATGTATTTTGTTGTCATGTTTGGTGGCTGTACCAGGTTCATTTCATTGCATTTAGATGCCTACTTGCTGTAAATCGCAGACCGGTGTCGTATTTGAATCGCTTGCCATTTCCAAACCGTAACTCCGATTCCGGCGTTCTTTATATCGTTTTCAAGCGTTTTCATCTCATCTTTCCAATGGTACACTTGGATTTCCAAGTTGAGGCCAGCTTCATGCATTTTCCTGTCATATCTTGCATTTTGCATCCCGCATCGCGTCCCGCATAGCATATCATCATTTCATCATATTGCTTGGTCTTGCACGTGGTTGATTGTATCCTTGTTGCTTGTTTGTCTTGTTTGGGTAGAGCCGGGAGACGAGTTCGCTAACGAGGAGCCCGTTGAGTTTGCTTTCAAGGATCCAGTCAACTCTGACAACTGTGCAGGCAAGATGATCATACCCTCGAAATCACTACTATCTTTGCTATGCTAATTTGCTCGCTCTTTTGCTGTGCCATTGCTACGATGCCTACCACTTGCTTGCAAGCCTCCCAAATTGCCATGTCAAACCTCTAACCCACCATTGTCCTAGCAAACCGTTGATTGGCTATGTTACCGCTCTGCTCAGCCCCTCTTATAGCGTTGCTAGTTGCAGGTGAAGATTGGAGGTTGTTCCTTGTTGGAACATCTTTTATTTACTTGTTGGGATATCATTATATTGCCATGTTATCTTAATGCATCTATATACTTAGTAAAGGGTGGAAGGCTCGGTCTCTCTCCTAGTGTCTTGTTCCACTCTTTCCGCCCTAGTTTCCGTCATATCGGTGTTATGTTCCCGGATTTTGCGTTCCTTACGCGGTTGGGTTATAATGGGAACCCCTTGATAGTTCGCCTTGATTAAAGCTTTTCCAGCAATGCCCAACCTTGGTTTTACCATTTGTCACCTAGCCTTTGTCTTTCCCTTGGGTTCTGCAGACTCAAGGGTCATCTTATTTTAACCCCCCCCCCCGGGCCAGTGCTCCTCTGAGTGTTGGTCCAAACTAGAGCCCCTTGCAGCGCCACCTCGGGGAAACTCGAGGGCTGGTTTTAGTTGTACGGATTGCTTATCTGAGTGTGCCCTGAGAAAGAGATATGTGCAGCTCCTATCGGGATTTGTCGCCACATTCGGGCGGTGTTGCTGGTCTTGTTTTAACCTGTCGAAGTGTCTTGAGTTACCGAGATGCCGAGTCTGATCGGAACGTCTTGGGAGGAGGTCTATTCCTTCGTTGACCATGAGAGCTTGTCATGGGCTAAGTTGGGACTCCCCTGCAGGGATTGAACTTTCGAAAGCCGTGCCCGCGGTTATGGGCAGATGGGAATTTGTTAATGTCCGGTTGTAGATAACTTGAACCTTAATTAATTAAAATGAATCAACCGAGTGTGTTACCGTGATGGCCTCTTCTCGGCGGAGTCCGGGAAGTGGACACGGTGTTGGAGTAATGTTTGCGCAGGTTATTCTCTAGTTTCTCGCTCGTGCTTTGCCTCCTCCTCTCGCTCTCCTTTGCGAATAAGTTAGCCACCATACTTGATAGTCGCTTGCTGCAGCTCCACTCATATTTTACCTTGCCACACCTATAAGCTTAAATAGTCTTGATCGCGAGGGTGCGAGATTGTTGAGTCCCTGTGGCTCATAGATTACTATTATACCAGATGCAGGGCCTGATGATTCTGCTCCAGGAGACGCGTGTGAGCTCAAGTGGGAGTTCGACGAAGACCCTCAACGATACTATGTTTCCTTTCCCGACGATCAGTAGTGGTGCCCAGTTGGGGGTGATTGGGACCGTTGTCGCATGTTGGGTTCTCTTTTATTTTGGCGCCGTAGTCGGGCCATGAGTGTTTGGATGATGTAATGTTATTTATGTACTTGATTGACGTGGCAAGTGTAAGCCAACTATGTTATCTCCTCTTTTATTATTATTACATGGGACGTTGTGAAGATTGCCTAACTTGCGACATATGCCTTCAATGCGATTATGTCTCTAAGTCGTGCCTCGACACGTGGGAGCTATAGTCGCATCGAGGGTGTTACAAGTTGGTAATCAGAGCCTTCCCCGACCTTAGGAGCCCCATTGCTTGATCGTTTTTAGTGGCCGAGTTGTGTCTAGAAAAATGTTTTGAGTCATTAGGAATTATATATCAGAGAGATTAGGAATTCTTTTTACTTCCCAGTCTCCTCATCGCTCTGGTAAGGCATCCTAACGTAGAGTTTTGACTCTTCTCTTCTCAAATTTCACTAAAAAAATTTAGGATCACGCGGGTATCTTGGAATCGTTCCGATGGTTTTATGGTGCCTCCTGTCAGGGGTTTAGTGGAAGTGTCCCGGGGAGTTGAGCTCTGAGGTGTTGTCATCATAATTTTATCGTTGCAATTCTGAAATACTTGAGTTTAGTACGCTGACATACAAAATCTCTTTTATGCAGTTCGTTGGTGAGATAACCTCGACGCCACCCAGTACTAGGGCGGGACTTCGGGAGTATTGCCATAACTTGTATAACGGATGCTTTTCGAAGGTTGAGGTAGATGGTTTCTGAAGGTTTCTTGGTTATGTGTTGAAGGATGGATACAGCTGGATGTAGGATTTGCTAGTTTGGGTGAGATATTATGCTTCCCCTGTATCCCCAACACCTGATTGCATAACCGGAAAGGTTCGGGAGTTTCATAGGTGGGAATTCTAGTAACTCTAGTTTTTCTTCCACGGATATTGGTTTGAGATTGGGATTTCTTACCGATTATTCGTTCTTGATCCGTACCTTGTTGATTTATTTCTCTACCTTAATTCTACGTGGCTTCTCAATTTATGGATATGTGACCATTTCAAGAGGAATGCATTCGTTCATTTTGTTCGGATGTGAAGACTATATGTTGCAATTTTCATTCCGTTGGATTCAGCTTCAATATTTGTCTATCAATGTGCTAATGGTGGTCAACCTCTTCAGGATGGCTCCTCCAACGCGCACGACTCCGAATCCTGATCCGCCACCACCTCCACCTCCTCCAGAGGCATGGCAAGCTGTGATGGCCGCAACCAATGCAAACACACAGCTGATCATGCAAATTCTTCAAGAGCGCAATCAAGGCAGTCAAGGGAATCAAGGCAGCAATCAGAGTCACTTTGCTACACTAAACCAGTTCCTTGCTAACGGGCCAAAGACTTTCAGCAATTGTGTTGAGGCATCTGATGCTGACGATTGGCTTGTGGATCTGTGTAAACATTTCAAGTGCAGTAACGTCAGGCCTGAGGACTTTGTCAAGTTCGCTTCCTTCCAACTCAAAGATCAAGCTGCAGAATGGTTCCAGTAGTACAAGGACTCCAGAGGTGGACGTGTTATCACTTGGGATGATTTCCGTCGAGATTTCTGAGCTCATCATATTCCTCAGAGCGTGGTTGAAAGCAAGCATGAGGAATTCCGCAATCTGAAGCAAGGTTCTTTGTCTGTCTATGACTACAACAAGTTGTTTCAGAAGCTCACCCGCTTTGCCAAGCAGGATGTCCCTGATGAGAAGAGCATGATATATCAGTTCAGGGGTGGTCTCAGAGAAGAAATTCAGCTCGCTCTTGTTCTCTTTGAGCCCTTGAGGTACGATGAGTTCTACAACATGGCATTGAAGCAAGAGGCTGCTCAGTTGAGGTGTGATGCTTCCAAGAAGCGAGTCAGAGATGTTACTCCTTCTTCCTCTACTCAAGTGGCCAAGCAGCAGAAGTTTTGTCTTCCTCCTCCTCCGTTCCATCAGCCGTATCAGCAAAAGAGCAAAGGTGGCAGTGGTTCTTCCAACCCACCCAACCCTGGCTTTCAGAACAAGACTTCGTCTCAACCTCCAAGATCGAGTGTTCCGTATCACCGTCCGCTTTCAAAGGTCACGTGCAACAAGTGCCAACAGAAGGGTCACTATGCCAACAAGTGTTTCAACCAGAGGCGTCTTCCTCCTCCTCCTCCTGTCAGATCGGCAAGTACAGCTGTGGTCAAGCATAACCCCAAGCATGCCAAGGTCAATTTGATGAATGTAGCTCAGGCAGAGGACTCGTCAGATGTGATCATGGGTAACCTTCCTGTTAATGATATTCCCGCAAAAGTTCTTTTTGACACTGGTGCATCGCATTGTTTCCTCTCGAGACCTTTTGCATCTAAGCATGATTTTGTTACTCAAGTGTTGCCGAAGCCGTTGGCTATCGTCTCTCCGGCCCGTCAAATGACATCTCGAGTATGCGTTCCGGATGTTACTATCACTTTGGGTGACTATAAGTTCTTGTCCTCTCCAAATGTTCTTGGTGACTCGGATATTGATCTTATTCTCGGAATGGATTGGCTTTCTAAGCACAAGGCTCAGCTTGATTGTGCTGCCAGGCAGATTCATTTGACTCATTCGTCTGAGGATGTAATTGTCTTTGCCGCTCGGGATAATACCATTCGTCTGTTTTCTCTCAATGAGAAGGGTGAATTGGATGCCATCTCTCAAATTCCAGTCGTTTGTGAATATCAAGACGTCTTTCCAGAAGAGCTCCCAGGAATGCCTCCGCACCAGCCAGTTGAATTTGTTATTGATCTTGAGCCTGGCACGGAACCTGTGTGCAAACGTCCTTATAAGCTCGGACCTGAAGAGTTGAAGGAGCTGAAGAAGCAACTCGATGAGCAAGAGAAAATGGGTCTTATCCGGCCTAGTTCTTCTCCGTGGGGTTGTGGTGTTCTTTTTGTGAAGAAGAAGGATGGAACGGACCGACTTTGTGTTGATTACCGTCCAGTGAACAAGAAGACCATCAAGAACAAATACCCACTTCCCAACATCAATGAGCTGCTCGAACAACTCAAAGGTGCCCAAGTATTCTCCAAGCTTGATCTCCGTATGGGTTATCACCAGATTCGCATTCGTGAAGAAGATATTCCCAAGACAGCATTCAGAACAAGCTTTGGTTCATATGAATACACTGTCATGTCTTTTGGCCTCGCCAACACTCCTCCGACGTTCTCTCGCATGATGAACTTCATCTTCAACGCCTACACCAATGACTTTGTTTTGGTCTATCTCGACGACATTCTGGTTTTCTCGAAGAACAAGGAAGATCATGCCAAGCACTTGCGCTTGGTTCTTGATAAGCTCAGAGAACATCAGTTCTATGCCAAGTTCTCCAAGTGTGAATTTTGGCTTGATGAGGTTCTTTATCTTGGTCATATCATCTCTGCCAAGGGCATTGCCGTGAATCCTGAGAAGGTGTCTGCAATTGTGAATTGGGAACCTCCTCAGAATGTGAAGCAACTCCGCAGTTTTCTCGGTCTCGCAAACTATTGCCGAAGATTCGTTGAAAACTTTTCTAAGATCGCGAAGCCTCTCTCTAATCTTATTTAGAAGCACGTCAAGTACGTTTGGTCTCCGGAGTGTGATATTGCTTTCAACACTTTGAAAGAGAAATTGATCACTGCTCCAGTTCTGACTCCACCTGATGAATCCAAGCCGTACGAGGTCTTTTGTGATGCCTCTCTCCAAGGTCTTGGCGTGGTATTGATGCAAGAGAAGAAAGTTGTTGGTTATACATCTCGCCAGTTGAAGCCTAATGAGAAGAACTACCCCACTCATGATCTCGAGTTGGCGGCAGTTGTGCATGCTCTTTTGACTTGGAGACATCTTCTATTGGGAAGAAAAGTGGACATTTTCACTGATCACAAGAGTCTCAAGTACATCTTCACTCAGCCTAAACTCAACCTCAGGCAAACTCGATGGGTCGAAATGATTAAAGAGTATAATCTGAGTATCGAGTATACTCCAGGCAAGGCCAATGTGATTGCTGACACTTTGAGCAGGAAGGCTTACTGCAACAGTCTGATTCTTAAGCCTTATCAACCCGAGCTTTGTGAAGCTTTCCGCAAACTTAACCTGCAAGTTGTTCCTCAAGGTTTCCTCGCCAACCTTCAAGCCTCTCCTACCTTAGAAGACCAGATTCGCCAAGCCCAGCTTCTTGATGCTATGGTGAAAAAGGTGAAGATTGGGATTGCCAAGAGTCAGTCCAAGTACAAATGCTACCGCCTTGATGACAAGGACACTCTCTTCTTCGAGGATCTTATTGTTGCGCCCAAAGGTGACCTCCGTAAAGTAATCATGAACGAGGCTCACAATTCTCTCCTCTCCATCCACCCTGGGAGCACGAAGATGTATCAGGACCTTAAGCAAGCTTATTGGTGGACTCGAATGAAGCGTGAGATCGCTCAATTCATAAATGAATGTGATGTCTGCAGAAGAGTGAAGGCAGAACACCAAAGGCCAGCTGGTCTCCTCCAACCTCTTGCCATTCCAGAATGGAAGTTTGACCACATTGAGATGGACTTCGTGACTGGGTTTCCAAAGTCCAAGCGTGGCAATGATGCTATATTCGTTGTCATTGACAAACTCACCAAAGTGGCTCACTTTCTGCCTATCAAAGACTCGATCATTGCAGCTCAATTGGCGGAACTCTATACCTCTCGTATTGTCTCTCTGCACGGTATTCCTCAAGTGATCTCTTCAGACCGTGGCAGCATCTTTACCTCGAAGTTTTGGGATTCTTTTCAGAAGGCCATGGGCACGAACATCCGCTTCAGCACAGCTTTCCATCCTCAAACAAGCGGTCAAGTCGAGCGTGTCAACCAGATTCTTGAAGATATGCTCAGGGCTTGTGTGATCTCCTTCGGCATGAAATGGGAGGATTGTCTTCCTTATGCTGAATTCTCCTACAACAACAGTTTTCAAGCAAGTTCGGGCAAGGCCCCTTTTGAAATTCTGTATGGCAGGAAGTGCCGTACCCCTCTCAACTGGTCCGAAACCGGTGAACGTCAGCTTTTGGGTAATGACTTAATCACAGAAGCAGAAGAAATGTGCAAAGTCATTCGTGATATCCTCAAAGCAGCCCAATCCCGCCAGAAGAGCTACTATGATAGTAAGCACCGTGATTTGGCTTTCGAGATCGGAGATCATGTTTACCTCCGCGTCTCTCCTATGAAAGGTACTCGTCGCTTCGGTATCAAAGGGAAGCTTGCCCCTAGATACGTGGGACCTTTCAAGATTGTCAGCAAGAGAGGTGACCTCGCCTATCAACTCGAGCTTCCTTCAAACTTTGCAAATGTTCATGATGTGTTCCATGTCTCTCAGCTTCGAAAGTGCTTCAAGACTCCTGACCGCACCATCAACTTCGAGGACATTGAGCTCCAAGAAGATCTCTCTTATCGTGAGCACCCAGTTGCTATTCTTGAAGAGACTGAACGCAAGACTCGAAACAAGTCAATCAAATTTCTCAAAGTCAAGTGGTCACACTATTCCGACCGTGAAGCTACCTGGGAACGCGAGGATCACCTCCGTTCTGAGTACCCGGCGTTCTTTCAGTCCTAGATCTCGGGACGAGATCCTTTCGTTCTGAGTATCCACAGGTAACACCCCGGATGTAACTTTCCCTATTTGTACTCCAACTGTTGCTGTTTCCGGTGTTAAGTTAATTTATTTCCTCGGGTTCGGGTTTTGTCTCCGTGTGTTGTTTTCGTTGTCATACATCTCATATCATGTCATCATGTGCATTGCATTTGCATACATGTTCGTCTCATGCATTCGAGCATTTTCCCTGTTGTCCGTTTTGCATTCCGGCGCTTCGTTCTCCTCCGGTGGTCATTTCTAGCTTTTTTCGTGTGTGGGGATTAAACATTTCCGGATTGGACCGAGACTTGCCAAGCGGCCTTGGTTTACTACCGGTAGACCGCCTGTCAAGTTTCGTACCATTTGGACTTCGTTTGATACTCCAACGGTTAACCGAGGGACCGAAAAGGCCTCGTGTGAGTTGCAGCCCAACACCCCTCCAATTTGGCCCAAAACCCACCAAACTCTGCTCCATGTCCTAGAGCGTTCGATCACGATCGCGTGGCCGAAAACCGCACCTCATTTCGACTCTCCTAGCTCCCTCTATGCCTATATATACACCCCTCCATTTTCGGATCTTCTTCCTCCCCGAAACCCTAAAAACTGCAGCTCCGCGCGCCGGACATTGTCTGTCCGGGCCGAACACACCGCCGCCGCCACTCCCACGCCGCCACGTGGCGCGCAGCCGCCGCCTCCCGCCAAAGCCCGCGCGGCCCGGGCCAGGCCCCCACGGCCCGAAGGCCAGGCGCCGCCGCCTGCCCTC
>NC_041386.1:193496885-193544023 GCF_002162155.2 Triticum dicoccoides
GCCGCCGCCTCCGCCCGCCGCCACCGCGCCGGCCGGAACCGCCCCGGCCTCGCCTCCCCTCTTCCCCGGCCGGCGAACCCACTCCGGCGAGCTCCAGCCCGCCGGCGAGCCCGGATCCACCTCGGGAGGCGCGCCCCGATCCAGATCCGCGGTTGCTACAGTAAACCCTAATTCGGGGTAGTTTTTTTTCGCTAAGTCCCGGATATTTTTAGTCCAAGTTGCTCTGTTCGCGGCTCCGTAACTTTGCATCCGTAGCTCCGATTTGGCCATATAGCATATCAAAATGTTCACCTCAGAGGGTACATCATTTCATTCCATTGCATCATTTTCATTTGAGCTCATCTTGATGCCCGAAATTCTGTTAGAAGAAGGCTACTTGAGTTAATTGTCAGATCTGTTACTCCATTTAGCACTTTTGTCATTTTTGCCATGATTATTGTGTGCATGACATGCCCGTGAGTTCTTCATATGTTTTGTTAAGGGTTTTGTCATCTCTCCATAGGTGCAACCCATGTATTTTTAGGATGTGTGTGGTGACTTGTGCAAGCTTGCCAAGTGGTGCACCCGGTAAATCTGTTTTCGGGGACTTAGTAATTTCACTAAGTCCTGGGATTGTTTAGTTCATGATGCCATATGTTTGTGTTGTTTCCTAGTGATCCGTGCCTCTTTTGAGGATGATCAGTAAGGGAGTTTTGTTAATATTGTAGTGCTCTATCCATCCATATCTTTGTTTTCAATTATGGAGCACCCTAGCTTGAGTCAATCGAGCTCTACTTTTGCTTCATTGTGAATCTCGGCAGATCGTCAACTTGTTTGCGATTTTGCTGATGTTATTGTAGTTGATCCGTGCATGCTATGCCATTGTTCTTGCCATGTCTAGCTTGAATTTTGTGCCTTCTTAAGGGATGTATGCTTGTCTTGCCATGACTTGCACCGTAGTGAGTGCATCAAGCTCGTAAACATGCCTTCGTGAGTTATGTTTCAGCATGTCCCAATTTTCACTAAGTATGAAAGCTGATTATGTTTTTGCTATGTTCGTGTGCTTGTTAGTATATTTTGTGATCCCTTTTGGCTCAAGGTCACTAAGGGACTTTTGTTAAGCTTGTTGAGTAGCTCCATGCCATGTCTTTTTTTTGTCATGTTCAGGTCCTGTAGCATGTTGTTTTGTTGCTCCGAAGAGGGCTATATGATCTGAATTTCTAGACAAGTGTTAATCTCACTAAGTCTGAGATCTGTTTACCATTTGCGTTTTTGCCATGCTTGTTTGAACCTGTTGATGGATGAATTGGCCGTAGCTCACTGCTAGACTTTTGTTAAGCATCTTGTGTGCATCCCTGCCATGTATTTTGTTGTCATGTTTGGTGGCTGTAGCAGGTTCATTTCATTGCATTTAGATGCCTACTTGCTGTAAATCGCAGACCGGTGTCATATTTGAATCGCTTGCCATTTCCAAACCGTAACTCCGATTCCGGCATTCTTTATATCGTTTTCAAGCGTTTTCATCTCATCTTTCCAATGGCACACTTGGATTTCCAAGTTGAGGCCAGCTTCATGCATTTTCCTGTCATATCTTGCATTTTGCATCCCGCATCGCGTCCCGCATAGCATATCATCATTTCATCATATTGCTTGGTCTTGCACGTGGTTGATTGTATCCTTGTTGCTTGTTTGTCTTGTTTGGGTAGAGCCGGGAGACGAGTTCGCTAACGAGGAGCCCGTTGAGTTTGCTTTCGAGGATCCAGTCAACTCTGACAACTGTGCAGGCAAGATGATCATACCCTCGAAATCACTACTATCTTTGCTATGCTAGTTTGCTCGCTCTTTTGCTGTGCCATTGCTACGATGCCTACCACTTGCTTGCAAGCCTCCCAAATTGCCATGTCAAACCTCTAACCCACCATTGTCCTAGCAAACCGTTGATTGGCTATGTTACCACTCTGCTCAGCCCCTCTTATAGCGTTGCTAGTTGTAGGTGAAGATTGGAGGCCGTTCCTTGTTGGAACATCTTTTATTTACTTGTTGGGATATCATTATATTTCCATGTTATCTTAATGCATCTATATACTTGGTAAAGGGTGGAAGGTTCGGTCTCTTGCCTAGTGTTTTGTTCCACTCTTGCCGCCCTAGTTTCCGTCATATCGGTGTTATGTTCCCGGATATTGCGTTCCTTACGCGGTTGGGTTATAATGGGAACCCCTTGATAGTTCGCCTTGATTAAAGCTTTTCCAGCAATGCCCAACCTTGGTTTTACCATTTTTCACCTAGCCTTTGTCTTTCCCTTGGGTTCTGCAGACTCAAGGGTGATCTTATTTTAACCCCCCCCCCCCCGGGCCAGTGCTCCTCTGAGTGTTGGTCCAAACTAGAGCCCCTTACAGCGCCACCTCGGGGAAACTCGAGGGCTGGTTTTAGTTGTACGGATTGCTTATCTGAGTGTGCCCTGAGAAATAGATATGTGCAGCTCCTATCGGGATATGTCGGCACATTCGGGCGGTGTTGCTGGTCTTGTTTTAACCTGTCGAAGTGTCTTGAGTTACCGAGATGCCGAGTCTGATCGGAACGTCTTGGGAGGAGGTCTATTCCTTCGTTGACCGTGAGAGCTTGTCATGGGCTAAGTTGGGACTCCCCTGCAGGGATTGAACTTTCGAAAGCCGTGCCCGCGGTTATGGGCAGATGGGAATTTGTTAATGTACGGTTGTAGATAACTTGAACCTTAATTAATTAAAATGAATCAACCGAGTGTGTTACCGTGATGGCCTCTTCTCGGCGGAGTCCGGGAAGTGGACACGGTGTTGGAGTAATGTTTGCGCAGGTTATTCTCTAGTTTCTCGCTCGTGCTTTGCCTCCTCCTCTCGCTCTCCTTTGCGAATAAGTTAGCCACCATACTTGATAGTCGCTTGCTGCAGCTCCACTCATATTTTACCTTGCCACACCTATAAGCTTAAATAGTCTTGATCGCGAGGGTGCGAGATTGTTGAGTCCCTGTGGCTCATAGATTACTATTATACCAGATGCAGGGCCTGATGATTCTGCTCCAGGAGACGCGTGTGAGCTCAAGTGGTAGTTCGACGAAGACTCTCAACGATACTATGTTTCCTTTCCCGATGATCAGTAGTGGTGCCCAGTTGGGGGTGATTGGGACCGTTGTCGCATGTTGGGTTCTCTTTTATTTTGGCGCCGTAGTCGGGCCATGAGTGTTTGGATGATGTAAATTTATTTATGTACTTGATTGACGTGGCGAGTGTAAGCCAACTATGTTATCTCCCCTTTTATTATTATTACATGGGATGTTGTGAAGATTGCCTAACTTGCGACATATGCCTTCAATGCGATTATGTCTCTAAGTCGTGACTCGACACGTGGGAGCTATAGTCGCATCGAGGGTGTTACACCACATCCCCCCCTTGGGCCCATGCGCCTAGGGTTGGGGGGAAACACTAAAGGGGGCGCCCCCTTGCTTGGGGGGCAAGTCCCCTCCCCTTGGCCGCAGCCCCCCCTCTAGGTCTCATCTAGAGGGGGCCGGCCCCCTTCCTCCTTCCCCTATAAATAGAGGGGCAAGGGGAGGGCTGCAGAAAACATCCAAGGCGCATCCCCTCCCCTCCCCAACACCTCTCCTCCTCCGTAAGAGCTTGGCGAAGCCCTGTCGGAGTACTGCAGCTTCACCATCACCACGCCGTCGTGCTGCTGTTGGAGCCCTCTTCCTCAACCTCTCCCTCCTCCTTGCTGGATCAAGGCGCGGGAGACGTCCTCGCTCCGTACGTGTGTTGAACGCGGAGGTGCTGTCCGTTCGACGCTAGGATCTTCGGTGATTTGGATCACGACGAGTACGACTCCATCAACCCCGTTCTCTTGAACGCTTCCGCTCGCGATCTACAAGGGTATGTAGATGCACTCCTCTCTCCCTCGTTGCTAGATGACTCCATAGATTGATCTTGGTGATGCGTAGAAAATTTTAAAATTCTGCTACGTTCCCCAACAGTGGCATCATGAGCTGGGTCTATGCGTAGTTACTATGCACGAGTAGAACACAAAGCAGTTGTGGGCGTCGATATTGTCAATTTGCTTGTCGTTACTAGTCTTATCTTGATTCGGCGACATTGTGGGATGAAGCGGCCCGGACCAACCTTACACGTACGCTTACGTGAGACTGGTTCCACCGACTGACATGCACTAGTTGCATAAGGTGGCTGGCGGGTGTCTGTCTCTCCCACTTTAGTCGGATCGGATTCGATGAACAGGGTCCTTATGAAGGGTAAATAGAAATTGGCAATTCATGTTGTGGTTTTGGCGTAGGTAAGAAACGTTCTTGCTAGAAACCTATAGCAGCCACGTAAAAACTTGTAACAACAATTAGAGGACGTCTAACTTGTTTTTGCAGCGAGTGTTTTGTGATGTGATATGGACAAAGGATGTGATGAATGATATATGTGATGTATGAGATGATCATGTTCTTGTAATAGGAATCACGACTTGCATGTCAATGAGTATGACAACCGGCAGGAGCCATAGGAGTTGTCTTTATTTATTTATGACCTGTGTGTCAACATAGACGTCATGTAATTACTTTACTTTATTGCTAAAGCATTAGCCATAGTAGTAGAAGTAATAGGTGACGAGACAACTTCAAGAAGACACGATGATGGAGATCATGGTGTCATGCCGGTGACAACGATGATCATGGAGCCCCGAAGATGGAGATCAAAAGGAGCAAATGATATTGGCCATATCATGTCACTATTTGATTGCATGTGATGTTTATCATGTTTTGCATCTTATTTGCTTAGAACGACGGTAGCTTAAATAAGATGATCCCTCGAAATAATTTCAAGAAAGTGTTCCCCCTAACTGTGCACCGTTGCGAAGGTTCGTTGTTTTGAAGCACCACGTGATGATCGGGTGTGATAGATTCTAACGTTCGAATACAACGGGTGTAAGCCAGATTTACACACGCAATACACTTAGGTTGACTTGACGAGCCTAGCATGTACAGACATGGCCTCGGAACACAGAAGACCGAAAGGTCGAGCATGAGTCATATAGAAGATACGATCAACATGAAGGTGTTCACCGATGTTGACTAGTCCGTCTCACGTGATGATCGGACACGGCCTAGTTTACTCCGATCATGTTATACTTAGATGACTGGAGGGATGCCTATTTGAGTGGGAGTTCATTGAATAATTTGATTAGATGAACTTAATTATCATGAACTTAGTCTAAAATCTTTACAATATGTCTTGTAGATCAAATGGCCCACGTTGTCCTCAACTTCAACGTGTTCCTAGAGAAAACCAAGCTGAAAGACGATGGCAGCAACTATACGGACTGGGTCTGGAACCTGAGGATCATCCTCATAGCTGCCAAGAAATATTATGTCCAAGAAGCACCGCTAGGTGACGCACCCGTCCCACAGAACCAAGACGTTATGAACGCTTGGTAGTCACATGCTGATGATTACTCCCTCGTTTAGTGCGGCATGCTTTACAGCTTAGAACCGGGGCTCCAAAAGCGATTTGAGACACACGGAGCATATGAGATTTTTGAAGAGCTGAAAATGGTTTTTCAAGATCATGCCCGGGTCGAGAGATATGAAGTCTCCGACAAGTTCTTCAGCTGTAAGATGGAGGAAAATAGTTCTGCCAGTGAGCACATACTCAAATGTCTGGGTTGCATAACCGCTTAACTCAGCTGGGAGTTAATCTCCCGGATGACATGGCCATTTACAGAATCCTTCAGTCGCTTCCACTGAGCTACAAGAGCTTTGTGATGAACTTCAATATGCAGGGGATGGAAAAGACCATTCCTGAGGTATATTCAATGCTGAAATCAGCAGAGGTAGAAGTCAAAAAGGAATATCAAGTGTTGATGGTGAATAAAACCACTAAGTTCAAGAAAGGCAAGGGTAAGAAGAACTTCAAGAAGGACGGCAAGGGAGTTGCCACGCCCGGTAAGCAAGCTGCCGGGAAGAAGCCAAAGAATGGGCCCAAGCCCGAGACTGAGTGTTTTTATTGCAAGGGAAGTGGTCACTGGAAGCGGAACTGCCCCAAATACTTAGCGGACAAGAAGGCCGGCAACACGAAAGGTATATGTGATATACATGTAATTGATGTGTACCTTACCAGTACTCATAGTAGCTCCTGGGTATTTGATACTGGTGCGGTTGCTCACATTTCTAACTCAAAGCAGGAGCTGCGGAATAAGCGGAGACTGGCGAAGGACGAGGTGACGATGCGCGTTGGGAATGGTTCCAAGGTCGATGTGATCGCCGTCGGCATGCTGCCTCTACATTTACCTACGGGATTAATTTTAAACCTCAATAATTGTTATTTAGTTCCAGCTTTGAGCATGAACATTGTATCAGGATCTCGTTTAATTCGAGATGGCTACTCATTTAAATCCGAGAATAATGGTTGTTCTATTTATATGAGAGATATGTTTTATGGTCATGCTCCGATGGTGAATGGTTTATTCTTAATGAATCTCGAGCGTAATGCTACACATATTCATAGTGTGAATACCAAAAGATGTAAGGTTGATAATGATAGTCCCACATACTTGTGGCACTGCTGCCTTGGTCACATAGGTGTCAAACGCATGAAGAAGCTCCATGCAGATGGACTTTTAGAGTCTCTTGATTACGAATCATTTGACATGTGCGAACCATGCCTCATGGGTAAAATGACCAAGACTCCGTTCTCAGGAACAATGGAGCGAGCAACCAACTTATTGGAAATCATACATACTGATGTGTGCGGTCCAATGAGTGTTGAGGCTCGCGGTGGCTATCGTTATGTTCTCACCCTCACTGATGACTTGAGTAGATATGGGTATGTCTACTTAATGAAACACAAGTCTGAGACCTTTGAAAAGTTCAAGGAATTTCAGAGTGAGGTTGAGAATCAACGTGACAGGAAAATCAAGTTCTTGCGATCAGATCGTGGGGGATAATACTTGAGTCACGAATTTGGCACACACTTAAGAAAATGTGGAATAGTTTCACAACTCACGCCACCGGGAACACCTCAGCGTAATGGTGTGTCCGAACGTCGTAATCGCACTCTATTGGATATGGTGCGATCTATGATGTCTCTTACCGATTTACCGTTGTCATTTTGGGGCTATGCTTTAGAGACTGCCGCATTCACTTTAAATAGGGCTCCGTCGAAATCCGTTGAGACGACACCGTATGAATTATGGTTTGGGAAGAAACCTAAGCTGTCGTTTCTAAAAGTTTGGGGATGCGATGCTTATGTCAAGAAACTTCAACCTGAAAAGCTCAAACCCAAGTCGAAAAAATGCGTCTTCATAGGATACCCTAAAGAAACTGTTGGGTATACCTTCTACCTTAGATCCGAAGGCAAGATCTTTGTTGCCAAGAATGGGTCCTTTCTAGAGAAAGAGTTTCTCTCGAAAGAAATAAGTGGGAGGAAGGTAGAACTTGATGAAGTATTACCTCTTGAACTGGTAAGTGGCGTAGCTCAAGAAAATATTCTCGAGGTGCCTGCACCGACTAGAGAGGAAGTTGATGATGATGATCATGAAACTTCAGATCAAGTTGCTACTGAACTTCGTAGGTCCACAAGGACACGTTCCGCAGCAGAGTGGTACGGCAACCCTGTCTTGGAAATCATGTTGTTAGACAACGGTGAACCTTTGAACTATGAAGAAGCGATGGCGGGCCCGGATTCCGACAAATGGCTGGAAGCCATGAAATCCGAGATAGGATCCATGTATGAAAACGAAGTGTGGACTTTGACTGACTTGCCCGTTGATCGGTGAGCCATAGAAAATAAATGGATATTTAAGAAGAAGACTGACGCAGATGGTATTGTGACCATCTATAAAGCTCGGCTTATCGCTAAGGGTTATCGACAAGTTCAAGGGGTTGACTACGATGAGACTTTCTCACCCGTAGCGAAGCTGAAGTCCGTCCAAATCATGTTAGCAATTGCCGCATTCTATGATTATGAGATATGGCAAATGGACGTCAAAACGGCATTCCTTAATGGTTTCCTTAAGGAAGAATTGTATATGATGCAGAGAGAAGGTTTTGTCGATCCTAAGCATGCTGACAAGGTGTGCAAGCTCCAACGCTCGATTTATGGGCTGGTGCAAGCATCTCGGAGTTGGAACATTCATTTTGGTGAGATGATCAAAGCCTTTGGGTTTATGCAGACTTATGGAGAAGCCTGCATTTACAAGAAAGTGAGTGGGAGCTCTGTAGCATTTCTCATATTGTATGTGGATGACATACTGTTGATGGGAAATGATATAGAATTCTTGGAAAGCATAAAGGCCTACTTGAACAAGTGTTTTTCAATTAAGGACCTTGGAGAAGCTGCTTATATATTAGGCATCAAGATCTATCGAGATAGATCGAGACGCCTCATTGGTCTTTCACAGAGTACGTACCTTGACAAGATATTGAAGAAGTTCAAAATGGATCAGTCAAAGAAGGGGTTCTTGCCTGTATTGCAAGGTACGAGATTGAGCATGGCTCAATGCCCGACCACGGCAGAAGATAAAGAAAAGATGAGTGTCGTCCCCTATGCCTCGGCCATAGGGTCTATCATGTATGCTATGCTGTGTACCAGACCTGATGTAAACCTTGCCGTAAGTTTGGTAGGAAGGTACCAAAGTAATCCCGGCATGGAACACTAGACAGCGGTCAAGAATATCCTGAAGTACCTGAAAAGGACTAAGGAAATGTTTCTCGTTTATGGAGGTGACGAGGAGCTCATCGTAAAGGGTTACGTCGATGCTAGCTTAGACACAGATTTGGATGACTCTAAGTCACAAACCGGATACGTGTATATTTTGAATGGTGGGGCAGTAAGCTGGTGTAGTTGCAAGCAAAGCGTTGTGGCGGGATCTACATGTGAAGCGGAGTACATGGCAGCCTCGGAGGCAGCACAAGAAGCAGTCTGTGTGAAGGAGTTCATTACCGACCTAGGAGTCATACCCAATGCGTCGGGCCCGATGACTCTCTTCTGTGACAACACTGGAGCTATTGCCCTTGCCAAGGAGCCCAGGTTTCACAGGAAGACCAGGCATATCAAGCGTCGCTTCAACTCCATTCATGAAAGTGTTCAAAATGGAGACATAGAGATTTGTAAAGTACATACGGACCTGAATGTGGCAGATCTGTTGACTAAACCTCTCCCTAGAGCAAAATATGATCAACACCAGAACTGCATGGGTGTTCGATTCATCACAATGTAACTAGAATATTGACTCTAGTGCAAGTAGGAGACTGTTGGAAATATGCCCTAGAGGCAATAATAAAATGGTTATTATTATATTTCTTTGTTCATGATAATTGTCTATTGTTCATGCTATAATTGTGTTATCCGGAAATCGTAATACATGTGTGAATACATAGACCACAACATGTCCCTAGTGAGCCTCTAGTTGACTAGCTCGTTGATCAAAAGATAGTCATGGTTTCCTGACTATGGACATTGGATGTCATTGATAACGGGATCACATCATTAGGAGAATGATGTGATGGACAAGACCCAATCCTAAGCATAGCTCAAAGATCGTGTAGTTCGTTTGTTGTAGCTTTTCTGAATGTCAAGTATCATTTCCTTAGACCATGAGATTGTGCATCTCCCGGATACCGTAGGAGTGCCTTGGGTGTGCCAAACGTCACAACATAACTGGGTGACTATAAAGGTACATTACAGGTATCTCCGAAAGTGTCTGTTGGGTTGGCACGAATCGAGACTGGGATTTGTCACTCCGTATGACGGAGAGGCATCTCTGGGCCCACTCGGTAATGCATCATCATAATGAGCTCAATGTGATCAAGTGGTTGATCACGGGATCATGCATTATGGTACGAGTAAAGTGACTTGCCGGTAACGAGACTGAACAAGGTATTGGGATACCGACGATCGAGTCTCAGGCAAGTAACGTACCGATTGACAAAGGGAATTGTATACGGATTGATTGAATCCTCGACATCATGGTTCATCCGATGAGATCATCGAGGAGCATGAGGGAGCCAACATGGGTATCTAGATCCCGCTGTTGGTTATTGACTGGAGAGTCGTCTCGGTCATGTCTGCATGTCTCCCGAACCCGTAGGGTCTACACACTTAAGGTTCGGTGACGCCAGGGTTGTTAGGAAGACTTGTATGTGATTACCGAATGTTGTTCGGAGTCCCGGATGAGATCCCGGATGTCACGAGGAGTTCCAGAATGGTCCAGAGGTGAAGATTTATATGTAGGAAGTTGTCATATGGTCACCGGAAAGGTTCGGGGGCATATCGGTATTGTACCGGGGCCACCGGAGGGGTTCCGGGGGTCCACCGTGAGGGGCCACCTCTCTCGGAGGGCCTAATGGGCTGTAGAGGAAAGGGAACCAGCCCTACATGGGCTGGCTGCATCCCCCCCCCTTGGGCCCATGCGCCTAGGGTTGGGGGAAAACCCTAAAGGGGGCACCCCCCTTGCTTGGGGGGCAAGTCCCCTCCCCTTGGCCGCCGCCCCCCTCTAGATCTCATCTAGAGGGGGACGACCCCCTTCCTCCTTCCCCTATAAATAGAGGGGCAAGGGGAGGGATGCAGACAACATCCAAGGCGCAGCCCCTCCCCTCCCCAACACCTCTCCTCCTCCGTAAGAGCTTGGCGAAGCCCTGCCGGAGTACTGCAGCTTCACCACCACCACGCCGTCGTGCTGCTGTTGGAGCCCTCTTCCTCAACCTCTCCCTCCTCCTTGCCGGATCAAGGCGCAGGAGACATCCTTGTTAGGGAACGTAGCAGAAATTCAAAATTTTCTACGCATCACCAAGATCAATCTATGGAGTAATCTAGCAACGAGGGGAAGGAGAGTGCATCTACATACCCTTGTAGATCGCTAAGCGGAAGCGTTCAAGTGAATGGGGTTGATGGAGTCATACTCATCGTGATCCAAATCACCGATGATCCTAGTGCCGAACAGACGGCACCTCCGTTTTCAACACACGTACAGCCCGGTGACGTCTCCTGCGCCTTGATCTAGCAAGGGGAGAAGGAGAGGTTGGGGAAGACTCCATCCAGTAGCAGCACGACGGCGTGGTGGTGGTGGAGGAGCGCCGGACTCCATCAGGGCTTCTCCAAGCACTACGAGAGACGAGGAGGGAGAGGGGTAGGGCTGCGCCAACAGGGAGAGCAAATCACACGTCTTGGGCAGCCAATACCTCAAGTATATATAGGGGGAGGGGAGGGGCTGCGCCCCCACCTAGGTTTCCACCCCTAGGGGTGGCGGCCAGCCCTAGATCCCATCTAGGGTGGCGGCCACAAGGGGGAGAGGGGGAGGCGCACCTAGGGTGGGCCTTAGGGCCCATCTGCCCTAGGGTTTGCCCCCTTCCCCTCTTGGAGGCGCCTTGGGCCTTGGTGGGAGGCGCCCCAGCCCACCTAGGGGCTGGTCCCTTCCCACTATTGGCCCATGTAGGCCTCCGGGGCTGGTGGCCCCACTTGGTGGACCCCCGGACCCCTCCGGTGGTCCCGGTACACTACCGGTGATGTCCGGAACAATTTCGGTGGCCAAAACCATACTTCCTATATATCAATCTTTACCTCCGGACCATTCCGGAACTCCTCGTGACATCCGGGATCTCATCCGGGACTCCGAACAACATTCGGTAACCGCGTACATACTTTCCCTATAACCCTAGCGTCATCGAACCTTAAGTGTGTAGACCCTACGCGTTCGTGAGTCATGCAGACATGGCCGAGACAACTCTCCGGTCAATAACCAACAACGGGATCTGGATACCCATGTTGGCTCCCACATGCTCCACGATGATCTCATCAGATGAACCACGATGTCAAGGACTTAATCAATCCCGTATACAATTCTCTTTGTCTAGCGGTACGATACTTGCCCGAGATTCGATCGTCGATATCCTGATACCTTGTTCAATCTCGTTACTGGCAAGTCTCTTTACTCGTTCCGTAACACATCATCCCGTGGTCAACTCCTTGATCACATTGTGCACATTATGATGATGTCCTACCGAGTGGGCCCAGAGATACCTCTTCGTTTACACGAAGTGACAAATCCCAGTCTCGATTCGTGCCAACCCAACAGACACTTTCGGAGATACCTGTAGTGTACCTTTATAGCCACCCAGTTACGTTGTGACGTTTGGCACACCCAAAGCACTCCTACGGTATCCGGGAGTTGCACAATCTCATGGTCTAAGGAAATGATACTTGACATTAGAAAAGCTTTAGCAAACGAACTACACGATCTTTGTGCTCGGCTTAGGATTGGGTCTTGTCCATCACATCATTCTCCTAATGATGTGATCCCGTTATCAACAACATCCAATGTCCATGGTCAGGAAACCGTAACCATCTATTGATCAACGAGCTAGTCAACTAGAGGCTTACTAGGGACATGGTGTTGTCTATGTATCCACACATGTATCTGAGTTTCCTATCAATACAATTCTAGCATGGATAATAAACGATTATCATGAACAAGGAAATATAATAATAACCAATTTATTATTGCCTCTAGGGCATATTTCCAACAGTCTCCCACTTGCACTAGAGTCAATAATCTAGTTCACATCGCCATGTGATTAACACTCACAAGTCACATCGCCATGTGACCAACATCCAAAGAGTTTACTAGATTGAATAATCTAGTTCACATCACTATGTGATTAACACTCAATGAGTTCTGGGTTTGATCATGTTATGCTTGTGAGAGAGGTTGTAGTCAACGGGTCTTGCCATATTCAGATCCCTATGTATTTCACAAAACTTTATATCATAGATGCTGCTACCACGTTCCACTTGGAGCTATTCCAAATTATTGCTCCATTATACGTATCCGGTATCTCTACTTAGAGCTATCCGGATAGGTGTTAAGATTGCATCGACGTAACTCTTTATGTCGAACTCTTCATCACCTCCATAACCGAGAAACATTTCCTTATTCCTCCAAGGATAATTTTGACTGCTATCTGGTGATCCACTCCTAGATCACCTTTGTACCCTCTTGCCAGACATGTGGCAAGGTACACATCAGGTGCAGTACTCAGCGTGGCATACCGTATAGAGCCTATGATAAAAGCATAAGGGATGACCTTCGTCCTTCCTCTTTCTTCTGCTGTGGTCAATCTTCGAGTCTTACTCAACTTCACACCTTACAACTCAGGTAAGAACCCCTTCTTTGACTGATATATTTTGAACTCCTTCAAAAACATGTCAAGGTGTGCGTTCTTTGAAAGTATCATCAGGCGTCTTGATCTATCTCTATAGATCTTGATGCCCAATATGTAAGCAACTTTATCCAGGTCTTCCTTTGAAAATCACTCTTCAAACAACCGTTTATGCTTTCCAGTAATTCTACATCATTTTGGATCAACAATATGTCATCCACATATACTTATCAGAAATGTTGTAGTGCTCCCACTCACTTTCTTGTAAATACAAGTTTCTATCAAACATTGTATAAACCTAAAAGCTTTGATCACTCCATCAAAACATATATTCCGATTCTGAGATGCTTGCTCTAGTCCTTAGAAGGATTGCTAGACCCAGCATACCTTTTAGCATCCTTAGGATCGACAAAACCTTTTATTGTATCACATACAACTTTTCTTACGAAAACTGGTAAGAAAACTTGTTTGACATCCATCTGTAAGATTTCATAATCGAAAAATATAGCTAATGCTATCATGATTCCGACGGACTTAAGCATCGCTATGGGTGAGAAATTCTCATTGTAGTCAACTCCTTGAACTTGTGAAAAGACTCTTTCCCACAAGTCGAGCTTTATAGACGGTAACATTACCGCCCACGTCCGTCTTCTTCTTAAAGATCCATTTATCTCAATGGCTTGCCGATCATCGGGCAAGTCCACCAAAGTCCATACTTTGTTCTGATATATGGATCCTATCTCGGATTTCATGGCTTCTAACCATTTGTCGGAATACGGGCCCACCATCGCTTCTCCATAGTTCGTAGGTTCATTGTTGTCCAACAACATGACATCTAAGACAGGATCACCGTACCACTCAGGAGTAGTACATATCCTTGTCGACCTACGAGGTTCGATAGCAACTTGATCCGAAGCTTCATGATCACTATCATTAACTTCCTATTCAACAGACGTAGGTGCCACAGAAAACATCTTTCTGTGTTGCATCACTCTCTGGTTGAAGTAAAGGTTCGACAACCTCATCAAGTTCTATCTTCCTCCCACTCAATTCTTTCGAGAGTAACTCCTTCTCGAGAAAGGACTCGTTCTTAGCGACAAACAATTTGCCCTCGGATCTGAGATAGAAGGTATACCCAACTATCACCTTTGGGTTTCCTATGAAGATGTGTTTGTCCGCTTTTGGGTTCGAGCTTCTCCTGCTAAAGCCTTAAGCATCGTAGCCCCAAACATTAAGAAACGACAACTTTGGTTTCTTGCCAAACCAATGCTCATACGACATCATCTCAACGGACTTAGATGGTGTCCTATCTAAAGTGAATGCAGCTGTCTCTAACGCATAACCTCAAAATGAAAACGGTAGATTGGTAAGAGACATCATAGATCGCACCATATCTCATAGGGTTCGATTACGACGTCCGGACACACCATTACCTTGTGGTGTTCCAGGTGGCTTCAATTGTGAAACAATTCCACAATGTCTTAAGTGTTTGCCAAACTCATAACTCAGATATTCTCATTGATCAGATCGTAGGAATTTGATCTTCTTGTTATGATGATTCTTAACTTCACTCTGAAATCGCTTGAACTTTTCAAACGTTTTAGACTTGTGCTTCATTAAGTAAATATACCTATATCTACTCAAATCGTCAGTGAAGATGAGAAAATAGCGATATCCACCGCACGCTTCAATTCTCATTGGATCACACGCATCAGCATGTATGATTTCCAACAAGTCGCTTGCCCGTTTCATTGTACCTGATAACGGGGTCTTAGTCATCCTGCCCATGAGGCAAGGCTCGCATGTGTCAAGTGATTCAAAATCAAGTGACTCCAAACATCCATCGACATGGAGTTTCTTCATGCATCTTACACCAATATGACTTAAGCGGTAGTGCCACGAGAAAGTGGTGCTATCATTATTAACTCTACATCTTTTGGCGTGAACATGTGTATTACCACGACCGAGATTCAATGAACCATTCACATAGGGTGCATGACCATGAAAGGTATCATTCATGTAAACAGAATAACCATTATTCTCTAACTTAAATGAATGACCGTATTGCAATGAACATGATCTAATCATATTCATGCTCAACATAGACACCTGATAACATTTATCTAGGTTCAATACTAATCCCGAAGGCAGATGGAGCGTGCGATGGTGATCTCATCAACTTTGGAAACACTTCCAACACACATTGTCACCTCGCCCTTAGCCAGTCTCCGTTTAGTCCGTAGCTTTTGCTTCAAGTCACCAGTAATAGCAACTGAACCGGTATCCAATACCCAGGTGCTACCAGGAGTACTAGCGAGGTACACATTAATAACACGTATATACTTTGTTGAAGTTGCCAGCCTTCTTATCTACCATGCATTTGGGGTAATTCCGCTACCAGTGACCGTTCCCCTTACAATAGAAGCACTTAGTCTCGGTTTGGGTTCAACCTTGGGTTCCTTCACTGGAGCGGCAACTGGTTTGCCATCCATGAAGTTTCCCTTCTAGCCCTTGCCCTTCTTGAAACCAGTGGTCTTGTTAAACCATCAACACTTGATGCTCCTTCTTTGATTTCTACCTTTTGCGGTCTTAAGCACCGCGAACAGCTCCGGGATCAACTCCATCCCTTGCATGTCATAGTTCATCATGAAGATCTAGTAGCTTAGTGCTAGTGTCTAGAGAACTCTATCAATCACTATCTTATCCGGAAGTTTAACTCCCACTTGATTTAAGTGATTGTTGCACCCAGACATTCTGAGCACATGCTCACTAGCTGAGCTATTCTCCTCCATCTTGTTGGCAAAAGAACTTGTTAGAGGTCTCATACCTCTCAACACGGGCATGAGCTTGAAATCCCAATTTCAGCTCTTTGAACATCTCATATGTCTTATGGCGTTCAAAACGTCATTCGAATCCCGATTCTAAGTCGTAAAGTATGGTGCACTAAACTATCAAGTAGTCATCAGGATGTGTCTGTCAGGTGTTCACTTGGGGCGGTGCTTGCGCCGCCGCTTTGGCTGCTTCTCGAGGGAACAAGCTTTCAGTGCGTCCTTCCGTTCCTTGTCGCCGTCTTCTTTTGGTGTGTCCACCATGTATACGTCATACGACGAGGTGGCTTTCCAGTGCCCTATAGGTGCTGGCTCATGTTCGTCTCC
The DNA here is from genome assembly GCF_002162155.2 of Triticum dicoccoides. NCBI lineage: Eukaryota > Viridiplantae > Streptophyta > Magnoliopsida > Poales > Poaceae > Triticum > Triticum dicoccoides. Next base: position 193,513,197 of record NC_041386.1, read on the forward strand.
TACATTGTCGTCCATACCGTCGATGTCTTTGGAGTCGAAGTCGAGCATGTCGGTTAAATCATTGACAGTGGCTACAAAGTGGGTGATGGGTGGGCGCCGAATTTCTTCGTCGTCCGTATCCCAGTCCTATTGGCCATAATCCGGCCAGGGCTCTCCTGACAAAGAGAGAGACCTTAGTGAATTCAGAATGTCGCCGAAGGGCGAGTGCTGAAAGATATCCGCAGCGGTGAATTCCATGATCAGCGCCCAATCGGATTCAATTGGCAGGGGCGCGGATGGTTCGGGGTCTGGAGGAGAGTCCGGCACCTTGGAGTCACGGGCTGCGCAGAGGATTATGCTGGTGTTTGGCTCGATCGCCGTCGAGACTGCAGCCCCTAAGGCGGTGTCTAGCCACCCGTCCTCGATTGGCGCAGCTGGCTCCGAGCTAAGGGTCAGAGCTGATGCGGGCGCAGCCTCTGGGGTACCGTCCAATGGCAGAGCTAGGTCATACCTATCACGACAGTGCGGCGCGCCCGGCTGTGGCTCGAATCCGTCGAAGATCAAGTCCCCACGGATGTTGGCCGTGTAATTCAAACTTCCAAATCTGACTTGGTGGCCAGGGGCATAGCTTTCAATCTGCTCTAGATGGCTAAGCGAATTAGCCGGCAGTGCAAAGCCGCCGAATACGAAGATCTGTCCGGGGAGAAAAAGTCTCACCCTGGACCGCATCGCTATCGATGATAGTAGAAGCCATCAAGCCTAACGGCGACGACACAGAGGAACTCTCAATGAAAGCACCAATGTCGGTGTCAAAACCGGCGGATCTCGGGTAGGGGGTCCCGAACTGTGCGTCTAGGCCGGATGGTAACAGGAGGTAAGGAACACGAAGTTTTACCCAGGTTCGGGCCCTCTTGATGGAGGTAAAACCCTACGTCCTGCTTGATTAATATTGAAGATATGGGTGTTACAAGAGTAGATCTACCACGAGATCAGAGAGGCTAAACCCTAGAAGCTAGCCTACGGTATGATTGTATGTTGTGATTGTTGTCCTATGGACTAAAACCCTTCGGTTTATATAGACACCGAAGAGGGTTAGGGTTACACAAGGTCGGTTACAAAGGAGGAGATATCCATATACGTATTGCCTAGCTTGCCTTCCACGCCAAGTAGAGTCCCATCCGGACACGAGACGAAGTCTTCAATCTTGTATCTTCATAGTCTAACAGTCCGGCCAATGGAGATAGTCCGGTTGTCCGGAGACCCCCTAATCCAGGACTCCCACACTTGGGTAGCTATTTTTAGCCTTAGGATCTTTTATCACGGGTAGCTCATAAAACAATCTTTGCAAAGTAGGGTGAGTACGAATGAATCTATGTTCAAATTCTAGAACTAATGCTGAAACAACTTCCGCATAAGTTTTAGTTTTTTGAGTATGGGAGCATCATCAAGAGGCAAATTGCCTACACAATTAAAAAATTCTTGTATATGTTCATTTCCCATAAAATTTCCTTGTCCCAAAACGAAAGTTTTAAAATTTCCTGAATGTCCAATTTTAGGAGTCAGGCCATCATCAGTTTCTACCATGCCAAAGTCACTCATGATGATGAGTTCAGCCAAACAAAAGACCGGGAGGAATAAGGGCGAATAAAAAGGCAAATATTTTTGTGTTTTTCTGAAAATCATTTTAGAAGTGGGGGAGAGGAAAACGAGAGGCAAATGGCAAATAATGTAATGCAAGAGATGAGAGTTTATGATGGGTACTTGGTAGGCTTGATGTAGACCTCCCCGGCAATGGCGCCAAAAATTATTCCTGCTACTTCTTGAGCTTGCATTGGTTTTTTCCATGAAGAGGAAAGGGTGATGCAGCAAAGTAGAGATAAGTATTTCCCTCAGTTAGAGAACCAAGGTATCAATCCAGTAGGAGGTACAAGCAAGTCTCCAATCTATGCACCTTCACAAACAATCAAACACTTGCACCCAACGCGGTAAAGGGGTTGTCAATCCCTTCATGGTCAATTGCAATGGTGAGATCTGATAGAGATAGATATAAAAGATTACTAAAACATAAAAAAATAAAAAAATTGCAGCAAGGTATTTTGGGGTTTTTTGGTTTATAGATTTGAAAGTATATGATGGAAAATAGTCCCGAGGGCCATAGGTTTCACTAGAGGCTTCTCTCTTGAAGGCAAAGAATATGGTGGGTGAACAAATTACTCTCGAGCAATTGATAGAAAAATGCAAAGTTATGACTATATCCAAGGAAATGATTATGCATATAGGCATCACATCCATGTCAAGTAGACCGACTCTTGCTTGCATCTACTACTATTACTCCACACATCGACTGCTATCCAACACGCATCTAGAGTATTAAGTTCATAAAGAACGGAGTAACGCCTTAAGTAAGATGACATGATGTAGAGGGATAAACTCAAGCAATATGATGAAAAACCCATATTTTTATCCTTGATGGCAACAATACAATACATACCTCGCTACCCCTACTATGTCACTGGGTGAGGACACCGCAAGATTGAACCCAAAACTAAGCACCTCTCCCATTGAAAGAAATACCAATCTAGTTGGCCAAACCAAACGGATAATTCGAAGAGAAATACAAAGATATCAAATCATGCATATAAGAATTCAGAGAAGATTCAAATAATATTCATAGACAATCTGATCATAAATCCACAATTCATCGGATCTCGACAACACACCGCAAAAGAATATTACATCGGATAGAACTCCAAGTACATCGAGGAGAACATGGTATTGAAGATCATAGAGAGAGAGAGAGAGAGAAGAAGCCATCTAGCTACTAGCTATGGACCCGTAGGTCTGAGGTAAACTACTCACGCTTCATCGGAGGGGCAATAGGGTTGATGTAGATGCCCTCTGTGATCGAATCCCCCTCCGACAGATCACCGGAAAAGGCCCCAAGATGGATTCTCACGGGTACAGAAGGTTGCGGCGGCGAAAAATTATTTTCGTGGATGCTTCTGATGGTTTGGGAATATTTGAGAATTTATAGGCCGAAGAATAGGGTTAGGAGAGCTCTAAGGGGCCCGCAAGGCAGGGCCCCCCTGGGGTGCGCCCTGCACCCTTGCCGTCGCCTCGGGACTCTTCTGCCTTGGTCTCCAAGTCCTACGTGTGTCTTGTGGTCCAAGAAAAATCATCATAAAATTTTATTCCGTTTGGACTCCGTTTGATATTCCTTTTCTGTAAAACTCAAAAACAAGAAAAAACAGAAACTGGCACTGGGCTCTGAGTTAATAAGTTAGTCCCAAAAAATAATATAAAATAGCATATTAATGCATATAGAACATCTAAAACAGATAATATAATAGCATGGAACAATAAAAAATTATAGATATGTTGGAGACATATCAAGCATCCCCAAGCTTAATTCCTGCCCGTCCTTGAGTAGGTAAATAATAAAAACAGAATTTTTGATGTGGAATGCTACCTAACATATTTATCCATGTAGTTTTATTTATTGTGGCATGAATATTTAGATCCATAAGATTCAAAACAAAGTTTAATATTGACATAAAAACAATAATACTTCAAGCATACTAACAAAGCAATCATGTCTTCTCAAAATAACATGGCCAAAGAAAGTTATTCCTATAAAATCATATAGTCTGGCCAATTAGGACCATTGATCGGTGTGAACAGGTTTTCAATTAAATATAGTGTGGTAATTTGGAATGTGACGGGAAGCAAGCTCAAAATTTATTGACGGTTCTAGTTTCTAAGTGTGGCACGATTCCCGGATGGCGTAACATGGGCACGCGTTCTCGGATGCAACGTGGTGTTTGCACCATAGGATGCACCACAATGGGCAATGTCAGCACATGACTTGTTCCATCAACCGTGCGCACTCGTTATTACCATTGCGCACACTTCTTTTAATTGGAATGTGTGCTCATCTAGCGCGCACACACACCTTGATTTGTCTAACCATTTCTGTTTGTTGTGGCTAATCACAAACAGTTCATCCGTATGAAGTATATGCTGTCAATCATGCACACCTTGATCTGGCTGGTCTTTTTTGTTGTGTTGCCTAATCGAAACCAGTTCTTCTGAGTAAACTATATGCCATATATCGCGCACACCTTGATATGGTTGACCGTTTCTATTGTGTTGCTTAATCACAAATAACTCATCTGAGTGAACTGTATGTTGTATATCGCACACACCTTCATCTGTCTGACCGTTTCTGCTATTATGGTCACCGCAAACAGTTCCTTCAAGTGAACTATATGTCACGCATCACACACGCAACTATAATCTAAATCGTGTTTGATGTGTCCGCCATCACAAATGTTCTGTATCTTTTTTTGACGGTTTTATCACATCACCATTTGTGATTAAGTCATCACACACAGTTTCGTCGAAGGGTCTCTGATTGTAGTGTCGCATTAGCAGCATCCCGCAGTAGTGTTTTGTCCTGTTTGCATGCATCTGAGTCTCGATAATCAAGGAACTCCTTCCATTCCTCATATGTAGGACTAGGATATAGCTTTTTGATATCCTCTAAATCCAGAAAGTAGGTTTGGCCAAAAGCCAAATTAGGAAGATCCAGACAAATTACTGGTTGGGAGTGGTGAAGGGTGATATAGTTTTGATCTTTTGTGTGCTAGGCAGCCATACTTTTGCATAACTTAAAGGATGCCAAATCCCTCAGCTATTAGCATGTTACAAAGTATTTTGGGTCTTTTGTAAGGTGAACTAATTAACAAGAATGAAGTTATTTTCTTTCAGGTGGATATTGTATGGTCATCATATTCGTACAAATTACAAGTCCGACTCGATAATAATGCTTGCAAAAAATGATAAAATCCAGTACATTATTAACCTCTTCTACTAGCAATGTAATCTTCCCACATTTTGTGTGCTATATAATCTCTCTTTCAGTTTCCTTCTTCATGTGAGTTGTTGAATGCTCTTCATTGGAGTTATAACTATGGTCTCCACTAGGAACATCCACAATTTGCAGTGGGTCTATTTCTATAGGAGCATTTTATTACCCATGACATATCCTCATTATGAAGGATATGGAATTGTGTAGAACACAACGGCTAGCTCACAAGAAACGAGAAGGACAACGACTAGTTGTTTGAATTCAAATAAATCCTATACTTTTCCTATCCTCCAATCCAAATGGCTACTCTGTCTGATTCGTGTGTTTTGATTCCTTGTAGGATTTGTGAGGCATGTCATGTCAATTCCTGCCTTTTTCCTTTTTTTGTGGGGCAAGACCAAGTTCATTACTCAAAAACCACATGGAGTGGGATACAAATAGGATCATGGGGTTGGAGTAGCCAAACATGTCACCCGTGATCAAGAGAATGTGAGAACTTTGCTAACCTATCATCATCTCGATTGGCAGCGCGGCCTTCAAAAGTGAAGATACAATTGAAGGTTTTGCCCTATTCTTAATCTCACTAATAATTCTACCATAGGGTCCATTGCTACCTTTAGCAATATCATATGCAATTTGCTTTGAGTCTAAAGCAATGATGAAGCTGTTTAGTTGGAGATCCTCGACTAGAGAAAAGGCTTCTCAACGTGCAATGGCTTCTAACGTCGCGACGCCCCTTGTACCATGTATCACCAGGGAAGAACTACCCATAGAATTCCCATGTGCATCCCTACAGACATCAACTATTGATCACATGACATGGTTTTGTGAAGTGCTTGCATCCACATGGATTTTAGCAAACGCTGGAGGGGGGCCTTCGGGCGAGCAACCCTTGTAGAAACAGTCGGGTACCTGTCATCTTCTTCGATACAATCTCCAAGTCTGCCATGAACCTAACAATAAATTGGAATGTGGCTCATGGACTCTGATACATCTCTTCGTGAATTGCCTTTTTCCGTGCCCACCAAATTGCTCAAATATCCCTCTAGTTTAACAAACTCCGCATGTGATAATGAGTCTAACATGGCCAACAACCATTGTTTAGTGCTTGGCTCTGTAGTTTCGCACAAGTGTTCAACTAACTCCCTACCCACAAGAGCCTCATATACATCTTGACATAGAGCATTCCAGTAGTGAATGATCCCATGAGTCCTCGGCGCCAGAAAGTCCACACGTACATGTCGGGGACATTTTTCTATGAGCCCAAACATCCTCTGTGGGCAGGGATTGTCTCGCTAACCTCCACATAAACATCCTTACTTTCCTAGAACAAGAGTTTTCCACAGGAGCTTCCATGATGCAGCGTCACGGTCGGTGCTTGAGGAACCCGCCGTACCATCTATCCACGACCCTCTTAGAAACTTTGTATCTATCATCATCCTGTATGTAGATCTTACCGTGAATTGCCCGTTTTTCTCGAAGTTCCATGCCCAGGTGTCGCTCACATTGCTTGTGCATAGGGGAATCTGTAGTATGGCTGATATGTCTATAGGAAGGAAAGCTTCCTGTAGCTTTGTCAAGTCCCACCTTGCAAACGTATAACATATTAACTGAGATACTAACTCTCATGGGTTACTAGTTCGCCTCGCATATGGCCTCGTCATAACATCTCTAGGGATCCAATTATTAGACCAAATTTTTGTTGAATCACCATTAACAATCCACATGATCAAAACTTGTCTCAATATATCCCTCGAGCTCCTCTCTCACACTCTCTGGGCACCCCTTGCTGAAATAGATCGATGATTTATCATGATTGATCATTTCTCCCGAAGCCTGACAATATGTGTTCAACAATTGGTTAATCTCAGCACTAGCCTTGAAAAACAGCAGGCTGTCATCTGCGAATAATAAGTGGTTTACAGCCGAAGCAGCAACTCTAATTGCACTCAAGTTAAATGACTCGTCAATAGATTTCAAAAGGCATAAAAGGCCCTCTACCAAGAATAGGCATGAAGAAATTGGATCCTCATGTGTTTTTCCTTTTTTTAGACACCCTGTGTTTTCTTACACCTATGTTTTCTCCTTTTTTTTTCTGAGTAACACCTATGTTTTTCCTTTTTTCTTTTCGAGAATCACTTTTTTTAGGAGAAAGCTAAGCTTTATTGATGATAATCCACATGGAGTGGGATACAATTCCGATCGTGGGGATTAGCCAACCAGACGTGGCGTCCCGGACCGAGGGAAAGAGAGTGCTTAGCTAAACTATGGGCCTCGCCATTAACGGCTCGCCCTTTAAAAATAAAACTGCATCTAAAACTAGTAGCTCAAAGTTTTATCTCTGTAATGATGGATCCATAAGGACCTTGATTTTCTTTTCGTATATCTTCCACGATCTATTTGCAGTCTGAAGAGATTACGAAGTCTTGTACTAGCAAACCTTCCGCAAGGGCCATTGCTTTCCTGCACGCAATTGCTTCAAGAATGACAGGGTCTACCTATCCATCAATCACCAGTGAGGAGCTCCCAAGGTAGTTGCCCTGCTCATCTCGGCATATAGCAGCGGCAGAACCACCCCGGTACCGCCGGACCGCGCCGTCCATGTGAATTTTGGCAAAAACCCGTCGGAGGGGCCTTTGGCCTTGCATGTACCTGGCGAACTGCGTGAATTTTCGAGAATCACCTGTGTTTTTCCTATGCTGCGTTCCAAACAGGTCCTAAGCTTTGCCAGTGACATTAGAAGGCTTTAACTTCGAGCCCACTCTAATGCTAGGCCCAATGACTACTATTGCTCTCCGTTCACAGATCTAATCCGGCCTATACTAAAAAATAATAATCTAACCTTCCGCACTCCTCGCCCATGGCCGCCGCCGCCGCCGCCGCCACGACGTCGTCGTGGCTTCTCTGGAGACCCTTCTCTTCCACTATCTTCACACGGTGCACTAACCCTAGGTTCCTCCGTACCACCCTATGCTTCTCGCACTCTGCCTCCGCCCCCGCCCTCGGCGCCGCCTCTCTACAGCCAACCCCGCCTCATGCTCCTCCTACAACCTGCTCCAGCGATGGAGGTGGCGGGATGAGGTGGGAGTCTACGCGCAAGAAGAGGGTCGTGCTCCGCGTCGGCTACGTCGGCAGCGAGTACCGAGGTTATATGGGATGCCTTGCTCGTTGGTTTCTATCACTGTGATGCGTGCCGGGTTGGTCTTAGCTTGAGGCATTGATCCAGTGCATTGGTCTTTTTCTTCCAGGTCTTCAGAAGCAGCGAGATCTCAGCGCGGATTCAAGTAATCCCTTTTGTTTTGTTATAGCTTAGTTGATCTATGCGTTTGAGTTGTTGATATGTCAGTTGCTATTTATTTATTTATTTATTTATTGCGATTTGATGCTTGAATTTCAAAAATGCATTTTGGGGAAGTACATGTGTTTCATGTTAGTTGCATCCAATTGTCATCATTCGTTCTCTCTATGGGAACTTGGGATCTCTGCTTGGAATGTGACATATTCTTGCAATAAATAAAGTATGTTATTACCATTAGAGGAAATTGCACAAATACACAACATTTGGGGTTGAGGTAACAAAAAACTACAACTCTAAGGGATTTCAACAAAAAACCACAACTCTAGGACTAATCAGTAACAAAAAACACAAATTACTCCAATTTATCAATTAATGAGAAATATGACGTTCAGGTCTCATGTGTTAACAGCGTGTTTGGCAATATTTGGGAAGGGGAATGGGAGTTTAGATTAGGGAGTTGTATTGAGATTAGACGTGGGAGGAATCATTTTATTCTCTAATCCTCTGTTTGACGCATGATAGGAATTACTCCCTCCGTTCCAAAATAGATGACCCAACTTTGTATAGTACAAAGTTGGGTCATCTATTTTGGAATGGAGGGAGTATGTGTTAGCATTTGAGGAGAAATTGTATTCCCTTGTTTGGTTCGTGGGAATTGACGAGAGACTAGACAAGGGAAGTTAACGTAAGTTACGATGAAGGGTTAAGATTGACTCACTAAAACAATTCCCTTTCAACTCCCACACCCTCCCCTGTTTAATGAAACGGTGGGAGTTGGAGTCTCAAGTACCATGCCTATTCCCTTATGAATTCCCAATCTGCCTAACCAAACAATTTTTTTTTCAAGAAAACACAAAGGACCTTTGCGTTTCTTCATTGAAAAGATAGATGTTTAGTTACAATCATCTGAGGACGCACGAAGTACAGCATGATCAGTGCACGTCCCAAGTTTGTGGTAGCAGAAGCAGGAGGCCAGCTGCCCCGGCAGCTGCCCAAGAGCAGGCCTCGTCCTTGATTCTATCGAGAAGCGTATTGATGGATGGTATTGCGTTGTCGAAGACGCAGCTGTTCCTAGGCTTCCAAACCATCCAGGGCACGAGCAGCGCGACGGATTTCAGGGCTTTGTGAAGGATCAGTGGTGTGTTTTCCTTAGCATGCTTCCACCAGTCCATGAGTGAGGGCTCGCGGTTGGGTATTGGGGCTGGGATGCGAAGCCAGGCCAAGACCTCGTGCCATGCTTGGCGAGCGAAGGGGCATTCCAGCAGTAGGTGTCGGATCGTTTCCGGCTCTTGATCGCATAGGAGACAGCGAGGGTGATATTGCAGTCCAGGGTGGGCCAACCTCTCTGCAGTCCAGCAACGGTCCTGGTTGGCCAGCCAGTGAAAGAATTTGACTCTCGGCGGCGCCCAGCTTTTCCAGATAAGTTTCCAGGAGTAGCAGGCGGTCGATTCATGGAATGTGGCCAAGTAACAGGACTGTGCGCAGTAGGTGCCGCTCGCCGTCCATTTCCAGATCAGCTGGTCCGGGGCGGTGGAAGCTCGGTTTGCTGCATGATCTGCCATAGCTTCAGATACTGAGCGATCTCATGCAGGCCTAGGTTGCCGTGGATGTCGTGTGCCCAGGAGTTGCCATTGAGCCCGTCCGCCAGTGTTCTCGCCGTGCGCCGTCGCTTGGGAATGCAGCCGTAGAGATTGGGCAGGAGCTCGCGGACGTTGATCCACCGGTCCTCCCATAGCAGGGCGGTCAGTCCATTCCCGACGACCATGGAAGTGGATGCCCAGAACAGCGCGCGCTCCATGGGCGAGAACTGGAGGTCGAGCCCTTGCAACACTCGCTCGGGATCCGTTCTAGAGAACCATAACCAGCGCAGCTGCAGTGCGAGTCCGGCGCGTACGATGTCGCGCACGCCCAGACCCCCAAGCTCTATGGGGCAGCAGACGCCTAACCAAAAAATAGATTTGAAGTCTCGTACCTCTTCAATTCCCATTCCCTAGCTCTAATTACCCCCAACCAAACGCACTGTAAGTGACTAGACGGACGGCTTGGCTTGAGCCGAGCCAATTATAATATTCAAAGTAAGAAAATCAAAATTTCCAAAAAATCTTAATAAATTGAAAAAACTGAAAAGATTATAGTAAATCAGTCCATCTTCGTTGATCAATCTGGAAAATTTTAAGCCTATTTTACCTGGCCATTTTAAATTTTGGACATTTTCTGTATGAACGTGATGAGTTGACTTACAAAAACTCTCCAAACTTTACAATGGCTAAACAACATAGGCTAAAAATTCCCAGATTGATTAACGAAGATGGCTTGAATTGCTGGAATTGTTTCAGATCTTTTCAAGTTTTTCAAAGAAAAAAACATTTTCAAGGATTTATAATTTTTGTATTTTTTTAACTTTGAATATTATAATTTTTCCAGAGAGCTGAGCTTGGCTTGGCTTGGCTCAGCTCAAGTCAACTCGTCCCTCTAGTCACTTAACAAATGTTGTGTATTTGTGCAATTTCCTCTACCATTAACATGAAATACATTATACATGGCGTCATGCTTTGTTCTGTGGCATTATGGCAAGTTGATTATGAGAGTGATATTGGAAGTATATAACATGAATGCTATTTATGGGTGCACAAGTATAGTTATTCCACCAGGAATTCTATATGTTATTAATCAGATGCCAAAAAAGGGTGATTCTAAGTTGACCCTTGTTTCTATGTCAAGTATCATCATAGAGGATTAGTGAATGCTGATTAAACGTTCTCGTCTTCTTCTGTAGCCATTGAGTCAGTTTTGGAATCTGCCATCTTCAAGGCAGGGGGCATTCTTGAGAGTAATTATGGAAAGTTGCAAAAAGTTGGTTGGGAAAGGAGCAGCCGAACTGATAAAGGGGTAGGACTTGACAGTTTAACCTCTTGGATTTCCTAATTGAGTGAAAAAATATGTTTACTTTTGGCTAACAATGCTTTTATGCATGCTTAGTATGGACTAATTTCAGGTACATTCACTGGCTACAATGATCTCTCTTAAGATGGAAATCCCTGATCGAGCATGGGAGAAGGATCCTGATGGCATTGCTCTTGCGAACTTTATTAACTCAAATTTACCAGATAATATCAAAGTTTTCAGTATCTTGCCTGCTCAAAGGTACCGGGGATGTTTCTGGTGTCCCATGGTTAACTACTTAACTGTTAGAGTACGTAATGGGCCTAATGGCCTGGGCTGGCGGTATAGCCCGTTAGTCTTAGGGTTAATTAGAGATAAGGGTCGCTTGCTTAGGGGTCAAGTAAGCCTTGCTTGGGAGTCAAGTAACCTCTCTATATAAAGAGAGGAGATGTATCAATCTAATCAAGCAAGAATTAAGAAGGAAATCCCTTTCCTCTTGCCCGGCCGTTGGCAAAAGGCCCCCGGCCGGCCCTCTCGCGCCCTCCTTCTAGCAGCGCCATAACATTAACATATTATGCATAAGTGTATTGATTGAGAATGTGGGGATGCTGCCAGGATCTTATCTCGGTGAACACATGGTGGATGTTTTGTCTTATCAATTTTTCAGAAATGAAAATTTGTGGGGAACCCCTTAATTTGAAAACATATTATGCATAAACAACAACATTTTTCCATGACATGGTCTGCATTTGATCGTAGGAGTTTTGATGTAAGAAGGGAATGCTTGTACCGGGAGTACTTCTATCTTCTGCCTGCTGAAATAATTGGAATTAAAAGCAGTTGTAGCTCTGGAGAAGTGGAGGAGCACTTAATTGAATTCAATAACATACTGAAATGTTTTGAGGTAAATTTTTGATTAAATATGTCTTTTGTATGCTGTGGACTTGTTTGTGCAGAAGAACAGGGTTTGTGAATACTTCGATGAATCATCTGATAACAAACATATGCTGGGGGAGACATATTGATATAACTATATGATGAATAAGACTGACATAAGAGAGAAGATTACACTAGGGATAATCAGATCTGACCTGTTAGTCCACTAAATATGATCTGTACCCTGTCATCTTCCTGAATTTTCTTTGTTGCAGCCTATGATAACAAACACTGACATGGAAAACACCTGAGCAGTGCAAATTAACCATGAAAATCGGGATACTGGGGGTAATAGCATAATTTAGCAGGTTCAGTAGCTTCATTGTGGTCTAGTTTGTTACTTTCTACCTACTTTACCATTGAATGGACTTCAGCGACCAGTTAAACAATTTTAGGTGATCTGCCAGACAAAAATTGAAGTACAAGGTGACATTTCAGGCTGCAGGTGGGAGTGGATTTAAGTGGGACTAATTAGCCCATCCCACTTAAATTGCTTTAGTGGGATCCCATTGGATAGAAAAAATAATAATTGGGTTATCCCACTTAGCCCACCGGGAGCCCACCTTTCCCTATTAGCTAGCCAATCCCGATAGTTTCTCCTCCACTAAGGAATAGAGCGGGTGCTGCAGCGTGAGCCCATCGCCCCTGCCGATCATGCTGGTACTGCAACTTGCTCCCACCGCCACCGTCGATCAAGCTGCCGCCGCCGCACCCCCTGCTACTTCCTCTTGGCACCACGCCGCAAGGTGTAGCAGGTAGCTTCTTGGCCATAGCAAGCGAGTCGCCGACCATCCATGAGATGTGGCGGATGTTAGGCACCATGTAGTGGCCGGCGGCGGCGCACCTCGCCGTCCTTCTGGTACAAGAAGCCCTTCAGGCAGGTCTACTGATTGGTGATGTCTGCTGAGAGGACCGCCATGGCGTGTTCCATGGTCGGCTGCTGGCCGCGGAGGGCGACTGCAGGTCGGATGTGCTGGAAACGAGGTCGTCCATGCCTCCATGGTGGTCTCCAGGATACTCGATAACTTTGGATTGTGATTGCATTACATCTGAATTAGAGAGTACAGGCTGTACGTGCTAACTGAAGATTAGAGGTGGTGCGAGTCCTGGGGAGATTGTGGACAGGTGCGGCTTGACTGAGTCTTCAGTCTAATATCCATGTAGCCAGAGACAGCGACGTGGTCGCACGCGCTGACGGACCTCCCGTGAAAGCTAAATTAGTGTGTACTACTCCGTATGTTTCAGTCGTGCTTGCATTTGCTAAGTGGAGTCCCACTTGTTCCCACCTAATTTCTGTACGTTCTACCGGGATCTCTGGTTATTTCCACTTAATGTAATGGGATCAAGTGGGCTCAAGGTGGGACGCCCATGTATAATCCCACTTGCAGCCTGAGTGACATTAATAAAGCTGAACAACCGAGGACGTTTTGTTCAATGTAATCTTCGGTTATACAGTTTCCAGAATTAATATAAATCTGTAAATGACCTGCCCAACCAGGTCCAGGTGATATTTCCACATTTCACATTCCCCTCCCTGTCTAAGACAAATCATGCATATAACCCCAAGTGCAGGTATTTCTATGGGTCATTGCTGGATAAATTTTTGCCATGCGAATGATTACCATTTTTGTACAGCACATTTAAGGCAGATATGATCAGATAACAATTTTACCCATTCACTTTTCATTCAATTGTTTCTGCACAAGCTTCATTATACTGTTCCTACTTGCAGGGAAACCACCCATTTCATAATTACACTGCTCGTGCGAAGTATAGAAAAGTTCTAGCTGGAGCACACCGAAGGGCCAAAGAAACAAGCACAACAGCGCATTCCATCCCCTCCGAAATGGTTGCGGACAAAAGCACTTCTGGAGATGGAACCACTTCTGATATAGATGAGGAATACTTAAACTCTCCATCAATACTTGATTCTAGTGCACCAGAAGATAATTGTAATATGGATAATCCTGAACTTCCTGAGAGTCATGTGCAAATTCAAGCTAGATGGCTCCATGAGCCTAATGACAATGACAGACTAAGTGCATCACACTTCAGAGATATCCTCACCTGCTCATGTGGAGAGTTGCGGAGTTCATCAGGAGTTCAATTTGTGGAACTGATGATATGTGGAGCATCTTTTATGCTACATCAGGTATGCAGAGTCTATGAAGAAATACTCATCAATGAAAGCTAAATTCACAAGATGATGTTAATGTTTTTATAGACTTTCTTTCTAGGCTTAGTTATTTTTCTGTGTTGTCAATTGAATGGTATATTGGTAACAAAAATCCTAGACTTACGTGTTAAGCTTCATGCACTAGCTAACGCAACCAAAAGTCCGAACTGATGGAAAGGGCTAGTGCAATCCACATATACTGTAACACCCCCTCTCACGTGTGACGGGAAAGACAAGTCAACACGTGCAACCGGAAGAGAGCGACGGCGCGCGAAACTCACGTATGACTCAAGAGGCCTATACGTGGACACAAAGGGGGGCATCGGCAATTTTTAGATAAATTGCACAAACCAGGACTTGAACTCAAGACCTTAGCTCTGATACCATGTTAAGCTTCATGCACTAGCCAACGCAACCAAAAGTCCGAACTGATGGAAAGGGCTAGTGCAATCCACATATACTGTAACATTACGAACGATTTATATGTAAACTTATGGACTCCCTCGTCTCCTAATCAAAACTGCCCCCCCCCCCTCTGAATTTTAGGGGGTGGGCCCCGTGCCCCCCATTAATATCCAATGAAGGGCGGCCCCTTCACCCCGTAATTACTTGTAGATGTAGCAAAGCTCTATTGGTAATGCCCATTGCCTAATCCCTCTTCACTAACTAGCTCTCTTTTTTTTTTTGAGTGGTACTAACTAGCTCTCTCTAAGTTGGATATGTGGTTACTAAACAGTATTCCCTTCGTTCACAAATATAAGATCTTCTAACTTTTTTCTGAATCGGATGTATATAGGCACATTTTAGTGTGTTTGTTCACTCATATCAGTGCGTGTATACTGTATAGTGACTATAGTCCATATTGAAATATCCAAAACATCTTATATTTGTGAACGGAGGGAGTAGCATTCAGCATTTAGTGTCAATAAACTAGTCCTTTGTTAAATGTATGCATAACTAGTAGACTAGCTTAGTTCAGGTTTTAGGATGTAGAATTCATTGCTGATATACTAAACTAGCATGATGTTTGAGATGAATGTTTATCCTAACAGTAGAAGTATTATGCATACAGATCTCTGACTTTTCAGTGATGCTATTCCTTTTCTTGACCTCAGATCCGGAAAATGGTTGGTACCGCGGTGGCAGTGAAGCGTGGATTACTACCCAAAGATATTATAGAACTTTCGCTTGCAAAGTTTTCTCGCATCGTTTTACCAATCGCCCCATCCGAAGTTCTGATCCTCAGAGATAACAGTTTCTGCACAAGGAACAAGTACGGGAGTATTGTTCGGCCTGGCATCCAGTCAATTAATGAATCTGAAGAAATCAAGAAGGGTGTAATGGAATTCTACAAGGCGGCTCTTGTGCCTGAGCTAGCAAAATTCCTGGATGCATCCCTTCCTCCGTGGCAAGAATGGGTGGAGAACTTGGACCACTTCACCAGTATACCAGATCCTCAGCTGGATGAAGTTAGGACAGCTTATAGAGCATGGAAAGACGATTACGACCGGGTAAAAATGGCTCGAAAGAATACTGGCAGTGGCTAATTTGTCTTTATCAAGCTGATGACGAAGTGGATGAGGAACCAAACCACACACCCTTAAGTAATGTTTTTCTCAGGCAATCCTCCATACAGGAGCAATACTTTTTTGGGAGGCAATGCCGTTTATCTAACACTGTGAGAGCCTGAGCCATTCATTGACCAGACTAGGAAAACCTGCAGACTGTAAGTGTTGAATTTTTTGCTCCCCTTTCATCAAACTTGCCAAAAGTATTTTGATGCAATATCAAGGATTGGATTTGATTTGATTGAGTGCCTAGTTTTGTTCCCTCCTTACAAGTACGACCTCTGTTACGTCTTATATTTAGGAACAGAGGTTGTAGTATATAATTGTTTGTTTTACTATGGCGATGAAAAGTAGGGGTATTCATTAACCATTTTCAGCGGCCATTACCAATATGCAGTTTTCGTTGGTTGTCTTGATTTCATATAACCAGTCACCTATATACTATGTTAGTCGTTTACAAACATTATAATTTACGGTACATTTGGCCGTTGATTTGAAGCCTGATCCATGGCCATGGGTGAAGCGAGCGTCACATCATGAGTGGTGAGTCATGCATCCCGCCCGGGGCATGACCTGCTCAGAGTTTGAGTGCCCTGATTGTCGCCTCGTGAGCAACAGCACCCTTTATGTGTCCAAGGCTGGAACAGAGGCTACGGGCCAGGGGAGCACACACCCTGTATGTGTCCGTCCAAGGCCGCTGGAACAGAGGCTAGGGGCCAGGGGAGGTAGGATAGGGCCCGAGTCCGAGCCCGACGACGACAAGGGCGATGGCAGGGCCACACGTACATGGAGCCACGCGAAAATCCCTCTCGTGAGGCATAAGGGCGCCGGACTGGCTGCCAGTGCCAGTGCCGGTGCCGGACGGACAGACAGATAGACAGGGGAAGCCAACACAACACAAACACATGACATGACAAATGCGCGCCCGGAGGCGGTCTCTGGCTACGCTCTGGACGCCGGAGCTGGAAACTGTTACACTCATGCCCAGCTGGGCCTGGTAAATACTGATGCAGGTCAGGGCGTCGCGTGAAGCACACCCGTGTCATCTCTCACGGGTAGCCAGCCAGCTTAGTAGGAGTACGTACGTACTCCCTTCTGTCCTTTTTACTCTGTATATTAGGTTTGTCTGAAGTCAATCTCATCCAACTTTGACCAAGTTTATATAAAAAATTATAGACATTCACATAACAACACCAATATCATTAGATTCATCTTGGAATATATTTTCATATTATATTTATTAGATATTATAGATGTTAATAATTTCTAATATAAATTTGGTTAAACTTAGCAAAGTTTGACTTTCGGCAAATCCAATGTGTAGAGTAAAAAAGACCGGAGGGAGTATTAGCCAACGCACCAAGACAGCGGCCCTTGTGCTCCCTCCTCCTCGCCCCAATGCCATTGCCATCGGCCGACCTCACCCTCTCTACCTATCGTTGCCTTGGCATGCAGGTGTGAGGGTGACCGCGGGTTAAATCAATCAGCATGCACGGCCGGGCCTTCTCTCATTCGCTGCTTTCCTCTGTTTTTGGAACCTCGCCTTTTGCCCTTCCTCTTTTATTCAAACTATCTTGAGGGTTGCACACCTACTGTTGCTTACTATTCTACTCCTACTTGTGAAGCCATTGGGCTCCCTCCATATTCGTCTGCTTTCAGTCACTACAGATTAGATTCGGAGCCTAGCTAGCTAGAGCTTTATTATCTTTTTTTTCCCGGATAAGAGCTTTATTATCCATGCAACAACTGTTGTGCTCGTGCATCGCATGCATGCGTCGTCAGGCCCTGATGCATGATCTCATCAGGTTCATGGATGGAGGTGGACATGTACATCCTGCATTTTTTTTTTGAGAAAGAGTACATATATGATACGTACGACACAAGGCTCCAACCGTTTAGCTCTTAGCTTCCAGACCTCACAGCACATGCATGTGTTACATGATCAAGGCCTTAATCATGATGCATGCTTGGTCATATTATGCCCCGCCTTGCATGCATCATGACTAACAACATTACTCGATCGAGAATAGGCACCTCATCATTCATCCATCACCGGTAGACGAACAAGGAAGAAACGGTAGGGAGATATATGATATATATAGAGAGAGGGAGAATCAATAGACCAGATTAACCAATACTATATGTTATTGAGATGCTTGACGGTCCAGGGCGAGGGCGAGGATCTGCTAGCTTGCGCTATGTTTGCTTGTTGCCGCCGCCGCCGCTGTGCGAGGAGCAGGCCCGCAGCACGGCCTGCTTCACGACGTGCTCATCTACGTTCTCCACCAGGTTCTGCACGTTTGCATAGATAGAGTGGAAATCATCATCTGGCTTACATATATACAGTAGCTAATTTATTTTCTTCTTTTGGTCAGTCCGTATCATATATCAACAAAATATAAGACGTTTCTGTAGGCTAGTTATATATTTTGGTACATAGCGTATTAGCTTGTTGTTACCTCCCCTCCTATGGCTTCTAGGCGGAAAGTATCCGCGCAAGTGGCCGTGGCTTGGAGGACGCTGAGGCCCAACTCGTCGAAGGCCTCCAGGATGGAAACCAGAAGCCCCGGGCAGCTCTTGTCTGACAACACATTGACGAGGAACGACCCGTGTCCTAGGGTTTCAACGTTCACCTGCATGCGGGTACGTACCAGATCGATATAAATGCAGGGAGGGTTTTGGAAGCATTATGCATGTGTGTAGGAGCGGTCCTACATCTACATATGTATGTGTGTAGTGTACTACTGTTTCAATCCAAATCTCCCTGCCTTGTGTTAGCATGTGTGCTACTCTTTTACTCCCTCTGTAAAGAAAGAAATATAAGAGCGTTTAGATCACTACTTTTTAGTGATCTAAACACTCTTTATATTTCTTTACTCCCTCTTTACGGAGTATATAAGAAACAAATCAAGCATTCATGCGTACGTACCGTCGGGTAGGTGGTCTGTCTGCTGCACGAGTCTTGCGCCGCGCAAGCGATCTCCTGATTCAGCATCACCACCTTCTGCTTCAGCTCCTTGATGTACTTGGAGGCGTCCATGATTATGGACGTGTTGCTCAGCTGCAGCCACGCATCACATCCATCTACTTAATTAAGTTGCCCAGAAAGAAAGAGCTAGCTATCAGGCATGATGAAGATCGCACAACCAGCTCCTAGGCGAAAAAGGCATATACATATGTGGAGATTGCACAACTGGGACGGAAATTGAGAAACTAAGGGGAGGGGATGGATCAATTACAGCATGGGAGTGGGTGAGAGAGCGAAGGAGTTGCAGCTTCTCCTGCAGAGCTGCCGCTTTCTTGCGCTCCCTCGACATCATCTCTCTCTCGCACCGCAGCACAATCTCCCAGTAGAAGCGGGGCGAGAGAGACAGCAGAGAGGAAGAGAGAGTTTGTGGCTTAAGAGCATTGAACACCGAGAAAGGCGAGAAGGCTGGAGCTCCCTCTCCATATCTATATAGTGGTATCCCCGGTGGTCACTCACGTGACCTTCTGATTTCCATATTTACTTCTATTCCAGATTACTTGTTTTAAATTTGTCTAGATACACATGTAGCTAACCCTAAAACATATCTAGACACATTTGTATCTAAACAAATGTAGAACATAAGTAATTTGAAACAAAGGAAGTATGAATTATTGTTGCTATCTTCTCAATTCTCTTACTTAATACTTCCTCCGCCTAGAATATAAAATCATTTTGCAAGATATTACAGGGCGGAGGAAGTAATATCAAAAACATGTAGCCATCTCATCGATAGCCGCGCTCTCATGTTTTCATGTTCAGTTTCATTAAAACGCTAAAAAGTGTTTTTTCTTTTCTTAAAAAAGGTGTAAGACTCCGGTCTCTACATCTAGGCAGTGGCGGAGCCAGGGGACCAGCAGGGCCCTCCCCCCCCCCCCTCTAATATCTCTGATTTGTTATTAGTTTGAAGATGAACAGTGCAGAAATTAGGAAAAAAGACACATGCATAAATATAGTTTGGCCCCTCCAATCAAAATCTTGTGTCATTTGGCCTCCCTAATCTTAATTTCCTGGCTCTGCCACTGCATCTGGAAAATGCATGCAACCATTTTACTAATTATTCATAAAAACCTTACAAAGTAATACGTACATCTGAAGCTGTCATCTTGACAACATATGTCGCTACTCCTATCCACTCGATGAAGGAGTGTCGATAGTCCAAGCTGAATACCAAACAAATCTCTCACCACAGTCTAACATCTAAAACCGGAGGCCCCAACCAAGTCACATTGTCAGATCTGGGACACATAACACTCCGACGCACTCTCAGAAGTCGCCACCGCCATCTTTCACCGATCCATATTCAAAGTTGTACTGACGCATCGACCTTGTCAGGCCTAGTTGTCATCGACGCCATCACGACGCCAGACAATGCCACCATCCTGTGCTCGTCCATCATCACGCGCCCACCGCCGAGACCCCGTTGCTCCAAGCCGCCAAGACCCACCATTGTCGACGTGCCAGATGCCACGCCGCTCCTTCTTTGCAAACACACAAGCTGCCACTGTCCCATCCCCTGTATGTGCAGTTCCTCTAACCGAGCACCGGAACGCCCCGGGGGGCGCCTCCAAGAAGTGCATGACACACACAATGCCGCCACTAAAAAGTTGAATGCCACTTATTTCATTCTTGAACTTTTAACAGAAAAGCGTGAAAAACATATATAATTGTTTTTCTTTTGGTTGGCATGAGGTTGCCGACATGAAGATTACCCTTTTTTGGGGCAAATGACGGTTTTAATGTTTCATAACATCTGATACAAGCATAACAAGTTCACACTCTACTTGTGCATAGGTATAGGATGTACACAACCGACAACACACACGCACTAATGGAGGCAAAATACATAGCCACACATGACTAATATAGTTGGCCGTCTGCTCCAAGCGTAGACACAACCATAAGCATCGGTCAGGATTCCTGTTGCTAAAGAATATATCACGAATAACGCCACCATGTACACTGATAGATGCTGCAGCGGAGATGAGTTTTATTATTAAAAAGGACTCTTATAACTACCAAACGTTTAGATTTTAACAATAGGCAAGAACGATCCTTACTTCATTCTAATTATATACATTCATGCATTAAAATGATTAATTTTCCTTTCACGTGCACCCCTCTATCTAATTACATACATATATGCACTAGAGGATGAAAAGCTGATGTCATCCCAAATTTTTTCTTTTTTCAAACTTCAACATGTTTTGTAGCTCAAACCGTCGCTCTGTTTGAAAAACCGTCTTCACAAAAAAAATCGTCTCGACGAGATCTTCGAAACTAGATCCCATGATGGTATGTTTTGATAAAAAATATTTTGGACTAAAAGTTACCACATCTAGACTACATAAGTTATCACGTATGTCATACATAAGTTACCGTGTCATTTACACAAAAGTTTTCGAGGTATGTTTTCAATAAACTTTTATCTCAGGGTCAAAAAGTGATTATGACGTTTGCAGTGAGTTATCAACTTTGTTGTGTATATTACCATGTTACACAAAAGTTATCGGAATATGAGAAATTAAAGTAAGCACGCTATTCTAAATCGAAGTAAAGTCAAACTTTCTGTTTTTCAACAGTTTTCATTTCATTGGTCAAAAAATCATCGCGATATTTGTATATGAGTTATTAGCTCTCATGTGTGTGTATTATCATGTTGTTTACACATGAGTTATTGGGAAGTATTTTTTATCAAATTTTTTCCTTGGTCAGAAAGTTACCATGTCTGGATTAGGTAAGTTATCAGCTCTGTTGTATGTATATTACCATGTTATTTACAGACAAGTTATTAGGGCATGTTTTCAACAAACTTTTATCTCGGGGTCAAAAGTTATCGTGGGTGTAGTGAGTTATCAACTTTACTGTGTGTACAATACCGTGCTATTTGCACACAAAGTACCCCCCCGGTTCACCTAAGTATAGGGTATGCAATGGTTCTATTACCATGATATTCACGGTTATCATGGTGTTTGTACCTAAGTTATCAGGACCGGGAACTTATATTATCATGCTATTTACCCTAAAAAGTTACGAGAGTATGTTTTCAACAAATTTTTTTTCATGGGTCAAAATTATCGTGGTGTTTGCACCTAAGTTATCAGGTCTGGGAACCTATATTACCATGTATTTATACAAATGCTACCGGAGTATGTTTTCAAACAACTTTTTTACATGGGTCACAGTTATTGCGGTGTTTGTATCTAAGTTATCATGTTCGGGAGCGTATATTATCATGTTATTTACACGAGAAAATATCAGTGGTATGTTTCAAAATAAACACGAGTCAAAGTTATCGTGTTGTTTGTATCTAAGTTATCAAGACTGGGAGCCTATATTATCATGATATTTACACAAAAAGTTATCAGAGTATGTTTTCAACAACAACAAAATCACGGATCAAAGTTATCGTAGTGTTTTTACCTAAGTTATCATGTTCGGGAGTCTACATTACCATGTTATTTACGTTGTACTCCCTCCGTCCCATAATGTAAGACGTTTCTTGACACTACTGCTACCTCTTGAGCACTGCGTTGGTTTTCCCCCGAAGAGGAAGGGATGATGCAGCAAAGTAGCGTAAGTATTTCCCTCAGTTTTTGAGAACCAAGGTATCAATCCAGTAGGAGGCTACGCGCGAGTCCCTCGCACCTGCACAAAACAAGTAAATCCTCGCAACCAATGCAAATAGGGGTTGTCAATCCCTATAGGGCCACTTACGGGAGTGAGATCTGATAGATATGATAAGATAATATTTTTGATATTTTTATGATAAAAGATGCAAAGTAAAATAAAGGCAAAGTAAATAGCGAAGGAAATAACTAAGTAGTAGGAGATCAATATGATAAAGATAGATCCGGGGGCCATAGGTTTCACTAGTGGTTTCTCTCGAGAGCATAAGTATTCTACGATGGGTGAACAAATTACTGTTGACCAATTGACAGAATTGAGCATAGTTATGAGAATATCTAGGTATGATCATGTATATAGGCATCACGTCCGAGACAAGTAGACTGACTCCTTCCTGCATCTACTACTATTACTCCACTTATCGACCGCTATCCAGCATGCATCTAGAGTATTAAGTTAAAAACAGAGTAACGCCTTAAGCAAGATGACATAATGTAGAGGGATAAACTCATGCAATATGAAGAAAACCCCATCTTGTTATCCTCGATGGCAACAATACAATACGTGCCTTGTTGCCCTTACTGTCACTGGGAAAGGACACCGCAAGATTGAACCCAAAGCTAAGCACTTCTCCCGTTGCAAGAAAGATCAATCTAGTAGGCCAAACCAAACTGATAATTCGAAGAGACTTGCAAAGATAACCAATCATACATAAAAGAATCCAGAGAAGATTCAAATATTATTCATAGGTAGACTTGATCATGAACCCACAATTCATCGGTCTCAACAAACACACCGCAAAAAGAAGATTACATCGAATAGATCTCCACAAGAGAGGGGGAGAATATTGTATTGAGATCCAAAAAGAGAGAAGAAGTCATCTAGCTACTAACTATGGACCCGTAGGTCTGAGGTAAACTACTCACACTTCATTAGAGAGGCTATGGTGTTGATGTAGAAGCCCTCCGTGATCGATGCCCCCTCCGGCGGAGCTCCGGAACAGGCCCCAAGATGGGATCTCGTGGATACAGAAATTTACGGCGGTGGAATTAGGGTTTTGGCTCCGTTCTGATCGTTTGGGGGTACGTGGATATATATAGGAGGAATGAGTACGTCGGTGGAGCAACAGGGGGCCCACGAGGGTGGAGGGCGCGCCTAGGGTAGGCAGTCACGCCCCCTACCTTGTGGCCTCCTATTTTATTTCTTGACGTAGGGTCCAAGTCTCTCTGGTCTTATTCGTTGAGAAAATCACGTTCCTGAAGGTTTCATTTCGTTTGGACTCCGTTTGATATTCTTTTTCTTCGAAACCCTAAAACAGACAAAAACGGCAATTCTGGGCTGGGCCTCCGGTTAATAGGTTAGTCCCAAAAATAATATAAAAGTGGATAATAAAGCCCAATAATATCCAAAACAGTAGATAATATAGCATGGAGCAATCAAAAATTATAGATACGTTGGAGACGTATCAAGCATCCCCAAGCTTAATTCTTGCTCGTCCTCGAGTAGGTAAATGATAAAAACAGAATTTTTGATGCGGAGTGCTACTTGGCATAATTTTAATGTAATTATTCTTAATTGTGGTATGAATATTTAGATCCGAAAGATTCAAGACAAAAGTTCATATTGACATAAAAATAATAATACTTCAAGCATACTAACAAAGCAATTATGTCATCTCAAAATAACATGGCTAAAGAAAGTTATCCGTACAAAATCATATAGTCTGGCTATGCTCTATCTTCACCACACAAAATATTTAAATCATGCACAACCCCGATGACAAGCCAAGCAATTGTTTCATACTTTTGACATTCTCAAAACTTTTTCAATCTTCACGCAATATATGAGCGTGAGCCATGGATATAGCACTATAGGTGGAATAGAGTGGTGGTTGTGGAGAAGACAAAAAGGGGGAAGATAGTTTCACATCAACTAGGCGTATCAACGGACCATGGAGATGACCATTGATACGTCTCCAACGTATCTACTTTTCCAAACACTTTTGCCCTTATTTTGGACTCTAACTTGCATGATTTGAATGGAACTAACCCGACCTAACGATGTTTTCAGCAGAATTACCATGGTGTTATTTATGTGCAGGAGCAAACGTTCACGGAATGACCTGAAACTTCACGGAAACACTTTTCAGAAAATAAGAAAAATACCTGCCAAAGATGAAGGCCAGGGGGCCACCACCTTGCCACGAGGGTGGGGGGCGCGCCCCCTACCTCGTGGGCCCCCTATTGCCTCTCCGACTCCAACTCCACCTCAATATATTGAGTTTCGGGGAGAAAAAATCAGAGAGAAGAAATCATCGCGTTTTACGATACGGAGCCGCCGCCAAGCCCTAAAACCTCTCGGGAGGGCTGATCTGGAGTCCGTTCGGGGCTCCGGAGAGGGGAATTCATCGCCATCGTAATCATCAACCATTCTCCTTCACCAATTTCATGATGCTCACCTCCGTGCGTGAGTGATTCCATCGTAGGCTTGCTGGATGGTGATGGGTTGGATGGGATCTATCATGTAATTAAGTTAGTTTTGTTAGGGTTTGATCCCTAGTATCCACTATGTTCTGAGATTAATGTTGCTATGACTTTGCTATGCTTAATGCTTGTCACTAGGGCCCGAGTGCCATGATTTCAGATCTAAACCTATTATGTTTTCATCAATATATGAGTGTTCTTGATCCTATCTTGCAAGTCTATAGTCACCTATTATGTGTTATGATCCGTTAACCCCGAAGTGACAATAATCGGGATACTTACCGATGATGACCGTAGTTTGAGGAGTTCATGTATTCACTATGTGTTAATGCTTTGTTCCGGTTCTCTATTAAAAGGAGGCCTTAATATCCCTTAGTTTCCGTAAAGACCCCGCTGCCACAGGAGGGTAGGACAAAAGATGTCATGCAAGTTCTTTTCCATAAGCACGTATGACTATATTCGGAATACATGCCTACATTATATCAACGAACTGGAGCTAGTTCTGTGTCACCCTAGGTTATGACTGTTACATGATGAACCGCATCTGTCATAATTCTCTATCACTGATCCATTGCCTACGAGCTTTCCATATATTGTTCTTCGCTTATTTACTTTTCCGTTGCTATTGCTATCATCACTACAAAATACCAAAACACTACTTTTACTACTGTTATCTTTTGCTACCGTTACCACTACTATCATATTACTTTGCTACTAAACACTTTGCTGCAGATATTAAGTTTTCAGGTGTGGTTGAATTGACAACTCAGCTGCTAATACTTGAGAATATTGTTTGGGCCCCCTTGTGTTGAATCAATAAATTTGGGTTGAATACTCTACCCTCGAAAACTGTTGCGATCTCCTATACTTGTGGGTTATCAAGACTATTTTCTGGCGCCGTTGCCGGGGAGCATAGCTCTATTCTTTGAGTCACTTGGGATATATATCTGCTTATCATTATGAAGAACTTGAGAGATCCAAAAACCAAGATCTATCCCTCAACTACGAGGGGAGGTAAGGAACTGCCATCTAGCTCCGCACTTGATTCACCTTCTATTTTGAGTAAGCTTGCGACACCTACACCTGCTTCTGCTATTCGTTCTGATATGTCACATGTTATTGATGATGCCACTTCTGTTATGCATGATACTTATGATGAAACTACCTCTATGCCTGATACTACTATGCCACTTAGTGCTTTTCTTGATGAACAACTTACTAGGGCTAGAGAAATTGAAAATATTGCATCTGATGATACTGATGAAAGTGATGATGAAGAACCACATGCTATTCCTAAGGGTTATGTTTTTGATCAAGATGCTTCTTTAGCTATTTTAGCTTGCAGAAATAGAACTGAACTTAAAAAATTATTAGCTAAATGGAGTAAGCAATCTCTAAATGCTAGAATGAAACCTGACCCTGCTTTTGCTACTTCACCTATCTTTGTTACTGATAAGGATTATGAATTCTCTGTTGATCCTGATATAATTACTTTGGTTGAATCTGATTCTTTTCATGGTTATGAATCTGAAACTGTTGTGGCACATCTTACTAAACTGAATGATATAGCCACCCTGTTCACTAAAGATGAGAGAACTCGCTACTTTTATATCCTTAAAATATTTCCATTCTCATTAAAGGGTGATGCTAAGATATGGTTTAATTCTCTTGATCCTGGTTGTGTGCGTAGTCCCCAGGATATGATTTATTACTTCTCTGCTATATATTTCCCTGCTCATAAGAAACAAGTTGTTGTAAGGGATATATATAATTTTGTGCAAATTGAAGAAGAGAGTCTCCCACAAGCTTGGGGAGGCTTCTCCAATTACTTAATGCTTTGCCTGATCATCCTCTTAAGAAAAATGAAATACTTGATATCTTTTATAATGGGCTAACCGATGCCTCCAGAGATTACCTGAATAGTTGTGCTGGTTCTGTTTTCAGGGAAAGAACACCGGATGAAGCTGAAATTCTATTGAATAATATGTTGACAAATGAAAATAATTGGACACCTCTGGAGCCAATTCCTAAACCTATTCCTAAACCAACTTCGAAGAAGAGGGGTATTCTATTTCTCAGTCCTGAAGATATGCAAGAGGCAAAGAAATCTATGAAAGAAAAGGGTATTAAAGCTGAAGATGTTAAGAATTTACCTCCTATTGAAGATATACATGGTCTTAATTTACTGCCTGCTGAAGAAACATATAATCTTAATCCATTACCTATTGAAGAAACTCATGGTCTTGATAACCCGACACAGGTAGTAAAGGTAAATTCTCTCTATAGATATGATAAAGCTGTAATCCGATTTACTAAAATTGCTAGTCCATGCTTAGATGAGTTTGATAAATTTATGGCTAAGCAAGAAGATTTTAATGCTTATTTTGATAGACAATTAAAATACAATTCAAATATGCTTGGACACTTGGATGATTATATGGCAAATGTCAAAGGTGAACTTAAACTTATTAGTAAACATGCTTCTATGGTTACCGCTCAAGTAGAACAAGTACTTAAAGCTCAAAATGATTTGCTCAATGAATTGAATAGTAAAGATAATGAAATGCTGTTAGATTTATGACTAGAGGTGGTAAAATGACTCAGGAACCTTTGTATCCTGAAGGCCATCCTAAGAGAATTGAGCAAGATGCTCAAAGAAATAATTTAGATGCACCTAGTTCTTCTAAAAAGAAGAAAAAGAAAAATGATAGGACTTTGCATGCTTCTAGTGATCCTATTGTTGAAACACCTGAGAATCCAAATGATATTTCTATTTCTGATGCTGAAACACAACCTGGTAATGAACCTGAAACTAGTGATAATGCTAATAATAATGTTCATGATGATGCTCAACCTAGTAATGATAATGATATATAAATTGAACCTGCTGTTGATCTTGATAACCCACAATCAAAGAATCAACGTTATGATAAGAAATACTTTGTTGCTAGGAAATATGGTAAAGAAAGAGAGCCTTGGGTTCAGAAACCCATGCCCTTTCCTCCCAAACCATCCAAGAAAAAGGATGATGAGGATTTTGAGCACTTT
This sequence comes from Triticum dicoccoides, assembly GCF_002162155.2. NCBI lineage: Eukaryota > Viridiplantae > Streptophyta > Magnoliopsida > Poales > Poaceae > Triticum > Triticum dicoccoides. The sequence continues at coordinate 193,541,090 of NC_041386.1, forward strand.
GCTGAAATGATTAGACCTATCTTTTTGCATATGCGATTAACTGATATGCTCAAAACCAATCCTTATGCTAAGTACATGAAAGATATTATTACAAATAAAAGAAAGATACCGGAAGCTGAAATTTCCACCATGCTTGCTAATTACACTTTTAAGGGTGGAATACCAAAGAAACTTGGAGATCCAGGAGTACCCACTATACCATCCTCCATTAAAAGAAATTATGTTAAAACTGCTTTATGTAATCTTGGAGCCGGTGTTAGTGTTATGCCCCTCTCTTTATATCGTAGACTTGATTTGAATAAGTTGACACCTACTATAATATCTTTGCAAATGGCTGATAAATCAACTGCTATACCTGTCGGTATTTGTGAGGATGTGCCTGTTGTAGTTGCAAATGTTACTTTTAACGGACTTTGTTATTCTTGATATTCCCGAGGACGATAGTATGTCTATTATTCTTGGAAGACCCTTTTTGAATACTGCAGGGGCTGTTATTGATTGCACTAAAGGCAATGTCACTTTTCATGTTAATGGTAATGAGCATACGGTACACTTTCCGAGGAAACAACCTCAAATTCATAGTATCAACTCTATTGGAAAATTTTCATCAATTATATTTGGAGGTTTTGAATTTCATCTTCCCACTGTCAAGAAGAAATATGATATTCTTATTATTGGGGATGTGCATATCCCCGTTGAGATAACATAGTGTTATTCGAAATTTCTCCGGTTCCATGTTATTCGGAATGAGTTCGTTAGCAAGACTTGATCAACCTTGTTAGTGGATTCCTTTTGATGACCATGAGATGGATGAAACTAGAAGGCACAACCTTCTATACCCCACTTTTACTTTCTCTTATTTATATTAAATAAAATAAAAATAAATATTTTTTCGTCTGTTATCTGATTATCCGTGCAATATAAAAATACCTCGAAAATAAAAGTTCTCCAAATGCCCTGAAAATTAAATATGATTTTTCTAGAATATTTGAGGATTTATGGAACTGAGAACACACCAGGGGGGCCAACCACCTGCCCACGAGGGTGGAGGGCGCGCCCCCTGCCTCGTGGCCCACGGTGGCCCTCCTCCACTTATTCCTGCACCCACACACTTCATCTTCCTCCCACAAACACGAATAACCAGCTCAAACCTGAGTTCAAGCTCGTTTTGCTGCCATTTTCGATCTCCTTGCTCAAAACACCTCTCACAAAACTACTTGGGGAGATTGTTCCTTGGTATGTGACTCCTCCATTGGTCCGATTAGTTTTTGTTCTAGTGCTTTATTCATTGCAAATTTTTGCTGCTTAGGTGACCCTGTTCTTGAGCTTGCATGTCAAATTTATATGGTCAAAAGTAGTTTTGATGCATGATATAGGCCCTAGACACTTGTAGGAGTAGTTACTATCAATATTATTGAGTTTGGTTTACTTTTATTTTGAAGTTACTAAAAATTTCAGAATTTTTTAGAAAATGATGAGGAGACTTTTGAGGGGCTCATCGAGCCAAAGCTCGAAGGAACAGGCACCGAAGCCTAAGTATAATCTGCCTCGCACCGCGGAGGTTCGGGCATGTGAATGGCCTTCTGAGGATTTCTTAAGAGCAGCCGAGATTTATGAAGATTTTCATGAATTGGCTCAGATTGCAGGCCTTGCCGCTTTCCTCCACAACCAATGCAATCAGTATCTCTTGCTCACAAATACCTTTGTGCAAAACTTTCATTTCCATTCTAGGAACTCACCACCGACAGTGGAGTTTTATTTATATCATGAGCACAAGGAGATGTCACTTTATGATTTCTGTCAGATTTGTTTAGTCCCTTTTGAGGGCTGATACGTCTCCAACGTATCTATAATTTTTGATTGCTCCATGCTATATTATCTACTGTTTTGGGCAATATTGGGCTTTATTTTCCACTTTTATATTATTTTTGGGACTAACCTATTGTAACGCCCTCGATGCGGCTATATCTCCCACGTGTCGAAGCACGACTTAGAGGCATAACCGCATTGAAAGCAATGTCGCAAGTGAGGTAATCTTCACACAACCCATGTAATAAAATAGGGGAAGAAGTTACATAGTTGGCTTACAATCGCCACTTCACACAATTACATGAACAAAGCATTACATCATCCAAATACAATCAAGGTCCGACTACGGAACCAAAATAAAAGAAGAACCCCAAATGCGACAAGGTCCCCGATCGACCCCAACTGGGCTCCACTACTGATCAACTGGAAACGGGACAACACAAAGGACAAGATCTTCATTGAGCTCCTCCTGAGATTGGTTGCGTCACCCGCACGGTTCAACGGCACCTGCAACCTGGTTTTGGAAGTATCTGTGAGCCACAGGGACTTAGCAATCTCGCACCCTCGCGATCAAGACTATTTAAGCTTATGGGTAAGGTAAAAGGTATGAGGTGAAGCTGCATCAAGCGACTAGCATATATGGTGGCTAACATACGCAAATGAGAACGAGAAGAGAAGGCAAAGCACGGTCGATAAAAGTATGATTAAGAAGTGATCCTAAACAACCTACGTCAAACATAACTCCAACACCGTGTTCGCTTCCCGGACTCCGCCGAAAAGAGACCATCATGGTTACACACGCAGTTGACTCATTTTAATTAAGTTAAGGTTCAAGTTATCTACAACCGGACATTAACAAATTCCCATCTGTCCATAACCGCGGGCATGGCTTTCGAAAGTTCAAATCCCTGCAGGGGTGTCCCAACTTAGCCCATCACAAGCTCTCACGGTCAACGAAGGAATAGACCTCCTCCCGAGACATTCCGATCAGACTCGGTATCCCGGTTCTACAAGACATTTCGACAGGGTAAAACTAAACCAGCAACACCGCCCGAATGTGCCGACAAATCCCGATAGGAGCTGCACATATCTCTTTCTCAGGGCACACTCAGATGAGCCAGACGT
>NC_041386.1:193544079-193546498 GCF_002162155.2 Triticum dicoccoides
AAATAATGATGACCCTTGGGCGCACGACCCCCAAGGGAAAAGAAAAGGCTAGGCGGCGAATGGTAAAACCAATGTTGGGCATTGCTGGAAGAGTTTTATTCAAGGCGAACTGTCAAGGGGTTCCCATTATTACCCAACCGCGTAAGGAATGCAAAATCCGGGAACATAACACCGATATGACGGAAACTAGGGCGGCAAGAGTGGAACAAAACACCAGGCATAAGGCCGAGCCTTCCACCCTTTACCAAGTATATAGATGCATTAATTAAATAAGATATATAGTGATATCCCAACAAGTAAACATGTTCCAACAAGGAACGATCTCCATGTTCCAACAAGGAACAAAACTTCAATCTTCACCTGCAACTAACAACGCTATAAGAGGGGTTGAGCAAAGCGGTAACATAGCCAATCAACGGTTTGCTAGGACAAGGTGGGTTAGAGGCTTGGTTCAACAATATGGGAGGCATGATAAGCAAGTGGTAGGTATCGCAGCATAGGCATAGCAAAAGAGCGAGCATCTAGCTAGCAAAGATAGAAGTGATTTCGAGGGTATGGTCATCTTGCCTGAGATCCCGCAAGGAAGAAGAACGAGTCCATGAAGAAGACAAACGGACGTAGACGAACGGGTCCTCACAAACACGACGTTATCGGAACCAACCCGAAGAAGCAAACACCGGAAAAGAAGCACACAACATAGTAAACAACCAACACATGAACATGGTATGATATGCGGGATGCGGTATGCGATGCATATGCATGATATGACAAGGAACAAATGAACCTGGCTTCAACTTAGAAAACCAAGTGTGCCACTGGAAAGATGGGATGAAATCGCTTGAAAACGATATAAAGAACGCCGGAATCGGAGTTACGGTTTGGAAATGGCAAGCAATTCAAATATGACCACGTTCTGCGATTTACAGCAAGTAGCCATCTAAATGCAACAAGATGAACATGCTACAGCACTCAAACATGGCATCAAAATACATGGAAGGAATCCATTCATGATGCTTAACAAAAGATGAACACTGAGCTACGGCCAATTCATCCATTAACAGGTTCAAACAAGCATGGCAAAAATGCAAACGGTAAACATATCTCAGACTTAGTGAAATTAACACAAGTCTGGAATTTCAGATCAGATAGCACTCTTTGGAGCAACAATACATGCTACAGGATCTGAACATGGCAAAGTAAAGCATGGCATGGAGCTACTCAAAGAGCTTAGCAAAAGTCCCTTAGTGACCTTGAGCCAAAAGGGATCAGGAAATACAATTGCAAGCATGTGAACATGGCAAAAACATAATCAGTTCTCAGACTTAGTGAAAACTGGAGCATGCTGAAAACAGATATCAAGTAGGCATGTTAACGAGCTCGATGCACTCACTATAGAGCAAGGCATGACAATCTAAGCATACACCCAAAGAGAATACACATTACACAAGCTAGACATGGCAACAACAATAACATGGCATGCACGGATCAACTACAACATCCTCGGCAAAATCGCTAACAAGTAGACAATCTGCCCAGATTCACGAAATAGCAAAAGTAGAGCTTGATTGACTCAAGTTAGGGTGCTCCATAATTGCAAACAAAAATATGTATGGATAGAGCACTACAAGATTAACAAAACATCCTTACTGATCATCCTCAAAAGAGGCACGGATCACTAGGAAACAACATGAACATATGACCAGATGAGATAAACAGCTCAAGGACTTAGTGGAAATGCTAAGTCCCTGAAATCAGCATTACCAAGTGCCTCACTTTGCAAGCTTGTGCTAGTCACCACACACATCGCAAAAATACATGGGTTGCACCTCTGGAAATATGGCAAAACCCTAAACAAAACACATGAAGAGCTCATGGGCATATCATGCACACAATAATCATGGCAAAAATGACAAATATCTAAATGGAGCAGCAGATCTGACAATTATCTCAAATAGCATTTTACTAATAGCATTTCGCGCGTCAAGATGAACTCAAATGAAAATGATGCAATGAGATGAAATGATGTACTCTCTGAGACGAATATTTTGATATGCTATATGCATGAATTGGAGCTATGGATGCAAAGTTATGATGCGATGAACATGAGCATTTGAAACTGGGAAAACGGGGACAGTAGAAATTGGACCTCGGCCAGATCTAGGGTTGGCACAGAAAACGAGGCATGGACGAAGTTTGCCGGAGCACGAACGAAGGTAGCGACGGCGGTGGCCGGAAAGTGCGGGCTCTTGCCGGAGGACGCGGGCCCGAGCTAGATCCCGCCGGATACGGCCCGATCCGGGCGCGTGGCGCCATGGGGAGGACGGCGGCGGCCGGTGGCGCTGAGGTCCGGCGACCTAGGCGGCGGGGCAGGGCGCCGGTGGAGAGCGGGGTGGCGGCACCGGCGCGAGGTGGCGGCGAC
>NC_041386.1:193546911-193561471 GCF_002162155.2 Triticum dicoccoides
GCGCGGGCCCGCAACGGGCTCCGCGGGCCGCGGCAGCGGGGAGGAGCGGGAGGCCAGGTGGCGCTCCGCGAGTGGCTGAGGAGCGGCGGCGGGGCGACGTGGCAGCTCCGGATTGGTTCGCGTGAGGTGGAGGGCGTGGCCGGACATGTCCGGCGACGCGGAACGAAATGTCCGGTGGCGCGCGGAGGAGTTTTAGGGTTTCATCTGCGCGAATTTAGGAGGGGATCACATATATATAGGTAGAGGGAGCTAGGAGAGTCCAAATGAGGTGCGGTTTTTGGCCACGCGATCATGATCGAACGACCGAGATGATGGAGGAGGTTTTGTTGGGTTTTGGGCCAAATTGGAGGGGTGTTGGGCTGCAACACACACGAGGCCTTTTCGGTCCCTCGGTTAACCGTTGGAGCATCAAACGAAGTCCAAATGGTACGAAACTTGACAGACGGTCTACCGGTAGTAAACCAAGGCCGCTTGGCAAGTCTCGGTCCAATCCGGAAGTGTTTAATCCCCAAACGAAAGAAAGGTAGAAATGACCACCGGAGGAGATAGGAGCGCCGGAATGCATGAGACGAACACGTATGCAAATGAAATGCACATGATGACATGATATGCAATGCATGACACGCAAGCAATGACAAGGCACAACAGCGAAAAACTGAATTACACCTGGCACATCGGTCTCGGGGCGTTACAACACTCCACCACTACGAGAGGATCTCGTCCCGAGATCTAGAATGACACCAGAGGGAAAACGGAAGAGAAAGAGAAGAGGTAAAACTAAGTTGCTTCTTTGACAAACGAGTGAAACCAAAATAGCCTTGAGAGGTTGAAAAAAAATCAAGAAAAGAATACAACGAAGGTGAACAAAGTCGAAAACACTCCGTTAGCAAGGAGGGACAAAGAACATTGCGAAAAACCTTGAGGTTGAAGGGCAAGATATATTGAAAGCACTCCGGTTAAGAAGTTATGCAAGACTTGATACGGTGAAAAGAACTTGAGCAAAAAGGACAGAACACTCCGGTTAAATGGATAATCATGAAAAGAACATGATCCAAGATGATGAGAGAAAAGAGCAACATCACAATGGCTCCGGAACAAAAGAATAGAAGATAGATAATTGAAATAGGAGAAATGAGGAGAAAATGCCAACTTCTGCCAAAAGAGCTTGAGAAGGCATCCTTAGGAGAAGGATCGAACGGAGTTGTTGGAAAACCAACAACGAAAAGAACAAGGCTGTAGTGGGCTTATGGAGAACATCTCAAAACTATGAGGTGAAATTCTGCCACTAACAGAAATGATATATTAGATTGATAACAACAAGGAGATGAGAAGCTTAATTCACCGAGAGGATAGATGAATAACTTGGGTCATTTATAAACACCATAGATAGCAACAATCCTTAGGGAAGGCTTTAGGTGAAATATAACCCAAGATAGCTCCAATGACGAGATTGATGGATTTAAAATATCCCAATCTTGACAGCATGTGAATCATTAAAACATGAACTCAAATTATCAAGAATGACATAATACCACCTCCAAGGATACGGTAGACAGAAATGCACTCCGGATTACAATATGAAGAAAACTTGAGTTTCTTAGAAAAGAATCTCGATGAACACTTCGAGAAGGAATATAAATCCTTGATGAACCATCATGTAGAACTTTCATGAGAACTCCGGAAATAAAAGAAATGATCAATCGAAATGGAGGATGATAAGAATAAGGTTAAAGCCTTGCAATGATTTAAATGGATCTCGTGATGAAATAATTGAGAGAACTTGGAACTCCGGGAAAAGAAAAGATAAAGCATCTCAAACCCCGAATGTGATATGATGCACCTCCGGAATAAGGAATTAACCACTTGGATGAAACAAGAATAGGAATTACATTATGCTTATCCTTTACCAATTAAATTGATGACAATCAATGGATTTGGCATACTACCTATTCTCGTAGAAAGGATTAAAAGAGATATATCAAAACTTGAGAACATCTTCAACGAACCACCGGTAGAATTGGAACAACGAATGAATTAATATGATAACGAATGACGAGAACTCTTGCTCGAACCACCGTAAGAATTAAAATAAATGAAGAAAAGATAAAGAATCACCGGTAAGAATTAGCAAATGAACGAAGAAGCTTGAGGGGATTTAGATACATCAGAATGAAGAGATCAAGAACTGATTAGAGGATATTTGATTGATGCACCGGTAAGATAGGAGAATGATAACTCACAGCTCAGAATGAATAAACCTGAATTGATGGACTCCGGATAATCAAACTAAGAAGACTCTTGAATTGCTCCGGATAGGTGAAAAGAATTCTCACAATCGAAAATAATTATGAGAGGATGACAATAAGCTAGAACCATGAATCTCTGAGAGAGCGGATAAGATATGGAGGAAAAACTCTTCTTCGGTCTTCAAAAGCTGAGGATGACGACGAGAAACACCACCATGAATTGTTGAGATGCTCTGGAATGAAGAAGAATGGAAAAGTTGAAACAACGGTGAAAAGAATTTGGAATATCTTGGAGAGAGGCATTTGACTGATGATAATTCATTCTTACGTCAAACTTCGAAATGAATTTGAAAAGCTCCGGGAAAATAAGAAGAGTCAGGTAAGATCCTGGGAAAAGACCTGTGGGTTAGGGCCCACTCAAAAGAAACACCGTAGAACAATTTGAAGGAGAGATTACACCGGTTGAATTAAATGACTTAAATGATATAACATCCTCAAAAGAGTTTGAACGAAAGCAGAGTGGTAAGATGAATCTTCGAGATATCTTGAGCACTCCGGAACAAATGAATAACGAGAAGTGAATGAATATGAGGTGCACCGGCATGAGAAGGTATTGAAATGAGGAAAAGGGTAAGATCAACAAAGCTTGACTTGAAACCACCAGAGAAGATAAAAGAAAGAAGAATGATGAACTAGAAGCTCCGTTAGTATCTTCATGAGAATCACCGGATAAGAACATTGAAGGAAAGGATGGAGAGACTTCACAAGAATAAAAGGATACTTGATTAAGACATCGGATTCCTTGAAGAAAAAGGGTGGGTGGACGGGAAAAAACAAAGGCAACTTGGAGATGGATGAAACAAACAGCGTTGAGAAGAACTGATACTTGATCTTGCGGATGTTGAAATGATCAGATCCACTTGAAGAAAAACACGCCGGTTGAAAAGAAATTGAAATGACAAACTCGATGATCGAGAAGGATTAGTATTCTCATAGGAATATGAGAACACCACTTAAACAAGGGATGGAATCAACATTTGACTTCGAAGCAACTCGAATACCACAACTCAAAACAAAACAAAGGATTGGCTTGCAGAATAAGCCAGAACAAACATATGATAGAGATTTCGTCCGAAGTTTTCGTGGTGGGGCCTACACGGGCTCGATCGTACAGCACCATCATGTACAAGGCAATGCACATGACATACGAAGCGTCCCCGAGTCGGCATAGCCAAGGACTCTTTAAGACACAACGAGACCACTGTAAAAACCGACCGTGAATAGGCGGATCACTAGACGTCGAACCCCAATTTCATATCATACATCTATCGGAAAGATATCCTAAGAGCTACTTGATTCCCACCTATGAAACTCCCGAACCTTTCCGGTTATGCAATCAGGTGTTGGGGATACAGGGGAAGCATAATATCTCACCGAAATCTAGCAAATCCTACATCCAGCTGTATCCATCCTTCAACACATAACCAAGAAACCTTCGGAAATCGTCTACGTCAACCTTTGAAAAGCATCTGTTATACAAGTTATGGCGATACTCCCGAACTCCCGCCCCAGTACTGGGTGGCGTCGAGGTTATCTCACCAACGAACTGCATAAAAGAGATTTTCGATGTCGGCGTACTAAACTCGGGTATTCCAGAACTGCAACGATAAAATTATGACGACAACACCTCAGAGCTCAACTCCCCGGGACACTTCCACAAAACCCCTGACAGGAGGCACCAAGACAATGTACTCGTCATAAAACCATCAGAACGATTCCAAGATACCCGTGTGATCCTAAATTTTTTTAGTGAAATTTGAGAAGAGAAGAGTCAAAACTCTACGTCAGGATGCCTTACCAGAGCAATGAGGATACTGGGAAGTAAAAAGAATTCCTAAACTCTCCGATGTATAATTCCTAAATGACTCAAAACATTTTTCTAGACTCAACAACATCAGCTAATTTGATCAAGCAGTGGGGGCTCCTAAGGTCGGAGAAGGCTCTGATACCAACTTGTAACGCCCTCGATGCGGCTATATCTCCCACGTGTCGAAGCACAACTTAGAGGCATAACCGCTTTGAAAGTAATGTCGCAAGTGAGGTAATCTTCACACAACCCATGTAATAAAATAGGGGAAGAAGTTACATAGTTGGCTTACAATCGCCACTTCACACAATTACATGAATAAAGCATTACATCATCCAAATACAATCAAGGTCCGACTACGGAACCAAAATAAAAGAAGAACCCCAAATGCGACAAGGTCCCCGATCGACCCCAACTGGGCTCCACTACTGATCAACTGGAAACAGGACAACACAAAGGACAAGATCTTCATCGAGCTCCTCCTGAGCTTGGTTGCTTCACCTACACGGTTCAATGGCACCTGCAAGCTGGTTTTGGAAGTATCTGTGAGCCACAGTGACTCAGCAATCTCGCACCCTCGTGATCAATACTATTTAAGCTTACGGGTAAGGTAAAAGGTATGAGGTGGAGCTGCAGCAAGCGACTAGCATATATGGTGGCTAACATACGCAAATGAGAGCGAGAAGAGAAGGCAAAGCACGGTCGATAAAAGTATGATCAAGAAGTGATCCTAAACAACCTACGTCAAACATAACTCCAACACCGTGTTCGCTTCCCGGACTCCGCCGGAAAGAGACCATCACGGTTACACACGCAGTTGACTCATTTTAATTAAGTTAAAGTGCAAGTTGTCTACAACCGGACATTAACAAATTCCCATCTGCCCATAACCGCGGGCACGACTTTCGAAAGTTCAAATCCCTGCAGGGGTGTCCCAACTTAGCCCATCACAAGCTCTCACGGTCAACGAAGGAATAGACCTCTTCCCGAGACATTTTGATCAGACTTGGTATCCCGGTTCTACAAGACATTTCGATAGGGTAAAACTAAACCAGCAACACCACCCGAATGTGCCGACAAATCCTGATAGGAGCTGCACATATCTCTTTCTTAGGGCACACTCAGATGAGCGAGACGTCGGGTAGGCTAGTCCAGAGTGGCCCCTGGTAGCCCCGGACATCGCTCGGTTGGACCAACACTCAGAGAAGCACTGGCCCGGGGGGGGGGGGTTAAAGTAATGATGACCCTTGGGCGCGCGACCCCCAAGGGAAAAGAAAAGGCTAGGCGGCGAATGGTAAAACCAATGTTGGGCATTGATGGAAGAGTTTTATTCAAGGCGAACTGTCAAGGGGTTCCCATTATTACCCAACCGCGTAAGGAACGCAAAATCCAGGAACATAACACCGATATGACGGAAACTAGGGCTGCAAGAGTGGAACAAAACACCAGGCATAAGGCCGAGCCTTCCACCCTTTACCAAGTATATAGATGCATTAATTAAATAAGATATATAGTGATATCCCAACAAGTAAACATGTTCCAACAAGGAACGATCTCCATGTTCCAACAAGGAACAAAACTTCAATCTTCACCTGCAACTAACAACGCTATAAGAGGGGCTGAGCAAAGCGGTAACATAGCCAATCAACGGTTTGCTAGGACAAGGTGGGTTAGAGGCTTGGTTCAACAATATGGAAGGCATGATAAGCAAGTGGTAGGTATCGCAGCATAGGCATAGCAAAAGAGCGAGCATCTAGCAAGTAAAGATAGAAGTGATTTCGAGGGTATGGTCATCTTGCCTGAGATCCCGCAAGGAAGAAGAACGAGTCCATGAAGAAGACAAACGGACGTAGACGAACGGGTCCTCACAAACGCGACGTTATCGGAACCAACCCGAAGAAGCAAACACCGGAAAAGAAGCACACAACATAGTAAACAACCAACACATGAACATGGTATGATATGCGGGATGCGGTATGCGATGCATATGCATGATATGACAAGGAACAAATGAACCTGGACTCAACTTGGAAAACCAAGTGTGCCACTGGAAAGATGGGATGAAATCACTTGAAAACGATATAAAGAACGCCGGAATCGGAGTTACGGTTTGGAAATGGCAAGCAATTCAAATATGACCACATTCTGCGATTTACAGCAAGTAGTCATCTAAATGCAACAAGATGAACATGCTACAGCACTCAAACATGGCATCAAAATACATGGAAGGAATCCATTCATGATGCTTAACAAAAGATGAACACTGAGCTACGGCCAATTCATCCATTAACAGGTTCAAACAAGCATGGCAAAAATGCAAACGGTAAACATATCTCAGACTTAGTGAAATTAACACAAGTCTGGAATTTCAGATCAGATAGCACTCTTTGGAGCAACAATACATGCTACAGGATCTGAACATGGCAAAGTAAAGCATGGCATGGAGCTACTCAAAGAGCTTAGCAAAAGTCCCTTAGTGACCTTGAGCCAAAAGGGATCAGAAAATACAATTGCAAGCATGTGAACATGGCAAAAACATAATCAGTTCTCAGACTTAGTGAAAACTGGAGCATGCTGAAAACGGATATCAAGTAGGCATGTTAACGAGCTCGATGCATTCACTACAGAGTAAGGCATGACAATCTAAGCATACACCCAAAGAGAATACACATTACACAAGCTATACATGGCAACAACAATAACATGGCATGCACGGATCAACTACAACATCCTCGGCAAAATCGCTAACAAGTAGACAATCTGCCCAGATTCACGAAATAGCAAAAGTAGAGCTCGATTGACTCAAGTTAGGGTGCTCCATAATTGCAAACAAAGACATGGATGGATAGAGCACTACAAGATTAACAAAACATCCTTACTGATCATCCTCAAAAGAGGCACGGATCACTAGGAAACAACATAAACATATGGCCATATGAGATAAGCAGCTCAAGGACTTAGTGGAAATGCTAAGTCCCTGAAATCAGCATTACCAAGTGCCTCACTTTGCAAGCTTGTGCTAGTCACGACACATATCACAAAAATACATGGGTTGCACCTCTGGAAAGATGGCAAAACCCTTAACAAAACACATGAAGAGCTCATGGGCATATCATGCACACAATAATCATGGCAAAAATGACAAATATCTAAATGGAGCAGGAGATCTGACAATTATCTCAAATAGCATTCTTCTAACAGCATTTCGGGCGTCAAGATGAACTCAAATGAAAATGATGCAATGAGATGAAATGATGTACTCTCTGAGGCGAACATTTTGATATGCTATATGCATGAATTGGAGCTATGGATGCAAAGTTACGATGCGATGAACATGAGCATTTGAAACTGGGAAAACGGGGACTTGGTAGAAATTGGACCTCGGCCAGATGCATGGTTGGCACGCAAATCGAGGCACGGACGAAGTTCGCCGGAGCACGAACGAAGGCAGCGACGGCGGTGGCCGGAAAGTGCAGGCTCTCGCCGTAGGACGCGGGCCCGAGCTAGATCCCGCCGGATCCGGCCCGATCTGGGCGCGTGGCGCCATGGGGAGGACGGCGGCGGCCGGTGGCGCTGAGGTCCGGCGACCTAGGCGGCGGGGAAGGGCGCTGGTGGAGAGCGGGGTGGAGGCGCCGGCGCGAGGTGGCGGCGGCGCGCGGCGAGCTAGGCGGAGCCGGGCGGCTCGGGCGCCTGGCCACGCGGCGGCGGATCTGGGCCCGCGCGGGCCCGCAACGGGCTCCGCGGGCCGCAACGGCGGGGAGGAGCGGGAGGCCAGGTGGTGCTCCGCGAGTGGCTGAGGAGCGGCGGCGGGGCGACGTGGCAGCTTCGGATTGGTCCGGGTGAGGTGGAGGGCGTGGCCGGACATGTCCGGCGGCGCGGGACGAAATGTCCGGCGGCGCGCGGAGGAGTTTTAGGGTTTCATGTGCGCGAATTTCGGAGGGGATCACATATATATAGGTAGAGGGAGCTAGGAGAGTCCAAATGAGGTGCGGTTTTCGGCCACGCGATCGTGATCGAACGACCGAGATGATGGAGGAGGTTTTGGTGGGTTTTGGGCCAAATTGGAGGGGTGTTGGGCTGCAACACACATGAGGCCTTTTCGGTCCCTCGGTTAACCGTTGGAGCATCAGACGAAGTCCAAATGGTACGAAACTTGACAGGCGGTCTACCGGTAGTAAACCAAGGCCGCTTGGCTAGTCTCGGTCCAATCCGGAAGTGTTTAATCCCCAAACAAAAGAAAGGTAGAAATGACCACCGAAGGAGATAGGAGCGCCGGAATGCAAAACGGACAATGGGGAAAATGCTTGGATGCATGAGACGAACACGTATGCAAATGAAATGCACATGATGACATGATATGCAATGCATGACACGCAAGCAATGACAAGGCACAACAGCGAAAAACTGGACGACACCTGTCACATCGGTCTCGGGACGTTACACCTATTAACCGGAGGCCCAGCCCAGATTTGTTGTTTTATGCCTATTTTAGTGTTTCGAGGAAAAGGAATATCAAACGGAGTCAAAACGGAACAAAATCAACTGGAGAAGTTATTTTTGGAAGGAAACCTACCGGATAGACTTGGACCCAATGTCAGAAGATGAAGGAGGTGCTCACGAGGGTAGGGGCGCGCCCACCCCCCTGGGGCGCGCCCCCTGCCTCGTGCCCCCCCCCCTTCGATCCACCGATGTACTCCTTTCACCCATATATACCTACGCATCGTAAAACTTCCAGGGAGCACAATAGATCGGGAGTTCCGCCGCCAGAAGCCTCTGTAGCCACCAAAAACTAATCTAGACACGTTCCGGCACCCTGCCGGAGGGGGCAATCCCTCTCCAGTGGCCATCTTCATCATCCCGGTGCTCTCCATGACGAGGAGGGAGTAGTTCTCCCCTCGGGGCTGAGGGTATGTACCAGTAGCTATGTGTTTGATCTCTCTCTCTCTCTTGTGTTCTTGAGGTGATACGATCTTGATGTATCGCGAGCTTTGCTATTATAGTTGGATCCTATGTTTCTCCTCCCCCTCTTCTCTCTTGTAATGAATTGAGTTTCCCCTTTGAAGTAATCTTATCGGATTGAGTCTTTAAATATTTGAGAACACTTGATGTATGTCTTGACATGGATATCTGTGGTGACAATGGGATATCACGTGATTCACTTGATGTATGTTTTGGTGACCAACTTGCGGGTTCCGCCCATGAACCTATGCATAGGGGTTGGCACACGTTTTCGTCGTGATTCTCCGGTAGAACTTTGTGGCACTCTTTGAGGTCCTTTGTGTTGGTTGAATAGATGAATCTGAGATTGTGTGATGCATATCGTATAATCATGCCCACGGATACTTGAGGTGACATTGGAGTATCTAGGTGACATTTGTTGGAGAACGTAGTAGAATTTAAAATTTTCTACGCATCACGAAGATCAATCTATGGAGTCCTCTAGCAACGAGAGGAAAGAAGTGCATCTACATACCCTTGTAGATCGCGAGCGGAAGCATTCAAGAGAACGGGGTTGATAGAGTCGTACTCATCGTGATCCAAATCACCGATGACCGAGCGCCGAACGGACGGCACCTCCGCGTTCAACACATGTACGGTTGGGGAAGACGTCTCCTCCTTCTTGATCTAGCAAGGGGGGAGGAGAGGTTGATGGAGATCTAGCAGCACGACGGCGTGGTGGTGGAAGCAGCGGGATCTCGGCAGGGCTTCGCCAAGCTCTAACGAGAGGGAGAGGTGTTACAGGGGGAAGAGGGAGGTGCCAGGGGCTTGGGTGCGCAGCCCTCCCTCCCTCCTCTTTATATAGGGGTCCAGGGGGGCGCCGGCTCCTCTAGATCCCATCTAGATGGGGGGGGGGGGCGGCGGCCAAGGGGGGTGGCTTGCCCCCCAAGCCAAGTGGGTCGCCCCCCACCCCTAGGGTTTCCAACCCTAGGCGCAGGGGGAGGCCCAAGGGGGGCACACCAGCCTATAAGGGGCTGGTTCCCCTCCCACTTAAGCCCATGGGGCCCTTCGGGATAGGTGGCCCCACCCGATGGACCCCCGGGACCCTTCCGGTGGTCCCGGTACAATACCGGTGACCCCCGAAACTTTCCCCGGTGGCCGAAACTGGACTTCCTATATACAATTCTTCACCTCTGGACCATTCCAGAACTCCTCGTGACGTCTGGGATCTCATCCGGGACTCCGAACAACTTTCGGGTTATAGCATACTAATATCTCAACAACCCTAGCGTCACCGAACCTTAAGTGTGTAGACCCTACGGGTTCGGGAGACACACAGACATGACCGAGACGACTCTCCGGTCAATAACCAACAAGCGGGATCTGGATACCCATGTTGGCTCCCACATGCTCCTCGATGAACTCATCGAAAGAACCACGATGTTGAGGATTCAATCAATCTCGTATACAATTCCCTTTGTCAATCGGTACGTTACTCGCCCGAGACTCGATCGTCGGTATCCCAATACCTCGTTCAATCTTGTTACCGGCAAGTCACTTTACTCGTACCATAATGCATGATCCCGTGATCAACCACTTGGTCACATTGAGCTCATTATGATGATGCATTACCGAGTGGGCCCAGAGATACCTCTCCATCATACGGAGTGACAAATCTCAGTCTCGATTCGTGCCAACCCAACAGACACTTTTGGAGATACCCGTAGTGCACCTTTATAGTCACCCAGTTACGTTGTGACGTTTGGCACACCCAAAGCACTCCTATGGTATCCGGGAGTTGCACAATCTCATGGTCTAAGGAAATGATACTTGACATTCGGAAAAGCTCTAGCAAACGAACTACACGATCTTGTGCTATGCTTAGGATTGGGTCTTGTCCATCACATCATTCTCCTAATGATGTGATCCCGTTATTAATGACATCTAATGTCCATAGTCAGGAAACCATGACTATCTTTTGATCAACGAGCTAGTCAACTAGAGGCTCACTAGGGACGTGTTGTGGTCTATGTATTCACACATGTATTATGATTTCCGGATAACACAATTATAGCATGAACAATAGACAATTATCATGAACAAGGAAATATAATAATAACCATTTTATTATTGCCTCTAGGGCATATTTCCAACAGTCTCCCACTTGCACTAGAGTCAATAATCTAGTTACATTGTGATGAGTCGAACACCCATAGAGTTCTGGTGTTGATCATGTTTTGCTCTAGGGAGAGGTTTAGTCAATGGATCTGCTACATTCAGGTCCGTATGTACTTTACAAATATCTATGTCTCCATTTTGAACACTTTCATGAATGGAGTTGAAGCGACGCTTGATATGCCTGGTCTTCCTGTGAAACCTGGGCTCCTTAGCAAGGGCAATAGCTCCAGTGTTGTCATAGAAGAGAGTCATCGGGCCCGACGCATTGGGAATGACTCCTAGGTCGGTAATGAACTCCTTCACCCAGATTGCTTCTTGTGCTGCCTCCGAGGCTGCCATGTACTCCGCTTCACATGTAGATCCCGCCACAACGCTTTGCTTGCAACTGCACTAGCTTACTGCCCCACCATTCAAAATATACACGTATCCGGTTTGTGACTTAGAGTCATCCAGATCTATGTCGAAGCTAGCATCGACGTAACCCTTTACGACGAGCTCTTCGTCACCTCCATAAACGAGAAACATATCCTTAGTCCTCTTCAGGTACTTCAGGATATTCTTGGCAGCTGTCCAGTGTTCCATGCTGGGATTACTTTGGTACCTTCCTACCAAACTTACGGCAAGGTTTACATCAGGTATGGTACACAACATGGCATACATAATAGACCCTATGGCTAAGGCATAGGGGACGACACTCATCTTTTCTCTATCTTCTGCCGTGGTCGGGCATTCAGCCGTGCTCAATTGCACACCTTGCAATACAGGCAAGAACCCCTTCTTGGACTGATCCATATTGAACTTCTTCAATATCTTGTCAAGGTACGTACTTTGTGAAAGACCAATGAGGCGTCTCGATCTATCTCTATAGATTTTGATGCCTAATATATAAGCAGCTTCTCCAAGGTCCTCCATTGAAAAACACTTGTTCAAGTAGGCCTTTATGCTTTCCAAGAATTCTATATCATTTCCCATCAACAGTATTGTCGGGGAAGCTGATCCACCAACACCTATGGGGACAGGGCCCCTTTCGGTTCGGAGGGGGGCGGAGGCTGCACAAAGAGCGGATCGAGGCAGTACACGCGAGCAGTTTTACCCAGCTTCAGGCCGCACGGATGCGTAAAACCCTACTGCTGCTTGTTTGTGTGTATTGAATTCTTGCTCAGGAGCGACGGACGCTGCTAGACCGAGCGTGAGAGTGTTCTTGATGTTTCGAATGAGCCGAGACCTCTCTACGTTGCGCCTGGGCCTCCTTTTATACTTTCAAGGGGTCACCGACAGGTGGCAACGTAGACTAGAAGGGTAAAAATGGAAAAGGATGCGGTAGGTGCAGCTACCGCTACTGTGGACACAGTGCACCCTACCTAACTCTGACGGCAGGGGACAAGGTCATTGAATGCCCATCTGAGTTGCCTAAACAGTGCAAAAAGTGACCGTTAGGAGCGCCACCGTTTTCCATGATGGCCTTCTCTTCATCTCCGCTTGCCACCGCGCACCCCTAGCTGCGCGGCCTCCTGCCACGTGTGCTTGGGAGAGTCCTAGAGCGACACGTTAGCAGGTGTGCTGGAGCGCGGGCACAAAGTGGGGGTTTCCCGCGGCAAGCTCCTTGCCGCGGTCGTCGTCTTGTCGTGTTTGGGAGCTTGTTGCTCACCGGGCCTTGCCGGGACGCAGGGCGCGTCGCGGCAAGCTTTCTTGGTATGCCTTGAGTGGCCTTCCCGGCAAGCTCCTCTTGCCGGGGTCTTGTCTCTTCCCGGCAAGATCCTCTTGCCGGGGCCTGGGTTGGCCTTCCCGGCAAGCTCCTCTTGCCGGGGCCTTGGTTGGCCTTCCCGGCAAGCTCCTCTTGTCGGGGCCTTGGTTTGAGTACTTTGTTCTTGAATGGTCTTCAAGGGAACCACGGAGGGTCTTGGCGGTCACCCGGCAAGCCTTGCCGCGGGAAGCTGCGACCGCCCATGCACAAGTTCGGGGTACTAGGGTACCCCTACTCTAGTACACCAACAGGAGCCCCCGGGCCTGGGCCAGACACGGTGCCGGCCGTTGTTGGGCCAGGCCCAAAACAGTGCACGGGCACGCGCGGCCTAGGTCACGCCGCATATCTCTCCGCTCCCACCGCGCACGCCTAGAACGGCACGCGTCAAACGTGGCGTCGTGGGTGACGCGGGCGGCGTGCGCGGGGCTAAGCCCCTCGAGCATGCGTCAGGCCACGATGATGGGGACGGTTCACGCCCTCCTCCCTAAACGGAGGTAGGCGTGGGGGCGTGGTGCATTTACTGGACGGGGCCGGTGTGCGGTTTTCGGGACGTCCACTCCCTGCGATCACGAGGCGGAGCGAGGCCGCCTCATCCGTCGCCTTGGTTCTGCATCCCCGCCACACGGCTCCCATGCGCTTGGGGTCGCGGACGGTGGAAGTGGGAAACTGGGCCGTCGTGAGCAGAGGCAGCGGGTTGGCCCCGACTCCCTGCTCTTCCCGTGCCTTGATTCACTGAGCGGGGCGGCCGAGCCCGGGGTGGAAGGCTTCGGGTACTCTTCTGACGAGGAACTCCAACCCAGCGCCAAGCTCACTCTGTTCTTCAAAGGCGTGGCGGCGGCGCTCCAGCAACTCCGGGAATGGATCCCAAAGCAGTTGGCCGACGAGTCATGCTCGATTTGTGTTGGAGTTCTGGAGAAGGTGCTGGTGAAGGTGGCCTTCCGCAAGCCGGGCCTCAACCTCACCAACGTCCTCAAGAGGCTGCCGGCGGACGCTGATCTTGACGCACTTAAGGCCCTCGTCGCACCCATTGTGGACAGGGTGAACGAGGTCAAAAGGGTTGACGGCGGTCGCGTAGATTAGGCCGTCCGTTTTCTTCTTTTCTTGTCGCTGCCAGTCATGTCATGGGAACACTTTATTAGAGGCGCGACAAGTTATTTTTGTAATATAACTCTATCTTAGGCAAAAAATTGTTGTGTTACTTCCTTTACTTGACTCTTGGCTTTGTATGGTTCTGCCCTACGCTTTCTAGGGAAACTTGCCGGTGCAGGCACCCTTGCCGCGAGCGCCGAGTGCGGAACTTCAGCAGCCTGCTGGCGGAGTCGCTACCGACAAGCAACCTTGTCGCAACTAGTTGCAGCTCACTTAAGTTGTTGAGCAGACTCGAAACAAAGTAAGGGCGCAGCTAGCTACGAGTTGGTTCCTCCGCGCACAGGTTTTCCATACAAAGCACGGTCGTTCAAGGAAAATAACTCAAAAACTTAAAAAAAACTGATTGCTCAAACTTTAGCAACTTAGCTTTTCTGTCGTCCGCTTCCCGGCAAGGAGAAACTTTCTTGAACGGCCTGGTCCACACCATTATCTTCTCCT
>NC_041386.1:193561852-193620666 GCF_002162155.2 Triticum dicoccoides
GAAAGAAACAGAGAAATAAAGTAATGATATGGAGCCTTGGGCTCGTTATTGCTTACCGGGGTCTGGTGCTGCACAAAGTGTCAGATAACATATGCGAAAGATTATCATAGCATAAAAAAACTGACAAGATGTGCGGGGCACATGAACTTTACTGGTGCACGGGGTCTGCGCCCGGCTTTGTACAAAGGATTACATGCAACAGCGGCAAGACTTGTACAAAAGGTGGTTGCCGGAAAAGCTTCTGGCAACCGCGCCCTACGGGTAAAACTTACGAAGATGTTCAATGTTCCAGGAGTTGCTCACCGGAATGCCATCTTCGGTCTCAAGGCGGATAGCGCCGGGCCTAGTGACTCGTTTCACCCGATAAGGGCCTTCCCACTTCGGCGTCAACTTGTTGGAATTCTTGGCGGACTGAACACGCCGAAGAACAAGGTCGCCTTCCTCGAAGCTTCTGGCCTTAACTTTGCAGCTATGGTAGCGACGCAAAGCTTGCTGGTAGCGAGCGGCTCGCACAGCAGCCTGAAGACGGTCTTCCTCAAGGAGCAGCACGTCATCTTGTCGCATCTGCTCTTGCTCGAGCTCATCATAAACGAGCACTCGAGGCGACCCGTAAACGAGTTCCGTGGGGAGAACTACCTCCGCTCCGTAGATTAGAGCGAAGGGTGTCTGGCCAGTGGCTCGATTTGGCGTCGTCCTGATCGACCAAAGAACCACCGGCAGCTCCTCGATCCAGTTTCTTCCACACTTGTGCAGCTTGTCGAAAGTTCTGGTCTTGAGGCCTCGCAGCACTTCAGCATTTGCCCTCTCCGCTTGACCTTGCTTCTCGGATGAGCAACAGAAGCGAAGCAGGCCTTGGCGCCAAGATCTTGGACATACTGCATGAAGGTGCGGCTCGTAAATTGCGTGCCGTTGTCAGCGATGATCATGTTAGGAACCCCCAAACGGCAAACAATCGACTTGAAGAACTTGACTGCTGACTGTGCTGTCACCTTCCTCACTGGTTCCACTTCCGGCCACTTTGTGAACTTGTCAATTGCAACGTACAAGAACTCAAAGCCCCCGACAGCTCGGGGGAAGGGGCCGAGGATGTCGAGCCCCCAGACCAAAAATGGCTAGGATAAAGGGATCGTCTAGAGAGCTTGAGCTGGCTGGTGTATCTGTTTGGAATGGAACTGGCACGCTTCACACTTGGTTACTTGTGTAGTTGCATCCTGGAGGGCTGTCAGCCAGAAGAAGCCTTGTCGGAATGCTTTGCCGGCAAGTGCTCTTGCGCTAATGTGGTGACCACATATGGCTCCATGTATCTCTGCCAACAGCTGTTGTCCATCTTCCCGGCGAATGCACTTCAATTTCACACCGTTGAGTCTTATTCTGTACAGTGTGTTGTCGACAAACTTGTACATACTTGACTGCCGTGCTACTTTTTCAGCTTCTTCTTGCTCTTCGGGAAGCTCTCCTGTCTGAAGGAAACGGATAATCTGCTGCGCCCATGCTGGAGCTTGTGGCTCGACAACAAGGACTAAAGGCGTATCTGTTGCTGTGGGAACATCCGCTTCTACGGCAAGAACCTGCGGTTCGGCCGGAGCGTGATATTCCCTGGCAAGCTTGCCGGAGCAAAACTTGTCGGGAGCGTCTGCTTCAACGGAACAAACCAAGAGGTTCGCCGGAGCAGACTGCTCCTCAGCACTCTTGGCGTCGATCTTGGGGACCTTCTTGGCGGCGGCTTCGGGAAGCTCTGCCGGAAAGTAGTCACCAGAAACCAACTTCCTCTTCTTATTCTGTCCATTTGATGGTGTCACGGATGGTTGAGTCAGCTTGAGCACAAAGATCCCTGGTTCCACAGGCAACTTTAGTGTAGCGCACTTTGACAGGCCATCAGCAATGTCGTTCTGAGCTCGTGGAACGTGTTCCATTTGCAGGCCGTCAAAGTGTGCTTCTAGCTTTCTCACTTCATCAACATAAGCTTCCATCAATGGACTCTGGTAGTTCTTGTTCACTTGGCGGACGACAAGCTGTGAGTCACCCCTTACAATGAGTTTCTTGATCCCGAGGTCGGCTGCGATTCTGAGGCCGGCAAGCAAACCCTCATACTCTGCAGTATTGTTCGTTGCTTGCTCCTTGGGAAAGTGCATCTGGACTACGTACTTGAGGTGCTCTCCGATGGGTGCGATAAGCAGCACGCCAGCACCGGCGCCTTGCAGCAAGAAGGCACCATCAAAGTACATCAGCCACTCTTTGCTTGTCTCCTTGACGGGGATGCTCATCTCTGGAATTTCTTCGTCTGGGGTTGGCGTCCACTCTTCTATGAACTCTGCCAGTGCTCTACTCTGTATAGTGGAAGTACTCTCAAACTTGAGGCCAAAGCTTGATAGGGCCCCTTTCGGTTCGGAGGGGGGCGGAGGCTGCACAAAGAGCGGATCGAGGCAGTACACGCGAGCAGTTTTACCCAGCTTCGGGCCGCACGGATGCGTAAAACCCTACTGCTGCTTGTTTGTGTGTATTGAATTCTTGCTCAGGAGCGATGGACGCTGCTAGACCGAGCGTGAGAGTGTTCTTGATGTTTCGAATGAGCCGAACCCCCTCTACGTTGCGCCTGGGCCTCCTTTTATACTTTCAAGGGGTCACCGACAGGTGGCAACGTAGACTAGAAGGGTAAAAATGGAAAAGGATGCGGTAGGTGCAGCTACTGCTACTGTGGACACAGTGCACCCTACCTAACTCTGACGGCAGGGGACAAGGTCATTGAATGCCCATCTGAGTTGCCTAAACAGTGCAAAAAGTGACCGTTAGGAGCGCCACCGTTTGCCACGATGGCCTTCTCTTCATCTCCGCTTGCCACCGCGCACCCCTAGCTGCGCGGCCTCCTGCCACGTGTGCTTGGGAGAGTCCTAGAGCGACACGTTAGCAGGTGTGCTGGAGCGCGGGCACGAAGTGGGGGTTTCCTGCGGCAAGCTCCTTGCCGCGGTCGTCGTCTTGTCGTGTTTGGGAGCTTGTTGCTCACCGGGCCTTGCCGGGACGCAGGGCGCGTCGCGGCAAGCTTTCTTGGTATGCCTTGAGTGGCCTTCCCGGCAAGCTCCTCTTGCCGGGGTCTTGTCTATTCCCGACAAGATCCTCTTGCCGGGGCCTGGGTTGGCCTTCCCGGCAAGCTCCTCTTGCCGGGGCCTTGGTTGGCCTTCCCGGCAAGCTCCTCTTGCCGGGGCCTTGGTTTGAGTACTTTGTTCTTGAATGGTCTTCAAGGGAACCACGGAGGGTCTTGGCGGTCACCCGGCAAGCCTTGCCGCGGGATGCTGCGACCGCCCGTGCACAAGTTCGGGGTACTAGGGTACCCCTACTCTAGTACACCGACAGGTATGTCATCCACATATAATATGAGAAATGCTACGGAGCTCCCACTCACTTTCTTGTAAACACAGGCTTCTACATAAGTCTGTGTAAACCCAAACGCTTTGATCATCTCATCAAATCGAATGTTCCAACTCCGAGATGCTTGCACCGGCCCATAGATTGAGCGTTGGAGCTTGCACACCTTGTTAGCATTCTTAGGATTGACAAAACCTTCCGGCTGCATCATATACAATTCTTCCTTAAGAAAGTCGTTAAGGAATGCCGTTTTGACGTCCATTTGCCATATCTCATATTCATAGAATGCGGCAATTGCTAACATGATTCAGACGGACTTCAGGTTCGCTACGGGTGAGAAAGTCTCATCATAGTCAACCCCTTGAACTTGTCGATAACCCTTAGCGACGAGTCGAGTCTTGTAGATGGTCACATTACCATCTGCGTATGTCTTCTTTTTAAAGATCCATTTATTTTCTATGGCTCGCCGATCATCGGGAAAGTCAGTCAAAGTCCATACTTTGTTTTCATACATGGATCCTATCTCGGATTTCATGGCTTCTAGCCATTTGTCGGAATCTGGGCCCGCCATCGCTTCCTCATAGTTCGAAGGTTCACCGTTGTCTAACAACATGATTTCCAAGACAGGGTTGCCGTACCACTCTGGTGCAAAACGTGTCCTTGTGGACCTATGAAGTTCAGTAGCAACTTGATCTGAAGTTTCATGATCATCATCATTAACTTCCTCTCTAGTCGGTGACTTCCTCTCTAGTCGGTGACTTCCTCTCTAGTCGGTGCAGGCACCTCGGGAACATTTTCCTGAGTTGCGCCACTTTCCGATTCAAGAGGTAATACTTCATCAAGTTCTACTTTCCTCCCACTTACTTCTTTCGAGAGAAACTCTTTCTCTAGAAAGGATCCATTCTTGGCAACAAAGATCTTGCCTTCGGATCTGAGGTAGAAGGTATAGCCAATAGTTTCTTTAGGGTATCCTATGAAGACGCATTTTTCCGACTTGGGTTCGAGCTATTTAGGTTGAAGTTTCTTGACATAAGCATCGCATCCCCAAACTTTTAGAAACGACAGCTTAGGTTTCTTCCCAAACCATAATTCATACGGTGTCGTCTCAACGGATTTCGACGGAGCCCTATTTAAAGTGAATGCGGCAGTCTCTAAAGCATAGCCCCAAAATGACAGCGGTAGATCGGTAAGAGACATCATAGATCGCACCATATCCAATAGAGTGCGATTATGACGTTCGGACACACCATTACGCTGAGGTGTTCCAGGCGGCATGAGTTGTGAAACTATTCCACATTTCCTTAATTGCGTGCCAAATTCGTGACTCAAGTATTCTCCCCCATGATCTGATCGCAAGAACTTGATTTTCCTGTCATGTTGATTCTCAACCTCACTCTAAAATTCCTTGAACTTTTCAAAGGTCTCAGACTTGTGTTTCATTAAGTAGACATACCCATATCTACTCAAGTCATCAGTGAGGGTGAGAACATAACGATAGCCACCGTGAGCCTCAACACTCATTGGACCACACACATCAGTATGTATGATTTCCAATAAGTTGGTTGCTCGCTCCATTGTTCCTGAGAACGGAGTATTGGTCATTTTACCCATGAGGCATGGTTCGCACGTGTCAAATGATTCGTAATCAAGAGACTCCAAAAGTCCATCTGCATGGAGCTTCTTCATGCGTTTGACACCTATGTGACCAAGGCGGCAGTGCCACAAGTATGTGGGACTATCATTATCAACCTTACATCTTTTGGTATTCACACTATGAATATGTGTAACATTACGCTCGAGATTCATTAAGAATAAACCATTCACCAGCGGGGCATGACCATAAAACATATCTCTCATATAAATAGAACAACCATTATTCTCGGATTTAAATGAGTAGCCATCTCGAATTAAACGAGATCCTGATACAATGTTCATGCTCAAAGCTGGCACTAAATAACAATTATTGAGGTTTAAAACTAATCCCGTAGGTAAATGTAGAGGTACCGTGCCGACGGCGATCACATCGACCTTGGAACCATTCCCGACGCGCATCGTCACCTCGTCCTTCGCCAGTCTCCGCTTATTCCGCAGCTCCTGCTTTGAGTTACAAATGTGAGCAACTGCACCGGTATCAAATACCCAGGAGCTACTACGAGTACTGGTAAGGTACACATCAATTACATGTATATCACATATACCTTTAGTGTTGCCGGCCTTCTTGTCCGCTAAGTATTTGGGGCAGTTCCGCTTTCAGTGACCACTTCCCTTGCAATAAAAACACTCAGTCTCAGGCTTGGGTCCATTCTTTGGCTTCTTCCCGGCAGCTTTCTTACCGGGCGCGGCAACCCCCTTGCCGTCCTTCTTGAACTTCTTCTTACCCTTGCCTTTCTTAAACTTAGTGGTTTTATTCACCATCAACACTTGATGTTGCTTTTTGATCTCCACCTCTGCTGATTTCCGCATTGAATATACCTCAGGAATGGTCTTTTCCATCCCCTACATATTGAAGTTCATCACAAAGCTCTTGTAGCTCGGTGGAAGCGACTGAAGGATTCTGTCAATGACCGCGTCATCCGGGAGATTAACTCCCAGATGAATCAAGCGGTTGTGCAACCTAGACATTTTGAGTATGTGCTCACTGATAGAACTATTTTCCTCCATCTTACAACTGAAGAACTTGTCGGAGACTTCATATCTCTCGACCCGGGCATGAGCTTGGAAAACCATTTTCAGCTCTTCGAACATCTCATATGCTCCGTGTTGCTCAAAACGCTTTTGGAGCCCCGGTTCTAAGCTGTAAAGCATGCCTCACTGAACGAGGGAGTAATCATCAGCACGCTGCTGCCAAGCGTTCATAACATCTTGGTTCTCTGGGATAGGTGCGTCACCTAGCGGTGCTTCTAGGACATAATCTTTCTTGGCAGCTATGAGGATGATCCTCAGGTTCCGGACCCAGTCCGTATAGTTGCTGCCATCATCTTTCAGCTTGGTTTTCTCTAGGAACGCATTGAAGTTGAGGGCAACATTAGCGTGGGCCATTTGATCTACAAGACATATTGTAAAGATTTTAGACTAAGTTCATGATAATTAAGTTCATCTAATCAAATTATTCAATGAACTCCCACTCAGATAGACATCCCTCTAGTCATCTAAGTGAAACATGATCCGAGTCAACTAGGCCGTGTCCGATCATCATGTGAGACGGACTAGTCAACATCGGTGAACATCTTCATGTTGATCGTATCTTCTATACGACTCATGCTCGACCTTTTGGTCTTCCGTGTTCTGAGGCCATGTATGTACATGCTAGGCTTGTCAAGTCAACCTAAGTGTATTGCGTGTGTAAATCTGGCTTACACCCGTTGTATTCTAACATTAGGATCTATCACACCCGATCATCACGTGGTGCTTCGAAACAACGAACCTTCGCAATGGTGCACAATTAGGGGGAACACTTTCTTGAAATTATTGCGAGGGATCATCTTATTTAAGCTACCGTCGTTCTAAGCAAATAAGATGTAAAACATGATAAACATCACATGCAATCAAATAGTGACATGATATGGCCAATATCCTTTTGCTCCTTATGATCTCCATCTTCGGGGCGCCATTATCATCGTCGTCACCGGCATGACACCATGATCTCCATCATCATGATCTCCATCATCGTGTCTTCATGAAGTTGTCTCATCATCTATTACATCTATTACTTCTACTACTATGGCTAACGGTTTAGCAATAAAGTAAAGTAATTACATGACGTTATATGTTGACACGCGGGTCATAAATAAATTAAGACAACTCCTATGGCTCCTGCCGGTTGTCATACTCATCGACATGCAAGTCGTGATTCCTATTACAAGAACATGATCAATCTCATACATCACATATATCATTCATCACATCCTTTTGGCCATATCACATCACACGACACATGCTGCAAAAACAAGTTAGACGTCCTCTAATTGTTGTTGCAAATTTTTATTTGGCTGCTATAGGTTTCTTAGCAAGAACGTTTCTTACCTACGCCAAAACCACAACGTGATATGCCAATTTCTATTTACCCTTCATAAGGACCCTTTTCATCGTCCGATCCGACTAAAGTGGGAGAGACAGACACCTGCTAGCCACCTTATGCAACTAGTGCATGTCAGATGGTGGAACCAGTCTCACGTAAGCGTACGTGTAAGGTCGGTCTGGGCCGCTTCATCCCACGATGCCGCCGAATCAAGATAAGACTAGTAACAGTAAGTAAATTGACAAAATCAACGCCCACAACAACTTGTGTTCTACTCATGCATAGAAACTACGCATAGACCTAGCTCATGATGCCACTGTTGGAGAACATAGCAGAATTTAAAATTTTCTACGCATCACCAAGATCAATCTATGGAGTCTTCTAGCAATGAGAGGAAAGTAGTGCATCTACATACCCTTGTAGATCGCGAGCGGAAGCGTTCAAGAGAACGGGGTTGATGGAATCGTACTCGTCGTGATCCAAATCACCGATGACTGAGCGCCGAACGGACAACACCTCCGCGTTCAAGACACATACGGTTGGGGAAGACGTCTCCTCCTTCTTGATCCAGCAAGGGGTAAGGAGAGGTTGATGGAGATCCAGCAGCACGACGGCGTGGTGGTGGAAGCAGCGGGATCTCGGCAGGGCTTCGTCAAGCTCTAACGAGAGGGAGAGGTGTTACGGGGGGAAGAGGGAGGCGCCAGGGGCTTGGGTGCGCAGCCCTCCCTCCCCCCTCTTTATATAGGGGTCCAGGGTGGCGCCAGCCCCTCTAGATCCCATCTAGATGCGGGGGGGCAAGGGGGGTGGCTTGCCCCCCAAGCCAAGTGGGGTGCCCCCACCCCTAGGGTTTCCAACCCTAGGCGCAGGGGGAGGCCCAAGGGGGGCGCACCAGCCCATCAGGGGCTGGTTCCCCTCCCACTTCAGCCCATGGGGCCCTCCAGGATAGGTGCCCCCACCCGGTGGACCCCCAGGACCCTTCCGGTGGTCCCGGTACAATACCGGCGACCCCCAAAACTTTCCCGGTGGCCGAAACTGGACTTCCTATATACAATTCTTCACCTCCGAACCATTCCGGAACTCCTCGTGACGTCCGGGATCTCATCCGGGACTCCGAACAACTTTCGGGTTACCACATACTAATATCTCAACAACCCTAGCGTCACTGAACCTTAAGTGTGTAGACCCTACGGGTTCGGGAGACACGCAGACATGACCGAGACGACTCTCCGGTCAATAACC
The DNA here is from genome assembly GCF_002162155.2 of Triticum dicoccoides. Lineage (NCBI taxonomy): Eukaryota > Viridiplantae > Streptophyta > Magnoliopsida > Poales > Poaceae > Triticum > Triticum dicoccoides. Next base: position 193,570,470 of record NC_041386.1, read on the forward strand.
AACAGCGGGATCTGGATACCCATGTTGGCTCCCACATGCTCCTTGATGAACTCATCGGATGAACCACGATGTCGAGGATTCAATCAATCCCGTATACAATTCCCTTTGTCAATCGGTACGTTACTCGCCCGAGACTCGATCGTCGGTATCCCAATACCTCGTTCAATCTCGTTACCGGCAAGTCACTTTACTCGTATCGTAATGCATGATCCCGTGATCAACCACTTGGTCACATTGAGCTCATTATGATGATGCATTACCGAGCGGGCCTAGAGATACCTCTCCGTCATACGGAGTGACAAATCCCAGTCTCGATTCGTGCCAACCCAACAGACACTTTTGGAGATACCCATAGTGCACCTTTATAGTCACCCAGTTACGTTGTGACGTTTGGCACACCCAAAGCACTCCTACGGTATCCGGGAGTTGCACAATCTCATGGTCTAAGGAAATGATACTTGACATTCGGAAAAGCTCTAGCAAACGAACTACACGATCTTGTGCTATGCTTAGGATTGGGTCTCGTCCATCACATCATTCTCCTAATGATGTGATCCCGTTATTAATGACATCTAATGTCCATAGTCAGGAAACCATGACTATCTTTTGATCAACGAGCTAGTCAACTAGAGGCTCACTAGGGACGTGTTGTGGTCTATGTATTCACACATGTATTACAATTTCCGGATAACACAATTATAGCATGAGCAATAGACAATTATCATGAACAAGGAAATATAATAATAACCATTTTATTATTGCCTCTAGGGCATATTTCCAACAACATTAGGGTTTTGGTTTATTTGTGTCTTAAGGTGTTATTCTAGTACGAACTCTAGGGCTGTTTGTGACACTTATAGGAATAGCCCAACGGATTGATTGGAAAGAATAACTTTGAGGTGGTTTCGTACCCTATCATAATCTCTTCATTTGTTCTCCGCTATTAGCGACTTTGGAGTGACTCTCTGTTGAAAGTTGAGGGGTAGTTTTATGATCCAATTATGTTAGTATTGTTGAGGGAACTTACACTAGCGAAAGTATGAACCCTAGGCCTTATTTCCACATATTGCAATACCGTTTACGCTCACTTTTATCATTCGTTACGTTGCTGTTTTTATTATTTCACATTACAAATACCTTTATCTACTATCCATATACCACTTGTTTCACCATCTCTTCACCGAACTAGTGCACCTATAAAATTTACCATTGTATTGGGTGTGTTAGGGACGCAAGAGACTCTTTGTTATTTGGTTGCAGGGTTGCTTGAGAGAGACCATCTTCATCCTACACCTCCTACGGATTGATAAACCTTAGGTCATCCACTTGAGGGAAATTTTCTACTGTCCTACAAACCTCTGCACTTGGAGGCTCAAGAACGTCTACAAGAAGAAGGTTGTGTAGTAGACATCAAGCTCTTTTCTGGCGCCGTTGCCGGGGAGGTTAGTGCTTGAAGGTATATCTTTAGATCTTGCAATAGAGTCTTTTAGTTTTTTGTTTTATCACTAGTTTAGTTTATAAATAAAATTACAAAAAAATGGAATTAAGTTTGTCTCATACGCTTCACCTTTTTAATATCTTTCGTGAGTATGATGGAAAGGATAATTGTGCTCAAGTGCTTGAAGAAGAAATCTATAAAATGTTTGGCACTAAATATTTGAATGATGAGCATGATTGCAATGTTGTTAGTATGAATTCCTTGAATATCCATGATGCTAATGATATGCAAAGCCACAAGCTTGGGGAAGCTATGTTTGATGAAGATGATATTTTTTGTCCCCCAAGTTTTGATGAGCAAATTTATTATGATGAAAGCATGCCTCCTATCTATGATGATTATTGTGATGACACGTATGCTTTAAAGAATAATGATAACCATGAAACTTGTCATCTTGATCTCAATTTTCACTCACATGATAGTTATTTTGTTGAGTTTGCTCCCACTATTATTCATGAAAAGAATCTTGCTTGTGTGGAGAGTAGTAAATTTTCTATGCTTGCAGATCATGAAAAGAATGCTTTAGGTTCTGGTTATATTTTTGAATTCATTCATGATGCTACTGAAAATTATTATGAGGGAGGAATATATGCTTGTAGGAATTGCAATAATATCAAGTTTCCTCTCTATGTGCTTAAAATCTTGAAGTTATGCTTGTTTTACCTTCCTATGCAAGTTGATTGTTGTTCCCATAAGTTGTTTGCTCACAAAATCCCTATGCATAGGAAGTATGTTATACTTAAATATGCTAGTCATATTCTTCATGATGCTATGTTTATGTTACAATTCTTATCTTTTATATGAGCATCATTGAAATCATCGTGCCTAGCTAGGGGCGTTAAACGATATCGCTTGTTGGGAGGCAACCCAATTTTATTTTTGTTCCTTGCTTTTTGTTCCTGTTTAGTAGTAAATAATTCATATAGCCTCTGTTTATATGTGGTTTTATGCTTTTAATTAGTGTTTGTGCCAAGTAGAACCTTTGGGAAGACTTGGGGAAAGTCTTGTTGATCATGCTGTCAAAAACAGAAACTTTAGCGCTCACGAGAATTGCTGCCATTTTTATTTGGAAAGTTCTATTTAGTTAATTATTTTTGCAGATGATTAATATATAAATTCCTCAGGTCCAGAAATTTATTTCAGAATTTTATTAGTTCCAGAAGTATACGTTTGATCCAGATTACTACAGACTGTTCTGTTTTTGACATATTCTGTTTTTCGTGTGTTGTTTACTTATTTTGATGAATCTATGGCTAGTAAAATAGTTTATAAACCATAGAGAAGTTGGAATACAGTAGGTTTAACACCAATATAAATAAATAATGAGTTCATTACAGTACCTTGAAGTGGTGATTTTCTTTATTATACTAACGGAGCTTACGAGTTTTCTGTTAAGTTTTGTGTTGTGAAGTTTTCAAGTTTTGGGTAAGGATTCGATGGACTATGGAATAAGAAGTGGAAAGAGCCTAAGATTGGGGATGCCCAAGGCACCCCAAGGTAATATTTAAGGACAACCAAGAGCCTAAGCTTGGGGATGCCCCGGAAGGCATCCCCTCTTTCGTCTTCGTTCATCGGTAACTTTACTTGGAGCTATATTTTTATTTACCACATGATATGTGTTTTGCTTGGAGCGTAAATTTATTTTGTTAGGATTTGCTTGCTGTTATTTATAATAATGTTTTGCATATTTTATTTCAATAAAAGTGGCATTGATAGCCTTTACTATGCCTATGTTACAAGTATACATGTTGCTGTTTGAAAACAGAAAGTTTACCGCTGTTGAAATAATTCCCTAGAAAAGTCAGAATGTGATAAAATGTTTAAACCTTTTGAATATTAATCTCTGATAAATTTACTACAGTGGGAATTTTATTTCATAATTTTTGGATCTTGGAAAGTATGGATGTTGCAGCATTCTTTACAGACTATCCTGTTTAGGCAGATTGCTGGTATGTTTGCATTGTTTGCATATGTTTGCTTCTTTAATGATTCTATTTGAGGATAGGACTATTAAATATGCAGAGGCATTTAGTATGCAATTTTGAATAATAATTTTAGGGATTTGATACAGTAGAGTATGATAAGGTTTTTGCAATGGTTTATACTAACCTATCTCACGAGTCCTTGTTGAGTTTTGTGTGGATGAAGCTTTTGAAATTTAGGGAGACCGTGATATAAGAGGAACTAAGGAGACACAAAAGCTCAAGCTTGGGGATGCCCAAGGAACCCCAAGATAATATTTCAAGAATTCTCAAGCGTCTAAGCTTGGGGATGCCCCGGTTGGCATCCCACCTTTCTTCTTCAACAACTATCGGTTAGTTTCGGTTGATCCTAAGTTTTCGCTTCTTGACATGATGTTTGTCATTCTTAGAATGTCATTTTATTTTTCTTTGCTTGCTGTTTGAATAAATTATCAAGATCTGAAATTATTAAATGAGAGAGAGTCTTCGCGTAGTTGCATAATTATTCGACTACTCATTGATCTTCACTTACATCTTTCGGAGTAGTGTGTCATTTGCTCTAGTGCTTCACTTATATCTTTTAGAGCATGGTGGTAGTTTTATTTTGAAGAAATAAATGAACTCTCATGATTCACTTAGATTATTTTGAGAGTCTTAAATAGCATGGTAATTTGCTTAAAATCCTAATATGCTAGGTATTCAAGAATAATAAAATTCTCTTATGAGTGTGTTGAATACTAAGAGAAGTTTGATACTTGATGATTGTTTTGAGATATGAGGATGGTAATATTAGAGTCATGCTAGTTGAGTACTTGTGAATTTGAGAAATACTTGTGTTGAAGTTTGTGATTCCCGTAGCATGCACGTATGGTGAACCGTTATGTGATGAAGTCGGAGCATGATTTATTTATTGATTGCCTTCCTTATGAGTGGCGGTCGGGGACGAGCGATGGTCTTTTCCTACCAATCTATCCCCCTAGGAGCATGCGCATAGTACTTTGTTTCGATAACTAATAGATTTTTGAAATAAGTATGTGAGTTCATTATGACTAATGTTGAGTCCATGGATTATACGCACTCTCACCCTTCCACCATTGCTAGCCTCTCTAGTACCGCGCAACTTTCGCCGGTACCATAAACCCACCATATACCTTCCTCAAAACAGCCACCATACCTACCAATTATGGCATTTCCGTAGCCATTCCGAGATATATTGCCATGGAACTTTCCACCGTTCCGTTTATTATGACACGCTTCATCATTGTCATATTGCTTAGCATGATCATGTAGTTGACATTGTATTTGTGGCAAAGCCACCATTCATAATTCTTTCATACATGTCACTCATGCATCATTGCACATCCCGGTACACCGCCGGAGGCATTCATATAGAGTCATATCTTGTTCTAAGTATCGAGTTGTAATTCTTGAGTTGTAAGAAAAATAAAAGTGTAATGATCATCATTATTAGAGCATTGTCCCGGTGAGGAAAGGATGATGGAGACTATGATTCCCCCACAAGTTGGGATGAGACTCCGGACGGAACAAAAGTGGCCAAAGAAGCCCAAATAAAAAAAAAGAGGCCATAAAAAGGGAAGGCCCAAATAAAAAATAAAAAAATGAGAGAAAAAGAGAGAAGGGGCAATGTAACTATCCTTTTACCACACTTGTGCTTCAAAGTAGAACCATGATCTTCATGAGAGAGTCTCCTATATTGTCACTTTCATATACTAGTGGGAATCTTTCATTATAGAACTTGGCTTGTATATTCCAATGATGGGCTTCCTCAAAATGCTCTAGGTCTTCGTGAGCAAGCGAGTTGGATGCACACCCACTAGTTTCTTTTGTTGAGCTTTCATACATTTATAGCTCTAGTGCATCCATTGCATGGCAATCCCTACTCACTCACATTAATATCTATTGATGGGCATCTCCATAGCCCGTTGATACGCCTAGTTGATGTGAGACTATCTTCTCCCTTTTTGTCTTCTCCACAACCACCATTCTATTCCAGCTATAGTGCTATATCCATGGCTCACGCTCATGTATTGCGTGAAGATTGAAAAAGTTTGAGAACGTCAAAAGTATGAAACAATTGCTTGGCTTGTCATCGGGGTTGTGCATGATTTAAATATTTTGTGTGGTGAAGATAGAGCATAGCCAGACTATATGATTTTGTAGGGATAGCTTTCTTTGGCCATGTTATTTTGAGAAAACATAATTGCTTAGTTAGTATGCTTGAAGTATTATTGTTTTTATGTCAATATTAAACTTTTGTCTTGAATCTTATGGATCTGAATATTCATGCCACAATTAAGAAGAATTACATTGAGATTATGCCAAGTAGCACTCCGCATCAAAAATTCTTTCTTTTATCATTTACCTACTCGAGGACGAGCAGGAATTAAGCTTGGGGATGCTGATATGTCTCCAACGTATCTATAATTTTTGATTGCTCCATGCTATATTATCTATTGTTTTGGGCAATATTGGGCTTTATTTTCCACTTTTATATTATTTTTGGGACTAACCTATTAACCGGAGGACAAGTCCAGGTTTGCTGTTTTATGCCTACTTCAGTGTTTCAAGGAAAAGGAATATAAAACGGACTCAAAACGGAACAAAATCAACTAGAGAAGTTATTTTTGGAAGGAAACCTACAAGATAGACTTGGACCCTACGTCAGAAGATGAAGGAGGTGCTCATGAGGGTAGGGGCGCGCCCACCCCCCGGGGGCGCGCCCCCTGCCTCGTGGCCCCCCTTCGGTCCACCGACGTACTCCTTTCACCCATATATACCTATGTATCGTAAAACTTCCAGGGAGCACAATAGATCGGGAGTTCCGAAGCCAGAAGCCTCCGTAGCCACCAAAAACCAATCTAGACCCGTTCCGGCACCCTGCTGGAGGGGGCAATCCCTCTCCGGTGGCCATCTTCATCATCCTGGTGCTCTCCATGACGAGGAGGGAGTAGTTCTCCCTCGGGGCTGAGGGTATGTACTAGTAGCTATGTGTTTGATCTCTCTCTCTCTCGTGTTCTTGAGGTGATATGATCTTGATGTATCGCGAGCTTTGCTATTATAGTTGGATCCTATGTTTCTCCTCCCCCTCTTCTCTCTTGTAATGAATTGAGTTTCCCCTTTGAAGTAATCTTATCGGATTGAGTCTTTAAAGATTTGAGAACACTTGATGTATGTCTTTCCATGGATATCTGTGGTGACAATGGGATATCACGTGATTCACTTGATGTATGTTTTGGTGACCAACTTGCGGGTTCCTCCCATGAACCTATGCATAGGGGTTGGCACACGTTTTCGTCGTGATTCTCCGGGAGAACTTTGGGGAACTCTTTGAGGTCCTTTGTGTTGGTTTAATAGATGAATCTGAGATTGTGTGATGCATATCGTATAATCATGCCCACAGATACTTGAGGTGACATTGGAGTATCTAGGTGACATTACGGTTTTGGTTGATTTGTGTCTTAAGGTGTTATTCTTTTACGAACTCTAGGGCTATTTGTGACACTTATAGGAATAGTCCAACGGATTGATTGGAAATAATAACTTTGAGGTGGTTTCGTACCCTACCATAATCTTTTCGTTCGTTCTCCGCTATTAGCGACTTTGGAGTGACTCTATGTTGCATGTTGAGGGATAGTTTTATGATCCAATTATGTTGGTATTGTTGAGGGAACTTACACTAGCGAAAGTATGAACCCTAGGCCTTATTTCCACACATTGCAATACCGTTTACGCTCACTTTTTATCATTTGTTACCTTGCTGTTTTTATTATTTCAGATTACAAATACCTTTATCTACTATCCATATACCACTTGTTTCACCATCTCTTCGCCGAACTAGTGCACCTATATAATTTACCATTGTATTGGGTGTGTTGGGGACACAAGATACTCTTTGTTATTTGGTTGCAGGGTTGCTTGAGAGAGACCATCTTCATCCTACGCCTCCTACGGATTGATAAACCTTAGGTCATCCACTTGAGGGAAATTTGCTACTATCCTACAAACCTCTGCACTTGGAGGCCCAACAACGTCTACAAGAAGAAGGTTGTGTAGTAGACATCAAGGGCAATACATAAGAACCACATCGTGATGACGTGGAGGGATTTATTGACACTATCACTGTAGGGGAAACAAGGAAGGTTTCCGATGCACGAATCACTAGCATACACTTTCGTGTTTTACGTTATTTTGCATTATTTGCTAGTCGTTGCTTAATTGGTCGCGGAAACTATGGAAACCTGAGTATCCCTGATATTATTATTCTGCACCACGGTTTATACGGTGATAACTCTTTTAGTATGGGCGGCATTATTGCCAAATGGTTAAGTCTGAACCGTACCAAGGGCCCCATCTTTGGAGGCATCTATGCTACACGCCTAGCTGCACATTTTAACATACCTATTAGGCATTACGAGAAGGAAGAAAAGGTGCTGCCTCGTGTTTATTTAGATTATAAAGGTATGGTAGCACATGATTTTATTGTTAAGAATAGGGAAGGAGAGCTTAAATATCAATTCTTCTTTAATAAACATCATCCTGAGACCATTACCTTGCCTGCTCCTTCTTTGTTTGATTTGACTGTAGGCATGTACCTTGTTCCGTTGACGGCTATTCACGCCTACCGGAACCCTGCACCAGCCGAGGAGCCAGAGCCGGAACCACAATTTGATCCTTCACGCCAGTCTAATTATCAGTGGGATCTGGAGATGATTGTCAGCCAGTGGCAATCGGAGCCTTCCTCTTCTGCATCACAGTACGACCCCAACTATTATTATGGATATCCGCCAGGCCAGCCATGGCCATAGACCAACTTAGGCCAAAAGCCTAAGCTTGGGGGAGTATGTATTTCTCACTGCTCACACACTCATTGCTAGATGCCGGTGCTCATACTTTTTCATTGTATCATCCATGCTAGTTTATTTTCCTTTTTATGCTTTCTTCTTGTGTGTTTAATAAACCTTAAGAAAAACCCAAAAAATTAGTTGTAGCTTTTAATTAGTTTACTTTTCATGCTTGTAGTAGTAATGAAAAAGAAAACCCAAAAAGTTTTCCTGTTCTTCTTTTGCTTGTTGGGAGCTTTCCCGCGTAAATAGTTTTATTTCTTTTCTTTTCTTTGGGGGTCGATAGGAGAAGACCATAATTAAATTGTTGAAGTGACTCTTATATGCATTATTGTTGATCTGACAAAAGAGCCCATATTGCCTTGTCTTCTCCTGTTTATTGAATGCCTGCAGATTCCAGCTTAGTCCAATGCACGTGCACTATTATTATTATTCACACTATTCGGTCGTGCAAGTGAAAGGCAATTATGATGTTATATGATGGACTGGCTAAGATGAGAAAAGTTGGTATGAACTCGACCTCTTTTGTTTTTGTAAATATGATTAGTTCATCGTTCCTGATTCATCCTATTATGAATAAACATGTTTGCAATGACAACTAGAGATCATAGTTTCTTGTACCATGCTTGATTAGCTATGAGTTACAATGGTTTACCTTGCGTGCCAACATGCTATTAAAATGGTTATGATGTGGTATGATAGGGTGGTATCCTCCTCTGAATGATTGAAGTGACTTGACTTGGCACATGTTCACGCATATAGTTGAAACAAAATCAACATAGCCTTCACGATATTTATGTTCATGGTGGATTATATCCTACTCATGCTTGCACTTGGTGTTGATTAATTTTAATGCATGTTCATGACTGTTGTCGCTCTCTAGCTGGTCGCTTCCCAGTCTTTTGCTAGTCTTCACCTGTACTAAGCGGGAATACTGCTTGTGCATCCAATCCCTTAAACCCCAAAGTTATTCCACATGAGTCCACTAACCTACCTATATACGGTATCTACTTGCCGTTCCAAGTAAATTTGTATGTGCCAAACTCTAAACCTTCAAATAAATATCCTGTTTTGTATGCTCGAATAGCTCATGTATCAACTAGGGTTGTCTGTATCTTCCATGTTAGGCGGGTTATCCTCAAGAGGAGTGGACTCCGCTCCTCACTCACGAGATAAATGGCTGGTCACCGGGATGCCCAGTCCCATGCTTTATGAAAACTAAATCAAAATAATTGCAAACAAAACTCCCCTTGGGACTCTTGTTAGTTGGAGGCACTGGTTGTTTTGAGCAAGCCATGGATTGATGATTGTGGTGGAAGGGGGGTATAAACTTTACCATTCTGTTTGGGAACCGCCTATAATGTGTGTAGCATGGAACATATCGCCATCTCTTGGTTGTTATGTTAACAATGAAAGTATACCACTCAAAATATTATTCACCTCTGTTTCAAAACCGAGCTCTGGCACCTCTACAAATCCTTGCCTCCCTCTGCGAAGGGCCTATCTATTTACTTTTATGCTGAGTCATCATCCTCTTATTAAAAAGCACTAGTTGGAGAGCACCGCTGTCATTTGCATTCAATATTGTTAGTTTACATTGAGTATGACTTGATTGGATCTCTTTTACCATGAATTACAATGTCTAGTCAGTCCTTGGTCTTTAAAGATGCTCTGCATTTATGTTTTGCGGTCTCAGAAAGGGCTAGCGAGATACCACCTTGTTATATCATACTATGATTGTTTTGAGAAAGTGTTGTCATCCGAGTTTTATTATTATGGCTCGCTAGTTGATTATGCTATTGATATGAGTAAACTTGAGACCTATGTGTTATTGCGAATGTGGTTAGTTATAATCTTTGCTGAAAACTTGAATGTTCACTTTACATATTTACAACAACAAGAGCTAATAGAGTTTGTATAAGTTTTTCTTTATTACTTACAATTTGTCAACTGAATTGCTTGAGGACAAGCAAAGGTTTAAGCTTGGGGGAGTTGATACATCTCCAACGTATCTACTTTTCCAAACACTTTTGCCCTTGTTTTGGACTCTAACTTGCATGATTTGAATGGAACTAACCCGGACTAACGCTGTTTTCAGCAGAATTACCATGGTGTTGTTTATGTGCAGGAGAAACGTTCTCGAAATGACCTGAAACTTCACGGAGACACTTTTCAGAAAATAAGAAAAATACCTGCCAAAGATGAAGGCTAGGGGGGCCACCACCTTGCCATGAGGGTGGGGGGTGCGCCTGCCCCCCTAGGGCGCGCCCCCTACCTCATGGGCCCCCTGTTGCCTCTCCAACTCCAACTCCAACTCCACCTCCATATATTGAGTTTCGGGGAGAAAAAAATCAGAGAGAAGAAATCATCACGTTTTACGATACGGAGCCGCCGCCAAGCCCTAAAACTTCTCGGGAGGGCTGATCTGAAGTCCGTTCGGGGCTCCGGAGAGGGGAATCCGTCGCCATCGTCATCATCAACCATCCTCCTTCACCAATTTCATGATGCTCACCGCCGTGCGTGAGTAATTCCATCGTAGGCTTGCTGGACGGTGATGGGTTGGATGGGATCTATCATGTAATCGAGTTAGTTTTGTTTGGGTTTGATCCCTAGTATCCACTATGTTCTGAGATTGATGTTGCTATGACTTTGCTATGCTTAATGCTTGTCACTAGGGCCCAAGTGCCATGATTTCAGATCTGAACCTATTATGTTTTCATCAATATATGAGTGTTCTTGATCCTATCTTGCAAGTCTACAGTCACCTATTATGCGTTATGATCCTTTAACCCCGAAGTGACAATAATCGGGATACTTACCGGTGATGACCGTAGTTTGAGGAGTTCATGTATTCACTATGTGTTAATGCTTTGTTCCGGTTCTCTATTAAAAGGAGGCCTTAATATCCCTTAGTTTCCGTAAGGACCCCGCTGCCACGGGAGGGTAGGACAGAAGATGCCATGCAAGTTCTTTTCCATAAGCACGTATGACTATGTTCGGAATACATGCCTACATTATATCGACGAACTGGAGCTAGTTCTGTGTCACCCTAGGTTATGACTGTTACATGACGAACCGCATCCGGCATAATTCTCTATCACCGATCCATTGCCTACGAGCTTTCCATATATTGTTCTTCGCTTATTTACTTTTCCGTTGCTATTGCTATCATCACTACAAAATACCAAAAACACTACTTTTACTACTCTTACCTTTTGCTACCGTTACCACTACTGTCATATTACTTTGCTACTAAACACTTTGCTGCAGATATTAAGTTTCCAGGTGTAGTTGAATTGACAACTCAGCTTCTAATACTTGGGAATATTGTTTGGCTCCCCTTGTGTCGAAACAATAAATTTGGGTTGAATACTCTACCCTCGAAAACTGTTGCGATCCCCTATACTTGTGGGTTATCACCCATCAATAGATATCAATGTGAGTGAGTAGGGTTTGCCATTCAACGGATGCACTAGAGCTATAAGTATATGAAAGCTCAAAAAGAAACTAAGTGGGTGTGCATCCAACTTGCTTGCTCATGAAGACCTAGGGCAATTTGAGGAAGCCCATCATTGGAATATACAAGCCAAGTTCTATAATGAAAGATTCCCACTAGTATATGAAAGTGATAACATGAGAGACTCTCTACTATGAAGATAATGGTGCTACTTTGAAGCACAAGTGTGGTAAAGGGATAGTAACATTGTCCCTTCTATGTTTTTCTCTCATTTTTTTATTTTTTTATTTGGGCCTTTTCTCTTTTTTATGGCCTCTTTTTTTATTTGGGCTTCTTTGGCCTCTTTTATTTTTCGTCCGGAGTCTCATCCCGACTTGTGGGGGAATCATAGTCTCCATCATCCTTTCCTCACTGGGACAATGCTCTAATAATGATGATCATCACACTTTTAATTTTCTTACAACTCAACAATTACAACTCGACATTTAGAACAAAATATGACTCTATATGAATGCCTCCGGCGGTGTACCGGGATATGCAATGACTCATGAGTGACATGTATGAAAGAATTATGAATGGTGGCTTTGCCACAAATACGATATCGACTACATGATCATGCTAAGCAATATGACAATGATGGAGTGTGTCATAATAAACGGAACGGTGGAAAGTTGCATGGCAATATATCTCGGAATGGTTATGGAAATGCCATAATAGGTAGGTATGGTGGCTGTTTTGAGGAAGGTATATGGTGGGTGTATGATATCGGCGAAAGGTGCGCGGTATTAGAGAGGCTAGGAAAGGTGGAAGGGTGAGAGTGCGTATAATCCATGGACTCAGCATTAGTCATAAAGAACTCATATACTTATTGCAAAAATCTACAAGTCATCAAAGTAAAGTATTACGCGCATGCTCCTAGGGGGATAGGTTGGTAGGAAAAGACCATCGCTCGTCCCCGACCGCCACTCATAAGGAAGGCAATCAATAAATAAATCATGCTCCGACTTCATCACATAACGGTTCACCATACGTGCATGCTACGGGAATCACAAACTTCAACACAAGTATTTCTCAAATTCACAACTACTCAACTAGCACAACTTTAATATCACCATCTTTATATCTCAAAACAATTATTAAGTATCAAACTTATCATAGTATTCAACACACTCATAAGAAAGTTTTTATTATTAATCTTATATACCAAGCATATTAGGATTTAAGCAAATTACCATGCTATTTAAGACTCTCAAAATAATATAAGTGAAGCATGAGAGATCAATAGTTTCTATAAAACAAATCTACCACCATGCTCTAAAAGATATAAGTGAAGTACTAGAGCAAAATTATATAACTCAAAAGATATAAGCGAAGCACATAGAGTATTCTAACAAATTCTAAATAATGTATGGCTCTCTCAAAAGGTGTGTACAGCAAGGATGATTGTGTTAAACTAACAAGCAAATACTCAAATAATGCAAGACGCTCCAAGAAAAACGCATATCATGTGGCGAATAAAAAATATAGCTCCAAGTAAAGTTACCGATAGAAGTAGACGAAAGAGGGGATGCCTTCCGGGGCATCCCCAAGATTTGGCTTTTAGGTGTCCTTAGATTATCTTGGGGGTGCCATGAGCATCCCCAATCTTAGGCTCTTGCCACTCCTTGTCCCATAATCCATCAAATCTTTACCCAAAACTTGAAAACTTCACAACACAAAACTTAAAGTAGAAAATCTCGTGAGCTCCGTTAGCGAAAGAAAACAAAAGACCACTTCAAGGTACTGTAATGAACTCGTTCTTTATTTATATTGGTGTTATACCTACTGTATTCCAACTTCTTATGGTTTATAAACTATTTTACTAGCCATAGATTCATCAAAATAAGCAAACAACACACGAAAAACAGAATCTGTCAAAACAGAACAGTCTGTAGTAATCTGTAGCTAGCGCAAGATCTGGAACCCCAAAAATTCTAAAATGAATTGCTGTACGTGAGGAATTTATCTATTAATTATCTGCAAAAATAATTAACTAAATATCACTCTCCAAATAAAAATGGCAGCAGTTCTCGTGAGCGCTAAAGTTTCTGTTTTTTATAGCAAGTTCAACAAGACTTTCCCCAAGTCTTCCCAACGGTTCTACTTGGCACAAACACTAATTAAACACAAAAAACACAACCAAAACAGAGGCTAGATAAATTATTTATTACTAAACAAGAGCAAAAAGCAAGGAATAAAAATAAAATTGGGTTGCCTCCCAACAAGCGCTATCGTTTAACGCCCCTAGCTAGGCATAATATTTCAATGATGCTCACATGAAAGACAAGAATTGAAGCACAAAGAGAGCATCATAAAACACATGACAAACACATCTAAGTCTAACATACTTCCTATTCATAGGCATATTATAGGCAAACAAATTATCAAGGCAAGCAAAAACTAGCATATGCAAGGAAGCGAAAAGAAACAATAGCAATCTCAACATAACGAGAGGTAATTTAGTAACATGAAAATTTCTACCACCATATTTTACTCTCTCATAATAATTACATGTAGGATCATAAGCAAATTCAACAATATAGCTATCACAAAACATATTCTTAATAAGATCCACATGTATGCAAAGTTGAAACTCTTTCAAAATAGTGGGATTAACATTAACTAAAGTCATGACCTCTCCAAACCCACTTTCAATAATATCGCAAACACTATTATCAATCTCATATTCATCAGGGGGCTTAAATAAATTTTCAAGATCAAAAGTAGAATCACCCCAATCATGACCATTGCAACAAATAGTAGTCATAGCAAAACTAGCATCCCCAAGCTTAGGGTTTTGCATATCATTAACACAATTGACATTAAGAGAATTTATAATAACATCATTGCAATCATGCTTTTCATCGAAGGAACTATCAAGGATGGGTGCAATAGCAACGATCTCATGTTTAACATAAGGAACTATAGCAAATTAATCTTCATAAATATTGGCATCATGTTCATCAAGGGATATTTCAACCAAATCATCAGAATCATCATTATCTATAGATTCATGCATATCATTATTTTCTTCCAAAGCAACATTCATTCTTTCAATAAATTCTTGGACATAGACATTATGAGCAAAGTTTTCATTGAAATATTTAAGTATGACGGAATTTTCAGATTTATTGAGAGTAAAATCATACTTTTCAATCAAAGAAGCAACTTCATGAGCACCCTTAAAAACGACAAATTCTTCAATTTGTTTGATATCATAATAACTATAAACACCTTTTGCATAAGAAGATAAGATTTCATTATCATTGAACTCACATAGGTAGGGAAGGTGTTTTTTAGGGTTCTTAGAGCAACAAGTAAAATCACAAATTTCACAAAGATTCCAAGCATAGCATAGTAAACTATTTATATGATACCATAAGAGCTTCCCCTTTTCAGACAAACGATGATGCACAAAATGAGCATGCTCATCTAAAGATTTCCCATCAACTAGGCTAGTTGGGGTTTCAGCACGAGCACATAAGGATCGAAGATGATCCAAGTAGAACACTTTAAGTGGATCCATATCAATAGATTTTTAGCAAGAAAAGATGCAAGCAAATAGAAGGCACATTGAAACACAAACAAGGATACATACGGGAAGAAGGCAAACAAAAGAGGAGGCAAATAAAATGGCAAGGGTGAAGTGGGGAAGAGGAAAACGAGAGGCAAATGGCAAATAATGTAATGCGGGAGATAAGGGTATGTGATGGGTACTTGGTATGTTGACTTTTGCGTAGACCTCCCTGGCAACGGCGCTAGAAATCCTTCTTGCTACCTCTTGAGCACTGCATTGGTTTTCCCCGAAGAGGAAGGGATGATGCAGCAAAGTAGCGTAAGTATTTCCCTCAGTTTTTGAGAACCAAGGTATCAATCCAGTAGGAGTCTACGCGCGAGTCCCTCGCACCTGCATAAAACAAATAAATCCTCGCAACCAACGCAAATAGGGGTTGTCAATCCCTATAGGGCCACTTACGAGAGTGAGATCTGATAGATATGATAAGATAATATTTTTGATATTTTTATGATAAAAGATGCAAAGTAAAATAAAGGCAAAGTAAATAGCAAAGGAAATAACTAAGTAGTAGGAGATCAATATGATAAAGATAGACCCGGGGGCCATAGGTTTCACTAGTGGCTTCTCTCGAGAGCATAAGTATTCTACGGTGGGTGAACAAATTATTGTTGAGCAATTGACAGAATTGAGCATAGTTATGAGAATATCTAGGTATGATCATGTATATAGGCATCACGTCCGAGACAAGTAGACCGACTCCTGCCTGCATATACTACTATTACTACACTCATCGACCGCTATCCAGCATGCATCTAGAGTATTAAGTTAAAAACGGAGTAATACCTTAAGCAAGATGACATGATGTAGAGGGATAGACTCATGCAATATGAAGAAAACCCCATTTTGTTATCCTCGATGGAAACAATACAATACGTGCCTTGCTGCCCTTATTGTCACCAGGAAAGGACACCGCAAGATTGAACCCAAAGCTAAGCACTTCTCCCATTGCAAGAAAGATCAATCTAGTAGGCCAAACCAAACTGATAATTTGAAGAGACTTGCAAAGATAACCAATCATACATAAAAGAATTCAGAGAAGATTCAAATATTATTCATAGATAGACTTGATCATAAACCCACAATTCATCGGTCTCAACAAACACACCGCAAAAAGAAGATTACATCGAATAGATCTCCACAAGAGAGGGGGAGAACATTGTATTGAGATCCAAAAAGAGAGAAGAAGCCATCTAGCTACTAACTGTGGACCCGTAGGTCCGAGGTAAACTACTCACACTTCATCAGAGAGGCTATGGTGTTGATGTAGAAGCCCTCCGTGATCGATGCCCCCTCCGGCGGAGCTCCGGAACAGGCCCCAAGATGGGATCTCGTGGATACAGAAAGTTACGGTGATGGAATTAGTGTTTTGGCTCCGTTCTGATCGTTTGGGGGTACACTATTAGGAAAAGGGCTACTAATGGCGCACCAGTTTTGCCTACTAATGGCGCATCACTGGTGCGCCATTAGTATCACGCCACTAGTATTTTTACTAATGGCGCACCACTGGTGCGCCACTAGTATAGGCCACGGTGCGCCATTAGTATAGGCCACTGGTGCACCATTAGTATAAGCCACGGTGCGCCATTAGTATTTTTGAATTTTGAAGGCGGGAAAATAGTAGTGGCGCACCGTCTAACCCCCACCGTGCGCCATTGCTATTTTTGAATTTTGAATTTGGATCTGGATCGTGATTTTTTTGCCCATTTTTTGCTCGTTTTTTGCTCGTTTTTGGCACGATATTATTTCAAATTTTCTTCCTATTTTTGGATCTTGTACGTTCTTTTACCGTGTTATTTTGCCGGAGGGGAGTTCGCCGGAGAGGAGGAGGAGGAGGTCACCGGAGAGGCGCTCGCCTACATCGCTGGAGAGGAGGAGGAGTTCACCGAAGCATCAGAGAGGAGGAAGGAGAAACCATGAGGGAATGGGAGGAGAGGAGGTAGGAGGAGCTCACCAGAGAGGAGGGAGGAGGAGCTCACCGGAGAGGAGGGAGGAGGAGCTCACTGGAGAGGAGGGAGGAGAAACCATGAGGGGAGGGGAGGGGAGGAGAGGAGGGAGGAGGAGGTCGCCGGAGAGGAGGAGGGTAGTATGGTGGAGGAGAGAAGGGAAGATGGAATGGAGGAGAGGAGGAGATGGAGTGGAGGAGAGGTGGAGTGGAGGAGAAGAATGAAGAGGTAAGGAGGAGAGGACCATGCCCAGCCATATATATGGCATAGTAATGGCGCACCGTGGGCAGGTGCGCCATTACTAACTTTTTTTTATTTTTTTGATTTATTTTGAATTTTGAAGGCGGGAAGATACTAATGGCGCACCATGGGCAGGTGCGCCATTAGTAAATTTTTTAATTTTTTTTTGACTTATTTTGAATTTTGAAGGCGGGAAGATACTAATGGCGCACCATGGGCAGGTGCGCCATTAGTAACTTTTTTTGACTTATTTTGAATTTTGAAGGCGGGAAGATACTAATGGCGCACCATGGGCAGGTGCGCCATTAGTAAGTTTGAATTTTTTTGCCTCTCCAGATCTTAAAAGCCCCGTATCTTTTTTTCTGTTAGGTTTTTGAGGATTTTGAAAATGCTTAACGGGGTTCCTGTTAAATTCGGATGTAACTTTTCGAGTAGATGATTTTTCATATAAAAAACTTTTTCATCCGAGTTCGTACGCAAAAGTTATGCCCATTTTTACAAATTCTCGAGATTTTACAAAAAAGTTGAAAATTCATGTTTGTAAATTTTCACAACAACTAGACCACATATCACATGGGAATCTTATTTCTTTTATTTTTTGACATTTCTATCATTTTCTTTTATTTTTTTGAAATTGAAAAGGCGGTCCAGGGGGGGGTGCATTCGGGCGAATGTTTGGGCCAAGTTACTAATGGCGCACCGTGGCATGGTGCGCCATTACTAGTTCAACTAGTAATGGCGCACCACTCCCATGGTGCGCCATTAGTAGTTTTGAAAAAAAAAATTACTAATGGCGCACCGTGGATTTGGTGCGCCATTACTAGTTCAACTAGTAATGGCGCACCACTCCCACGGTGCGCCATTAGTAGTTTTGAAAAAATTAAAAAAAATTACTAATGGCGCACCGTGGATGTGGTGCGCCATTAGTATTTGCACACTAATGGCACACCAACACATGGTGCGCCATTAGTATATAGTAATGGCGCACCACATGTCTGGTGCGCCATTAGTGTCAATTCCATCTATAGCCCTTTTTCTAGTAGTGGTACGTGGATATATATAGGAGGAATGAGTATGTCGGTGGAGCAACAGGGGGCCCACGAGGGTGGAGGGCGCACCTAGGGTAGGCAGGCACGCCCCCTACCTCGTGGCCTCCTGTTTTATTTCTTGACGTAGGGTCCAAGTCTCTCTGGTCTTATTCGTTGAGAAAATCACGTTCCCGAAGGTTCCATTTCGTTTGGACTCCGTTTGATATTCCTATTCTTCGAAACCCTAAAACAGGAAAAAAACAGCAATTCTGGACTGGGCCTCCGGTTAATAGGTTAGTCCCAAAATAATATAAAAGTGGATAATAAAGCCCAATATTGTCCAAAACAGTAGATAATATAGCATGGAGCAATCAAAAATTATAGATACGTTGGAGACGTATCAACTACCGGAATTCGAATTCTACAGGAAGAACAAAATCATTTCTCTAGAATTACTCAGCAACAGGTACAAACATAATGCATCAATCCTTCCAAAAATCAGTACGTCCATATGGGTCTGCCCCCTCTCTTTTCCCCGCTCACAAATAGAGTATAAAACTAAGCTAACCTAAATTAGATACAGGAAACAAGCGTAGCCCTGGTGGTAGCGCACGTGCATCTCGACCAGCAGGTCGTGGGTTCAATTCCTAGGTGGGCTCATTTTTTCCTCGATGCTGATCTCGACCAGCAGGTCATGGGTTCAATTCCTAGTGGGCTCGTTTTTTCCTCGATAGCTACAGCATCGTTTGGATCTGATGATAAAATCCGAACGTTCGGAAATTACATATGTCGTATTAAAAATTATATCGTTCTTACTAAAGTTGCAATGAACAAAACTGAAGTTGTTGCTCTCACTCATATGAGGATTCTTTACTCAAGCAATCCAAACTACTCAAAAAAAATTATGAGGATTCTTTACTGGCTTGCGACAAATGCTTCGTAAAATCATCTCCAACTGCTTGCACACGTCCGGACTGCACGGTCCAGCCGTGTTTTGTGATCCAAAGAGGGTCTGTATTCGTCTGTCGACCAATCCGAATGCATTTTTTCCCGCAAATTGGAAGCAAAGTGGTGATGGTTGTGGTGGGGTGGGGTGGGGGCTTTTGCGTGAGTCCGGACACTAGCCACGTGGTACTCCGACACCTCCAGCCCACTAAAACCCTCCTTCTAGTCTCATTATCTTCCAATCCATCCATTCTCCCCCTTGTTTTGCATCTGCTCCCTCCCCCGGTCGCCGTTGTACCTCTTCGGCCTTCGCACATGCATTGCCGGACATCCGCAACTAGCATCGACGCACTGATGTCTACTACGCAACCTTCTTCTTGTAGACGTTGTTGGGCCTCCAAGTGCAGAGGTTTATAGGACAGTAGCAAATTTCCCTCAAGTGGATGACCTAAGGTTTATCAATCCGTAGGAGGCGTAGTATGAAGATGGTCTCTCTCAAGCAACCCTGTAACCAAATAACAAAGAGTCTCTTGTGTCCCCAACACACCCAATACAATGGTAAATTGTATAGGTGCACTAGTTCGGCGAAGAGATGGTGATACAAGTGCAATATGGATAGTAGATAATAGTTTTTGTAATCTGAAATAATAAAAACAGCAAGGTAGCAAGTGATAAAAGTGAGCGTAAACGGTATTGCAATGCTAGTTAACAAGGCCTAGGGTTCATACTTTCACTAGTGTAAGTCCTCTCAACAATACTAACATAATTGGATCATAAAACTATCCCTCAACATGCAACAAAGAGTCACTCCAAAGTCACTAATAGCGGAGAACGAACGAAGAGATTATGGTAGGGTACGAAACCACCTCAAAGTTATTCTTTCCAATCAATCCGATGGGCTATTCCTATAAGTGTCACAAACAGCCCTAGAGTCCGTACTAGAATAACACCTTAAGATACAAATTAACCAAAACCCTAATGTCACCTAGATACTCCAATGTCACCTCAAGTATCCGTGGGTATGATTATACGATATGCATCACACAATCTCAGATTCATCTGTTCAACCAACACATAGAACCTCAAAGAGTGCCCCAAAGTTCTACCAGAGAATCACGACGAAAACGTGTGCCAACCCCTATGCATAGCTTCCCAATGTCACGAAACCCGCAAGTTGGTCACCTTAACATACATCAAGTGGCACGTGATATCCCATTGTCACCACAGATATCCATGACAAGACATACATCAAGTGTTCTCAAGTCTTTAAAGACTCAATCCGATAAGATTACTTCAAAGGGGAAACTTGATTCATTACAAGAGAGAAGAGGGGGGAAGAAACATCATAGGATCCAAATATAATAGCAAAGCTCGCGATACATCAAGATCGTATCATCTCAAGAACACGAGAGAGGGAGAGAGATAGAGAGAGAGAGAGAGATCAAACACATAGCTACTAGTACATACCCTCAGCCCCGAGGGAGAACTACTCCCTCCTCGTCATGGAGAGCACCGGGATGATGAAGATGGCCGCCGGTGAGGGTTCCCCCCTCCGCCAGGGTGCCGGAACAGGGTCCCGATTGACTTTTGGTGGCTACGGAGGCTTCTGGAGGCGCAACTCCCGATCTATGTTGCGTTCTGGAAGTTTTAGGTCACGTATATATATATATATATATATATATATATATATATATATATATATATATATATATATATATATATATATATATATATATATGGGTGCAGGAGGTACGTCAGGGGAGCCACGGGGGCCCCATGAGACAGGGGGGCGCCCCCCACCCTCGTGAGCACCTCATTCCTTCCTCGACATAGGGTCCAAGTCCATCGGGTGTGTTTCCTTCCAAAAATAACTTCTCTAGTTGATTTCGTTTCGTTTCAACTCCGTCTGATATTCCTTTTCTTCAAAACACTTAAATAGGCATAAAACAACAAATCTGGGATGGGCCTCCGGTTAATAGGTTAGTCCCAAAAGTAATATAAAAGTGGATAATAAGGCCCAATAATGCCCAAAACAGTAGATAATATAGCATGGAGGAATCAAAAATTATAGATACGTTGGAGACGTATCAAGCATCCCCAAGCTTAATTCCTGCTCATCCTTGAGTAGGTAAATGATAAAAAGATAATTTTTTATGTGGAATGCTAGTTGGCATAATTTCAATGTAATTCTTCTTAATTGTGGCATGAATATTCAGATCCATAAGATTCAAGACAAAAGTTCATATTGACATAGAAATAGTAATAATTCAAGCATACTAACTAAGCAATTATGTCTTCTCAAAATAACATGGCCAAAGATATCCCTACAAAATCATATAGTCTGGCTATGCTCCATCTTAACCACACAACATATTTAAATCATGCACAACCCCGATGACAAGCCAAGCAATTGTTTCATACTTTTGATGTTCTCAAACTTTTTCAATCTTCACGCAATACATGAGAGTGAGCCATGGACATAGCACTATAGGTGGAATAGAATGGTGGTTGTGGAGAGGAAAAAAGGGAGAAGGTAGTCTCACATCGACTAGGCGTATCAACGGGCTATGGAGATGCCCGTCAATAGATATCAATGTGAGTGAGTAGGGATTGCCATGCAACGGATGCACTAGAGCTATAAATGTATGAAAGCTCAACAAAAGAAACTAAGTGGGTGTGCATCCAACTCGCTTGCTTACGAAGACCTAGGGCAATTTTGAGGAAGCCCATCATTGGAATATACAAGCCAAGTTCTATAATGAAAGATTCCCACTAATATATGAAAGTGACAACATATGAGACTCTCTATATGAAGAACATGGTGCTACTTTGAAGCACAATATATGAGACTCGCTATATCATGGTGCTACTTTGAAGCACAAGTGTGGTAAAAGGATAGTAGCATTGCCCCTTTTTATTTATTTTCTTTTTTATTTGGCCTTTATTTTTTCATTTGGCCTTCCTTTTTTTATTTGGCCTCTTTTTTTATTGGGACAATGCTCTATTGAATGATGATCATCACACTTCTATTTATTTACAACTCGATGATACAACTCGATACTAGAACAAAGATGACTCTATATGAATGCCTCCTGCGGTGTACCGGGATATGCAATGAATCAAGAGTGACAAGTATGAAAGAATTATGAATGGTGGCTTGGCCACAAATACTATGTCAACTACATGATCATGCTAAGCAATATGACAATGATGGAGTGTGTCATAATAACCGGAATGGTGGAAAGTTGCATGGCAATATATCTCAGAATGGCTATGGAAATGCCATAATAGGTAGGTATGGTGGCTGTTTTGAGGAAGGTATATGGTGGGTTTATGGTACCGGCGAAAGTTGCACGGTACTAGAGAGGCTAGCAATGGTGGAGGGGTGAGAGTGCGTATAATCCATGGACTCAACATTAGTCATAAAGAACTCACATACTTATTGCAAAAATCTATTAGTTATTGAAACAAAGTACTAAGCGCATGCTTGTAGGGGGATAGATTGGTAGGAAAAGACCATCGCTCTTCCCCGACCGCCACTCATAAGGAAGGCAATCAATAAATAAATCATGCTTCGACTTCATCACATAACGGTTCACCATACGTGCATGCTACAGGAATCACAAACTTCAACACAATTATTTCTCAAATTCATAACCACTCAACTAGCATGACTCTAATATCACCATCTCCATATCTCAAAGCAATCATCAAGTATCAAACTTCTCTTAGTATTCAACACACTCATAAGAGAATTTTATTATTAATCTTGTATACCTAGCATATTAGGATTTTAAGCAAATTACCATGATATTTAAGACTCTCAAAATAATATAAGTGAAGCATGAGAGTTCATCTATTTCTTCAAAATAAAACTACCACCATGCTCTAAAAGATATAAGTGAAGCACTAGAGCAAATGCCAAACTACTCCGAAAGATATAAGTGAAGATCTATGAATAGTCGAATAATTATGCAACTATGTGAAGACTCTCTAACATTTAATAATTTCATATCTTGGTATTTTATTCAATCAGCAAGCAAATCAAAATAAAATTACATCTAAGAATAGCAAACATCATGTGAAGAAGCAAAAACTTAGGATCAACCGATACTAACCGATAGTTGTTGAAGAAGAAAGGTGGGATGCCAACCGGGGCATCCCCAAGATTAGATGCTTGAGACTTCTTGAAATATTATCTTGGGATGCCTTGGGCATCCCCAAGCTTGAGCTTTTATATCTCCTTAATTCCTCTCATATCACGGTCTCCCCAAATCTCAAAAGCTTCATCCACACAAAACTCAACAAGGACTCGTGAGATAAGTTAGTATAAACCATTGCAAAAACCTTATCATACTCTACTGTAGCAAATCACTAAAATTATTATTCAACATTGAATACTAAATTCCTCTGCATATTTAATAGTGCTATCCTCAAATAGAATAATTAAAGAAGCAAACATATGCAAACAATGCAAACATAACAGCAATCTGCCTAAACAGGATAGTCAGTAAAGAATGCAGCAACATCCATACTTCCCTAGCTCCAAAAATTATGAAAGAAAATTCCCACTGTATTAAATTTATCAGAGCTTAATATGCAAAAGGGTTCAACATTTTATCACATTCTGACTTTTCCAGGGAATTATTTCAACAGCGGTAAACTTTCTGTTTTCAAACAGCAACATGTATACTTGTAACATAGGCATAGTAAAGGCTATCAATGCCACTTTTATTGAAATAATATATGCAAAACATTATTATAAATAACAGCAAGCAAATCCTAACAAAATAAATTTACGCTCCAAGCAAAACACATATCATGTGGTAAATAAAAATATAGCTCCAAGTAAAGTTACCGATGAACGAAGACGAAAGAGGGGATGCCTTCCGGGGCATCCCCAAGCTTAGGCTCTTGGATATCCTTGAATATTACCTTGGGGTGCCTTGGTAATCCCCAAGCTTAGGCTCTTGCCACTCCTTATTCCATAGTCCATCGAATCCTTACACAAAACTTGAAAACTTCACAACACAAAACTTAATAGAAAACTCGTAAGCTCCGTTAGTATAAGAAAATAAATCACCACTTCAAGGTACTGTAATGAACTTATTCTTAATTTATATTGGTGTTAAACCTACTGTATTCCAACTTCTATATGGTTTATAAACTGTTTTACTGGCCATAGATTCACCAAAATAAGTAAACAACACATGAAAAAACAGAATATGTCAAAAACAGAATAGTCTGTAGTAATCTGGATCAAACATATACTTATGGAACTCATAAAATTCTCAAATAAATTGCTGAACCTGAGGAATTTATCTATTAATCATCTGCAAAAATAATTAACTAAATAGCACTTTCGAAATAAAAATGGAAGCAATTCTCGTGAGTGCTAAAGTTTCTGTTTTTGACAGCATGATCAACAAGACTTTCCCCAAGTCTTCCCAAAGGTTCTACTTGGCACAAACACTAATTAAAAGCATAAAAACACATCTAAACAGAGGCTAGATGAATTAGTTATTACTAAACAGGAACAAAATACAAGGAACAAAAATAAAGTTGGGTTGCCTCCCAACAAGCGCTATCATTTTAATGCCCTTAGCTAGGCATGATGATTTCAATGATGCTCACATAAAGGATAAGGGTTGAAATATAAAGAGAGCATCATGAAGAATATGACTAGCATATTTAAGTCTAACATACTTCCTATGCATAGGGATTTTGTGAGCAAACAACTTATGGGAACAAGAATCAACTTGCATAGGAAGGTAAAACAAGGATAACTTCAAAATTTTAAGCACATAGAGAGGAAACTTGATATTATTACAATTCCTACAAGCATATGTTCCTCCCTCATAATAATTTTCAGTAGCATCATGAATGAATTCAACAATATAACCAACACCTAAAGCATTCTTTTCATGATCTACAAGCATAGAAAATTTATTACTCTCCACATAAGCAAATTTCTTCTCATGAATAGTAGTGGGAGCAAACTCAACAAAATAACTATCATGTGAGGCATAATCCAATTGAAAACTAAAATCATAATGACAAGTTTCATGGATATCATTATTTTTTATAGAATACAAGTCATCACAATAATCATCATAGATAGGAGTCATTCTTTCATCATAACAAATTTGGTCATCAAAACTTGGGGGACAAAAAAATATCATCTTCATCAAACATAGCTTCCCTAAGCTTGTGGCTTTGCATATCATTAGCATCATGGATATTAAAGGAATTCATACTAAAAACATTGCAATCATGCTCATCATTCAAATTTTTAGTGCCAAACATTTTATAGATCTCTTCTTCTAGCACTTGAGCACAATTATCCTTTCCATCATACTCACGAAAGATATTAAAAAAGGTGAAGTGTAGGAGACAAACTCAATTCCATTTTTTATAGTTTTCTTTAAAAACTAAACTAGTGATAAAACAAGAAACTAAAAGACTCTATTGCAAGATCTAAAGATATACCTTCAAGCGCTAACCTACCCGGCAACGGCGCCAGAAAAGAGCTTGATGTCTACTACACAACCTTCTTCTTGTAGACGTTGTTGGGCCTCCAAGTGCAGAGGTTTATAGGACAGTAGCAAATTTCCCTCAAGTAGATGACCTAAGGTTTATCAATCCGTAGGAGGCGTAGGATGAAGATGGTCTCTCTCAAGCAACCCTGCAACCAAATAACAAAGAGTCTCTTGTGTCCCCAACACACCCAATACAATGGTAAATTGTATAGGTGCACTAGTTCGGCGAAGAGATGGTGATACAAGTGCAATATGGATAGTAGATAATAGTTTTTGTAATCCGAAATAATAAAAACAGCAAGGTAGCAAGTGATAAAAGTGAGCGTAAACGGTATTGCAATGCTAGGAAATAATGCTTAGGGTTCATACTTTCACTACTGTAAGTCCTCTCAACAATACTAACATAATTGGATCATAAAACTATCCCTCAACATGCAACAAAAAGTCACTCCAAAGTCACTAATAGCAGAGAACGAACAAAGAGATTATGGTAGGGTACGAAACCACCTCAAAGTTATTCTTTCCAATCAATCCGGTGGGCTATTCCTATAAGTGTCACAAACAGCCCTAGAGTTCGTACTAGAATAACACCTTAAGATACAAATCAACCAAAACCCTAATGTCACCTACATACTCCAATGTCACCTCAAGTATCCGCGGGTATGATTATACGATATACATCGCACAATCTCAGATTCATCTATTCAACCAACACATAGAACCTCAAAGAGTGCCCCAAAGTTCTACCGGAGAATCACAACGAAACGTGTGCCAACCCCTATGCATAGGTTCCCAATGTCACGAAACCCGCAAGTTGGTCACCTTAACATACATCAAGTGGCAGGTGGTATCCCATTGTCACCACAGATATCCACGGCAAGACATACATCAAGTGTTCTCAAGTCTTTAAAGACTCAATCCGATAAGATTACTTCAAAGGGGAAACTCGATTCATTACAAGTGAGAAGAGGGGGGAGGAAACATCATAGGATCCAAATAAAATAGCAAAGCTCGCGATACATCAAGATCGTATCATCTCAAGAACACGAGAGAGAGAGAGATCAAACACATAGCTACTAGTACATACCCTCAGCCCCGAGGGAGAACTACTCCCTCCTCGTCATGGAGAGCACCGGGATGATGAAGATGGCCGCCGGTGAGGGTTCCCCCCTCCGGCAGGGTGCGGGAACAGGGTCTCGATTGACTTTTGGTGGCTACGGAGGCTTCTGGCGGCGGAACTCCCGATCTATGTTGCGTTCTGGAAGTTTTAGGTCACGTAGATATATATGGGTGCAGGAGGTACGTCAGGGGAGCCACGGGGGCCCCACGAGACAGGGGGCGCGCCCTAGGGGGGGCGCCCCCCACCCTCGTGAGCACCTTGTTCTGTAAGTGCATCTAGTGCCCCTTAGTGATTTTGGTGTATTGAGGACTTATAGGTTAAGGGACTAATGCGTTTGTGAGTGTACACAAGTCTATAAGTCTATGAGGAGTTTGATATTTACAGGAAAAGTCGACCCCTAAAAATGAATATCTTCGACTAAAGATTTTGGTATTTCTCAAGACTTTCATGAAGACTTTGAAAGTGAAGAAATTGGTGTGTCCGTGAAGATTTGATATTCATGCGAGGAATATGAAGCTTGAAGACTTTCGTTTTCATAGTTTTGTTTTTTTCTTTCTTGAGTCATAGGAAACACCGTAGTGTTAAAGGGGGTCGAGGAAATACTAAGGAAAAATTTTCATGTGATGCTCAACTCAAAATCCTACACCTACCAATCCCTTCGAGTGAAGCCATTGGAAATCTCATATAGTTCAGTCAATTTCTTCAGTGGAAGAGACGAAGTTCTTCTGGTCTCTGAGGAATTTGTCCTGACTGAGGAGTTAGGAATTCGCCAGTGCGGATTGCCTACACATTGAGGAACATGATAGCCCTGAGGATTTTGCTACTCAAAATTCCGACCGTTGCTGTGCTATGCGCCAACTGTCCCAAAATATCTATCCACCTAACGGTCATATCATTGATGGGCATTTATGCCTTATTATGTCGGGCTACTCCCTAGGCTATAAATAGCCGCCCCCTACAACCACTAGCTGGTTGGCTGCTCCGAGAGAAACTGACACTTGTCATTTGAGAGCAACCCATCCTCTGAGGACTTTGAGCGAAAATCATCAAGTGAAGAAAAACCAAAAACCAAAAACCCAAAACCCAAACACCTACAAACCCCAAGCTATTGAGCATCACTGAAGAGATTGATCCTCCGTGGATCCGATGCTTGTTACCTTTGAAGACTGTGCTTCTTCCAGACGGTTAGGTGTCATGGTCTAGAGCATCCAAGAGGAATTGTGGATCGTCGAGTGACCGAGTTTGTGAAGGTTTGGAAGTCGCCTGAAGATTTACCACGAGTGATTGGACGAGCTCTCTGTGACCTTAGTTCAAGGAGAATACAGTGAGGACTGCGTGTCCTGAGCTGCGTGTTCAGGACTGGGTGTCCGGGACTGTGTGTCCTCGAGTTTAAACACTCAGCCGCTCCAACCAGACGTACAACTGAGACAACAGTTGGAACTGGTCTACCAAATCATTGTCTTCACCAAGCTTACTGGTTCCATTTCCTCAACTCTTTCATTTCCTCATAATTGAGTTGTGTACTTGTTCATATCTGTGTTTGAAGACTTTGACTGAAGACTTACTCAATTTCCCCAGTTCAATTTCTTCACTCTGTTTGTCTTCATCCTGTGTTATCCTGTGTTTACGCTTCCTGTACTCTGTGCCTGTCTTCATTTCATCATGATGACTATGCTTGTATTCTGTTATGTTTACTTTTGAGTACTTATTCCACTGCTAGTAGTTCTTCGCTAAGGAATTTCCTCATCGGCAAATTCCTCAGTGAAGAATTTCATAAAAATCGCCTATTCACCCCCCTCTAGTCTATATAACGCACTTCCAATTGGTATCAGAGCAAGGTACTCCCTTGTTCTGTGTGATTTTGGTTTAATCGCCTGGAGTTTTAGTTATGTCGACCACAGGTATGATCAAGGTCTCTGCTGGGTGTCCTACCTTCGATGGGATGGACTACCCCTACTGGAAGAATAAGATGCGAATGCATCTTGAAGCAATTGATGACGATCTCTGGTATGTTGTGAAAAATGGTGTTCCCTCAGTCACACCTTTTCTGAATGCTGCTGATGTGAAGAGATTCAAGCAACTCGACTCTCAAGCAAAGAATATCACATGTGGCCATCTGAGCAAAGGACAGTATGGCAGAGTGAGTGCTTTGGAGACAGCGAAGCTTATCTGGGACAGGTTGTCCAAAGTGAATGAAGGAGTCTGAACTCAGCGTGACTCTTGAGTTGATGTTCTTCGCAATCTCTTCAACCGCTTCAAAAGACTCGACAATGAAAATGTTAAACAAACCTTCGATCGCCTCACTGACATCTCAAATGAGCTTCAAGCACTTGGTGCCACTAACATCACCAACCATGAGGTGGTGAAGAAATTGCTGAGATTGCTTGATTCCTCATTTCACACTCTGGCATTGATGATACAAGAACGTGCTGATTACAAGTCACTTGATCCCGCTGATATTCTCAAAAGGCTAAATACTCATGAGTTCCAACTTGCTGAGAAGAGATACCTCTATGGATCGAGCTATGGCAGATCACGTGCTCTGAAGGCCAAGGCAGTGTCTGAATCTGAAGATGAAGATTCTGGTAGCAGTCTTGGTGATCCTGAAGAACTGAGCCATGATCTCGCAATGCTCATGAAGAAATTCCAGAAGTTCTCAAGACATGGTCGTTTTGGTAAATCCTCAAGAGGTGGTGACTTGAGATTAGATTCCTCATCCCATGATTACAAGAATAAACTCTGCCATAAATGCAAAAAACCTGGACACTACATTCAAGATTGTCCTCAGTGGGAAAAGGAACCGAAGAAAAAGAAGAAGTACAAGGATTACAGTTCTGATGACTCAAAGAAGAAGAAGAAATCTTTAAAGTCCTCATCATCAAGACCCTCAAGGTCCTCATCTCATAAGAAGAGCAGATCCAAGAAGGCTCGAGCATTCATTGGCAAGGAAATGGACTCTGAGGCTGAATCTGAGGAAAGTGAGGAAGAGGAGGAATTTGAGGAGCCAGACCCTGGTGTGGCGAGCCTAGCCCTCGCAACTGCGTTCATCAGCAAATCCATCTTCAACTCTGAAGAAATGGACATCCCCAACACTGATGATGACGACGACGAGGACTACGCTTCCACCTATTGCTTCATGGCAAAAGGCTCAAAGATACTCAAATATCCCTCCTCTGAATCTAGTGAGGATGAATCTGATGAAAACCTCAAACCCAGCTATTCTAAACTTGCTAAGATTGCTGTGAAACTGCAAAAAACTCTTGAAAAGGTTCAAAATATGCTATATAAAAGTGACGATATGTTGGGCGAGGAAATGGATCGCACTGGAATCTTAACTAAAAATCTTCAGAGACTTCAGTCCAAGTTTGACAATCTTCAAGGTCATCATAACACTCTCCTATCTGATCACGAGAAGCTTTCTTATCAATTTCTTCAAAGAAAGCAAGATCTTGAGCAGTTAAGAGTGAGTTATGAAGATCTTCAAAAGGAGCGTGATTCATTACTTGCTCAACAAATCAGCGCTACACAGGAAGAATTTGTTCCTCCATGTTTGAAGTGCATTGAACGTGAAACTGCTAATTCTTCACCTGAATGTTCAAATACTTCCATTGCTGCAAATTCTTCAACTGGCTCTGCTATCACTAATTCCTCATCTGAGGACATTGCTAGTATTACTGATGATGCAGGGCTGAAGGAATTGTATATGACAGGCATGTACAAAAGCCTCAAAGGCCATCGGGCTCTTTGTGACGTGCTTAAAAAGCAGATCCTCAATAGGAACCCTAGGAAAGAGGGTATTTCCTTTGAGAGGAAACTCAATGCAGATGGTACATATTGGAAGCCTGAGTAGTACCCCAAAACTACATGGGTTGCTGCAAAGGGACCTCCAGTTGATCCATCTAACTTATCTGGATTTGCATGTGAATCTCCTCGTTCTGATGATGAGTCATTTGGCTCCAACTATAAATTGTTCAAAAATCATAATGGTGAAGTATTTGCTAGATATGTTGGCATAACTGTAGGAACGGTCCTCCTATGAAGAAAATATGGATTCCCAAAAGATGCCTTGAAAATCTTCAGGTGAATGTCATCATGACGCCACCTGTGAAGAATAGGAACCCCAAATCAAATTCTTCATATGGACCAAATTCTTCATATGGATCCAAGTCCTCATACGGACCAAACTCCTCACATGGATCATATTCCTCAAAAGGATCAAAATCCTCATATGAACATCATCGTGCTAACCCGTCTATTTCGTAGGGAAGATCTAAGGATTATGGATATGTGCATTATTCTTCAAATCATTATGTCCATAAGTCCTCCAAGAATTTCTCTGCTTACTCTTATGCTTACTCTAACCCCTCTTATGTGAAATGAAATGGACTGGCTTCTATGCCATCCTTCTCGTATGGAGCTCGCAGAATGATGAACTCTTTGCCACCCCTTCAGATGTGGGTGATGAAGAAAAAGAACTAATCTCTTATGCAGGATCAGGTCTCCAGACGAACTTAAACGTCTAATGAAATTGCTGGAGACCTGAATATGCCTGATAGGACGCAGGCTAATCATGAAGAAATGAACTTTCATTTCTCACGTCCTCATATTGCTTTATCAGTTCTTTTACTTGATGAAATTGATCTGATGAATTGATGTCATATTCTTCACTAATGAAGTATATGAGTTTGTAAGCTGCACTAATTCGTCTGCAGGATGATCAACCCAAAGCCACTGAGTGGGTCCTCGATAGTGGATGTACAAACCACATGACTGGTGACAAGAATCTATTGATGGATGCTCCATTATCTCCGTCGCATCTGAAGCATATCATCTTTGCTGACAAAGGCAAAAGTCAGGTATTGGGTCTAGGTAAGGTTGCGATTACAAAGGATCGACACATGGAAAAGTCATGCTTGTTGAGTCCTTAGGATACAACCTTATGTCTGTCTTAATGCTTTGTGATCTTGATATGGTTGTTGTCTTTGGCAAGTACCATTGTGTTGTGGTTATGGAAGCTGACAATTCCAAAGTCTTCGAAGGCTTTAGGAGAGGAGACCTGTATATTGTTGACTTCTCTACAGGACCACAGCTAGCCGTGTGCTTACTTGCAAAAGCTTCAGAAGGCTGGCTCTGGCATCGATGACTTGGTCATACAGGCATGAGGAATTTGCACACGCTTGCGAAGAAGAAGCATGTCATTGGCATCGAGAATGTCAAATTCCTAAAGGATCACCTATGCGGAGCCTGTGAAGCTGGGAAGATGACGAAGGCCAAGCATCCAGCAAAGACTATCATGACCACCACTCGCCCGTTTGAATTGCTTCACATGGATCTCTTTGGTCCTAATAATTATTCTGCTATTTCAAATGAAGCATCTCAATATGGCTTTGTTATTGTTGATGATTATTCTCGCTACACATGGGTACACCTTGTTACTTACAAACATGAAGTGCAGGAAGTCTTCAAACAATTTTCCTCGAAGGCTTCAACCAACTTTGGTGTGAAGATCAAGCACATCAGAAGTGACAATGGCACTGAGTTCAAGAATTCTAGTCTCGATGACTATCTTGATGAACTTGGTATTACTCATGAGTTATCTACTTCTTGCACTCCTCGGCAGAATGACGTCGTGGAGCGCAAGAACATGACTCTTGCTGAGATGGCTCGCACTATGCTTGATGAATGCAAAACGCCTCGTCGTTTCTGGACTGAGGCAATTGATACTGCGTGCCACATCATCAACAGAGTATATCTTCACAAATTCTTCAAAAAGACTGCCTATGAACTCCTCATTGATAAGAAACCCAATGTAAGTTATTTCAAAGTCTTCGGTGCTAAATGTTGGATTAGAGATCCTCATCACAACTCAAAATTTGCACCGAAAGCACATGAAGGTTTTATGCTTGGTTACGGAAAGTACTCGCACACCTACAGAGTCTTCAACAACGTTCTTCACAAAGTTGTTGAAACTGTAGATGTGCGGTTCGATGAAACTAATGGCTCGCAAAGAGAGCACCTACCTACTGTGATAGATGAACCAGCACCTGAGGAAACTATCAAGTTCAAGGCTACTGAGGATGTCATTCCTACTGAAGAATCTGCTGAAGAATTCATTCTAGAACATGAAGAACGTCGGGCTAATGCACCTGAAGAAAATGCTGAAGAAAATGGTGCTGAAGAAAACGCTGATCAAATTCTTCAACGACAACCAGCTCATCCTAGCATTGCAAAAGAAGTGCAAGTTGAAAAGATCATCAATGACATCAAAGCGCCAGGTCCTCTCACACGCTCAAAAGCTTCACATCTGTCTAACTTTTGTGGGCACTATGCTTTTGTCTCTATTACAGAGCCCACTAATGTATATGAATCATTTCTGGAGCCTGAGTGGATTCAGGCCATGCAAGAAGAATTACATCAGTTCGAGCTCAACAATGTCTGGGAACTGGTCAAACGTCCAGATCCTCGCAAGCACAATATCATCGGCACAAAGTGGATCTACCGCAACAAGCAATATGAAAATGGCCTTGTGGTGAGGAATAAGGCACGGCTTGTAGCTCAAGGCTACACACAGGTTGAAGGAATTGATTTCGATGAAACTTTTGCACCTGTTGCTAGACTTGAGGCTATTCGCATATTACTTGCTTATGCTAACCATCATGATATCACTTTATATCAAATGGATGTGAAAAGTGCATTCCTCAATGGTAAGCTTGAGGAAGAAGTATATGTTGCGCAACCCCCAGGTTTTGAAGATCCAAAGAATCCTGACAAAGTCTTCAGACTCAACAAGGCCCTCTATGGCCTCAAGCAGGCCCCACGGTCTTGGTATGATACCTTGAAGGAACTCTTCATGAAGAAAGTCTTCAAACCCGGTTCACTCGACCCTACTCTTTTCACTAAATCTTATGATGGTGAATTGTTTGTGTGCCAAATATATGTTGATGATATTATCTTTGGCTGTACTGACCAACGTTATAGTGATGAATTTGCATATATGATGAGTGAAGAATATCAAATGTCTAGGATGGGAGAGTTGAAATTCTTCTTAGGTCTTCAAATTCGTCAACAACGCAATGACATATTCATATCTCAGGAGAAATACCTCAAGGATGTACTGAGGAAATTCGGCATGCAAGATTGCAAAGGCTTCAAAATTCCTATGCCCACAAATGGCCATTTGTGCACTGATGAAAATGGTATTGACTTCGATCATAAGGTATAGCGCTCCATGATAGGTTCCTTATTGTACTTATGTGCATCTAGGCCAGATATAATGCTTAGTCTTTGCATGTGTGCTTGATTTCAAGCTACACCGAAGGAATCACACCATAAGGCTGTGAAGCATATTCTTCGATATCTAGCTCACACACCAACACTTGGATTATGGTACCCCAAGGGATCGACTTTTGATCTCATTGGATATTCTGACTCTGACTATGCTGGTGATCGTGTGGACCGCAAGTCAACATCTGGTACATGTCATTTCCTCGGACGATCTTTGGTCTGTTGGTCCTCGAAGAAACAGAACTGCATATCACTATCTATTGCTGAAGCTGAGTACATTGCCGCTGGTTCTTGCTGTGCCCAATTGCTATGGATGAAGCAAACTCTCAAGGACTACGGTGTCAACATGAAGAATGTGCCTCTCTTCTGTGACAATGAGAGTGCCATCAAGATTGCTCACAACCCAGTTCAACACTCGAAGACAAAGCACATTCAGATTCATCATCATTTTCTTCGTGATCATGTGTTGAAGGGCGACATTTCTATTGAGCATGTGAAGACTAAAGAACAGCTAGCCGATATCTTCACGAAGCCCTTGGATGAGAAGAGATTTAGCAAGCTGCGGTGTGAGCTAAATATCCTAGAATATTCGAATGTTCTTTGAAAAGGACACTCATCGTAACACTTATGCAAAATTGATGACTTAGATGTGCAACACATGAAGAAATGGTTTTCTTCAATCAATGAAGAATAACACTCTTAGTGTGAAGAAATTAATGAAGAATTTGATTCTCAGAACCCTACGATAATTGTACGCGGTGTCTGAAATCATCATTCTTATATGGTGGGTTACGCCACCACCAAAAGTTAAAATTCCTCAAATTATTCATATTCTTCAACTTTGCATAGTCTTCACCGGTTCCGTCGTTTTTCTTCATTGGCTATATATATTTATATATGAGTTTATGTCCTCTACAGCATTCACTTATTGCTATTTCTTCAACTTGGTTCTCTGCTAAGTGAATGTGATCGGACCCTTCCCCTCTATGTTGTACTCAACCCAATCTGTTCACAAATTCTTCATGTGCGTTCTATTTGAAACTCGTTCAAAATCTTCACTGTGTCCTTGTCAGCTGAAGAAATTGCGAATGGAACTTTAAAACCTATCTTATCGAAATTTTCGGCTTTGCCACTCAAACCGTTCCGCATCCCACGATACACTTATCCACTCACCCACGATCTAACACGATCTCCACCTCTCACTACGTGGGTGACACATGTCATGTGAATGAGAAGGGTCAGGGGCACGTTCGTCCAATTTCTTCGGGCGAACAGTTTTTCACCGTGGCTATAAATACCCCTCCTTCCCTTCCTCACTTCTTTTACTCCGCCCGACCTCTCTCTCCAGCTCGAGCTTCTCAAACCGTAGCACCGTCTCTACTTCATCGCCGCCGGTGAGGAAGAGCTTCACTGCCTCGACCTCGTCACCGACATACTCGTGTCGACCGCGGAAATCTTCACTCTGCCGTCGCCATAGCTGTCTTCCTCCGCCAAGTTAGGGCGTGGAAGATCTACACAGACGAACTTCACATCTCCTCACTCCAGTTCATCATGTTCTTCGTCTAGGGTAATTAAAAGTTACTTTTACTACCCTCGTTGATTCGAATGATTATCTTCAAAATCTTCAAAGGTATTTTTCTTCATAGATTCACACACTAAACACCTCACAAGTCATCTGTTCTTGACTCGTTTCTCTAAGCCATGTTTTTTCTTCAAGATTCCTCAAATGTGTGGATTTTTAATCTACACATCTCTGGAACCTAAGACAAAGAACGCTTAGTGAAATTCTTCAAGAATCATCTGGTCAAATTCCTCAAACTTGTTCTTTTTTCAAAACCTTCTAAGAACGCATATGACCTCTCCAAATTCCTCGCAACTATACTCTGTTCACAGGTACACATGTCAGCTGCTGAATCACTAGGTTCTCATCAACTTAACTCATTTGCAGTGTTCCTCGAAGAAAAGTTGCATACTTCTTCAGAGAATTCAATTGTTCAAATTCCTCAACTGAAGAAAATGGATGACGGTAAGAAGCCACAGAAGGGAGGAAAGAGGCCTAAGGTAAATACAGCGTTTGAGATCCCTGATGACATATATGCTGGGTACTGCACACCTACTGAGGAAACCAAGAATGAGCGCAAAGTGCGCATTTAGAATATAGAGAGGACATGGGCAAGAGAATGGAGGGAGTACAGATATATCACTCCTAAGTACATGAAGAAATTCGCACTCAATCCTCCATGCCCAAGTGTCGGTGTACAAAAAGAGGGGTACACTTTTTGTACCCCTATAACTGTGCACGGGCAGTCTAAGCCACGGGCACCACCACACTGAGCAAAGCAAGGGAGGTGAGCCAAGGTAAGGCCGAAGCTCGAGAGAAGCAGAACGACGCCAAGACCAAGACCACAAAGAGCAAAGGGGACGAAGCGGACCCCCCCCCCCCGGAAAAATCCTTGCCGGGAGGCGGTTTTAGCAAACCCGGCAAGACCCTTGCCATGGTAGCTCGCCCCACACCTACGGAGTGAGTCACCCTTGAGTCCACTGCCCCCATGGGGCAAGGATTCGGGAGACATCCCCGTGGTGGCATGCAGATCTTTGTGAAGACATTCAAGATCAGATACACCCTTTAGAAGATGATGATCCTTGGCGGGATCCCAGCCAAGGAGGACCACAAGGCCCCCGGCAAGAGCCTTGCTGGGGATGATAGCAGGAGCCACGGTAAGACCCTTGCCGGGGCCCTGACAAGGCCCTTGCCAAGAACACCCGTAGGGCCACCATCAGGCCCACGCCAGTCAAACCTCCACCGTTGTTCACATGCAGCTGCCGACCCAACCAGCTGGGCAGGCACCTGCGTGGTGGCATGCAGATCTTCGTGGAGACCCACCACTGCGCCACCTCAGCTGCCTGCCTGCCTACATGGCACCGCGGGCGCCGCTGGCCAGGGCGCGTGTCGACACGAGAGGGAGCGGCGACGGACGAGACATGGCTCTCCCCCGTCCCCGATAAAGCAAGGACACCTGGGCAAGACGCATTAAATGCGCCTTGGCATGTAATGCAAGGGATAACCTCACATCACTATACCCTTTCCACCTCCTATGTGCCACTGTGGAAACCCCTTTCCTATAAAAGGAGGCCCGAGGCGACCAGGAGGAGGATTCGGCTTTTTGGAGCTCCTCACGCCCCACAGCTAGCTCAAGAACACAGATATACAATCCACCAAAGCAGAAGTAGGGTTTTATGCATCCTCGCGGCACGAACCTGGATAAACGAAACGTGTGCTATCTGTTTGATCCGCTCTTCTCACGACCCCGCGCTCCGCAACAGTAGTAGGGATTCTTGTGATCCCATAGGTGTCGTTCCCACCGACATCCTTGGCGCGCTAGGTAGGGGAGAGCAGTTGTGAGAATCGGCTCTAGCAGTTAGCCCGGCACTCCTTCATCTTCGTGACCCTTGAAGAAGAAAGGAGGCCAGAAGATCGACACTCGAGCGATCGCAAACAGAAGCTAAGTTGCACTGAACCCTTATTTGTGCTACCCTTCTTATTTGAGGTTATTCCCCCCAGAGATATTTGCTTTGTATGAGAAACCTGCACGCCAGGGGGCTCTACCACGATTGGCAACGCCCTTGCCCTATTTCGAGTCCGCTCAACAGCTCAAGCGGCTGCGTCGAGAATGGCAGAGTAGCCTTCCGCGATCAGCAACGCCCCCGATTCTGACTCGAGTCAAGCTCGACAGTTCGAGCGGCCACGTTCAGAGCGGAAAGGTGGCTCGTCCGGCAGCACGCGTACCCGGCCGGCCATGGGGATCCGTCCCCAAAACGCCGCTCGGGGCTTCCGCGCTGGCGAGCGTACCCAATCGGCGTAGGGCACGCATACAAAGAGGAATTGAACGGGGAAATAACATGCATGAAATTAGAAGTACTGCAAAGTTATATTACATCACATCATTGCTGCGGTTCTAACTAAAGATGAAATTTGTCTTGGTCGTGAACCTACAGCGGCGGTGAAGAACGGGATGCCTAATCCCGGCGCTGGCCTTCCACCCTCTTGATTTCGTCGATGCTGCTGATGACGGGCTTGATGCGCTCCTTGAGCACCGTGAGGTCAACACCCTCCGGCAAGCTATCCACCGCGGCACCGAAGTTGAGGTCGGGATTCCAGTACGCCATCTTGGTGAGGACCTTGGTCAGGACCCCCCGGCAAAGTCGCCGAGCTTCCCCGGCCAACGTGGCCGCTCGATTGGAGTGAAGATATGCCAAGGCTCCGAGGACGCCCTAGAAGAATAGGGTCAACTTGGTGTTGACGGTCCCGCTGCGCTCAGGGGCATACCTCACGTTTGGCATCCCCATGGTGGCCAACTGCGAGGTGATCCTGCCGGCGACCTCCTCCAGACGGCTGATCCATCTGTTCTCGCCCGCCACATAATCCTGGTGGGAGGCGGCCTCGTTCACCCGCAGCTGCTTCTCCTCCTCCAGGCTCCTGGTCAAGGTCTCCTCCCGAGCCCTGCTCTCTGACAGCATCTTCTCGAGATCCTCCAGCTTCAGCTTGAGATCTCTGACGGAGTTTTGCGCTTCAGAGAGCTCCCCAGCCCTGCTGATGACCGCTCCTTGCGCCTCCACCAAGGCGCTGTTGAGCATGCTCTTCTTGTTGGACAGCTTGAGGGCCTGCTCCTTCAGCTCGTCCTGCGCCACCTCCAACTCCCTTACCGTGCCGGCATGGGCCAAAGCCTGGGCATCAAGTGCCTCCTTGTGCCTCTACTCCAGCTCGCGAGTCCGCCGCGCTGACAAGGGCCTCGGGATCCTCATCCTTGCCACGGAGCGCTGCGGGAACCAACCCCACGCATGCCGCCCACATCACACGCGCCTCCCCACGCCGCGCCATGCGCGGGAAGCATGGGAAGCACAGCGTGCGAAGAGACTTACCGCGGTAAAAACCGCCCCACCTGCCCGCGCACCATTTTTGGGCCTAGCCCAACGACGCAATTGCGCTTACGTGTGGCCCAGGCCCGGGGGCTCCTGTCGGTGTACAAAA
Organism: Triticum dicoccoides; assembly: GCF_002162155.2. Classification (NCBI taxonomy): domain Eukaryota; kingdom Viridiplantae; phylum Streptophyta; class Magnoliopsida; order Poales; family Poaceae; genus Triticum; species Triticum dicoccoides. Next base: position 193,609,992 of record NC_041386.1, read on the forward strand.
AGAGGGGTACACTTTTTGTACCCCTATAACTATGAACGGGCAGTCTGAGCCACGGGCACCACCACACTGAGCAAAGCAAGGGAGGTGAGCCAAGGTAAGGCCGAAGCTCGAGAGAAGCAAAACGACGCCAAGACCAAGACCACAAAGAGCAAAGGGGACGAAGTGGACCCCCCGGCAAGATCCTTCCCGGGAGGCGGTTTTAGAAAACCCGGCAAGACCCTTGCCATGGCAGCTCGCCACACACCTACGGAGTGAGTCACCCTTGAGTCCACTGCCCCCATGGGGAAAGGATTCAGGAGACATCCCCGTGGTGGCATGCAGATCTTTGTGAAGACATTCAAGATCAGATACACCCTTTAGAAGATGATGATCCTTGGCGGGATCCCAGCCAAGGAGGACCACAAGGCCCCCGGCAAGAGCCTTGCCGGGGATGACAGCAGGCGCCACGGCAAGACCCTTGCCGGGGCCCCGGCAAGGCCCTTGCCAAGAACACCCATAGGGCCACCATCAGGCCCACGCCAGTCAAACCTCCACCGCTGTTCGCATGCAGCTGCCGACCCAACCAGCTGGGCAGGCACCTGCGTGGCGGCATGCGGATCTTCGTGGAGACCCACCACTGCGCCACCTCAGCTGCCTGCCTGCCTACATGGCACCGCGGGCGCCGCTGGCCAGGGCGCGTGTCGACACGAGAGGGAGCGGCGACGGACGAGACATGACTCTCCCCCGTCCCCTATAAAGCAAGGACACCTGGGCAAGACGCATTAAATGCGCCTTGTCATGTAATGCAAGGGATAACCTCACATCACTGTACCCTTTCCACCTCCTGTGTGCCACTGTGGCAACCCCTTTCCTATAAAAGGAGGCCCGAGGCGACCAGGAGGAGGATTCGGCTTTTTGGAGCTCCTCACGCCCCACAGCTAGCTCAAGAACACAGATATACAATCCACCAAAGAAGGAGTAGGGTTTTACGCATCCTCGCGGCCCGAATCTGGATAAACAAACCATGTGCTATCTGTTTGATCCGCTCTTCTCACGACCCTGCACCCCGCAACCGTAGTAGGGATTCTTGTGATCCCATAGGTGTCGTTCCTACCGACACCAAGAGCTCCATTGGCACCTGGCCAAATCGCTGATCCCACCAGCCTCAAGTGCGGTGAGGACTATCCTAATGAATGGGCCAAACGCCAAGCCAAGTTGGCTAAGCAAGCCAGAGAAGCAATGAGGAAATTTAATGAAGACTCTGCTGCTGCTGCTGCCTCTGCTGAGGCCTTCGCTGTCAAGCCAAAGAAGGCTATGTCAAAGAAGCCTGCGTGCAAGCAAAGTGCTTCACCAACAATGCCCTCAAGGCCAAGTTCCTCAGCAATGCCCTCACGACCAGAATCCTCAAAGCCCTCACGGCAAATTCCTCATGCTGCTCATGTTCCTCCAAAGTCCTCAGCTCCTCCGCCAAAGCCTTCAGCTGTTCCGACTAAATCCTCAGCACTTGTGCATCTCGCCTCGTGCCAAAGGACTGCTGGCATCTCCATTGCCTCAGGTGTCTCAGCTAGTTCCTCAGCTGCACCAAGTTCCTCAGCTGGCCCCTCACCGCTGAAGACAAAGGCCACTGCTGGACGAGGTCCTCGTCCAAGTCCTCAAAAGAAGCAAGTCGCTTTCCAAGTGCCGTCTGATGAAGACGAAGCTGATGATGATGAACTTGCAGAAATCATCAGAGACAGGCAAGTCAGGGCCGCTAGAGCCAAAGGATCAGAGGTGCCACTGCTTTTGGATCCCAAGTTGATCCTCGACTACATTGATGTCTGGCAAGGACCCCAACACTCCCTTGCCTGACTTCAAGCTGACTCCTGGCCAGAGTCACATGCTGACCCACTTCATTCAAGAAGAAAAGTGGAAATTTGAGAAGGCCAGGCAGATCAAGAAAGCGCAGTACAAGAAAGAGCGCTATCTGAAGAAAAACGTTGTCTCTATGACAACTGAAAAACTTGTCACTATTCAGACTGAGATTAAGGAACTCAGTGATGACTTTGACGCATATCGCGTTGATTGGCTTGGAGCCAAGGTTCGTTTTGTGAAACTTGCGGATAACTTCACTTCCAATGTTGCAGCCCCAATGCAACAGGAAATTCCTCAGGCTGAAGCATCTGCTCAGCCTACTGAAGAAAATGCCAGCACCGCTGATGAAAATCAGGCTGCTGAAGATAATGTGAGTTCCAGGGCTGATGACTGCATTCCAGCGGCTAAAGAAATTGCCAGGGCACCCACTAGTGCTGTGCCTGAAGAAACTAAAAAACTCAGGGCAACTGCATCAGTTGTGCCTGAAGAAAATCAACCAGATTCCTCAGCTGCTCTTGCACCAACTTCAACTCTAATCCTTCCATCTACATCAGATGTGAAGAAGACCAAGGCTGCAGAGCGTGCTGGAGTGAAGAAAAGGAAAGCATCAGTTGCTTCAGATTCTTCAGCTCCAAAGAAAATGAAGCCTATGACAAGTTCATTTGCAAATGCGACTGATGCTGTTCTCATCTCAACCAGGCCATCAAAGGACCTTGTTCCTTTTGATGAAGAATATGTGATCCCCAGCGGATCTGATGAAGAAACTCCTTCTGCTGCTTCGTCTGAATCGTTGGATGAAGAAATTGAAGTGGATGCGATCCCTTCAACACCTATCATCTCCTCCCCTATGCCTCAGTTCACAGCTGAAGAGGCTGGCGTTGAAGAAATGGAAGATGAAGATGTGGACATTGGCTGCTCCACACCCGTAATCAGTGATGAATTCTGGGAAAGTCAGCATCCAAACTCTCCAATGTTCACCCCTCTACAGCAAATTCCTCAGTCCCCCACATAAACTGTTCACATGGGCTCTGAAAAAACTCATCCCACTCCATCTGTCCATGAGGAAATTCCAGCCACTAGTGCTGAAGAAACTGTTGCTGCTGAACAACCAATGGCGCAGACTGCCACTGAGGAGGACCCAGAAATTCCTCAGCCCGAAGAACCTGCGATTGAGATTCCTGAGGTCGTGATGCAACTCACTGACACTCCTCTGCCGAAGCCAAATGATCCATTCTCACGCAAGCAAAAGTTCAAGGCTGATGATTTCTTCGGTGAGCATGTATTCTTCAAAGATTACAACCCATATGACTCTACTCGCATTAGGAAGAGGCGGTTCTGGACTGCTAGTCAAGCTAATTTCTATTCCTCAGTGTTGTTCAACAAGGAGAAGATCTTCTACCATGAGCATATTCCTCACGTGGATATGGAATCTCTGCTGTGCTTCGCACTAGTCCTCAGTGTTCTTCACGACGCTGGGCTGCTAAACTTTTGCTCTGACATCTGCGATTGGAATGAAGAACTGATTCTTCAATTCTATGCAACGCTGCATATCACCGGAGATGCTGAAGATGTGAATTCATGGGTGCTGGACTGGATGTCTGAAAACACTCACTACACTGCACCAGCCTCTGAATTGCTTCATGCTCTACCACTCAGTCCTCCCCTTGAAGAAGCTCGCTGCATCTACAGTGAACCTGAGCTCACACATCATTACATGCAGGTGCTGATGAAACCTTTGAAGCCAGGTCAAGCACCAAGAACCAAATTCCTCGTGAAGGAATTGTTGTACGTGCCCAAAACTGTCTATCGTATTCTTACGAGGACAATCAGTCCCATCAAAGGCCACGACTCATCTGATGAGAAAATTGTTGGCATCATGAAGAATCTGGTATTCAACATCGTTCATGGCATTCCTGTCAATTATCATGATTTCTTCATGAGGACTATGGCAAATGTTGCACTGTCTCCGTTTGAGCTGAAGCCTTATGCACCTTGGATTATGAGATTCCTCAGGACAAGGTCTTCACTCAACTACAAAGCTGATTTCCAGAATCACCTCAGCTACTTGCCCCCAATTGAAGTCCTCAAGCAGACATATTCCTCGGTTGATGGAAAGGGCAAGGCACCAGCTGTAATAGATGAAGGCATTCGTCCGTTGGATGGTCAGTTTCACAAAGCTGCATCTTATTCCACCAATGATGACTCTGCCACACATGACTCTGCCAATGCACCCAAGTCCACTCCTCAAGCCACTGCTCCGCGCGTGATGACTTACCGTGAACTTCTGCTTAGTTTTCACCAGAAGGTGGATCGAAATCACAAATGGGTTAAGCGTCAGTTTGGTTCACTTCTTCACAACATGACTGCCACACACAATGCAGTGAAGAAAAACCACTACTACCTCCATCAAGTCTTCGGTCGCACCTGGACAATCCTGTCACATCTGTACGGTGAAGAAGATCTGAAGAACATGGGTCTCAAAGAAGATTTTGACTGGTCTGCACCTCCACCAAAGAAATTCAAGAAGGTCAAGGTTCCTTCTCCGGTGGCCAGCTCATATTCTTCATCGCGCGACACTGATGAACATGAAGATTTGGACGACACTGCGGCAGGCCCTACATCAACAAACGACCCCAACAACGCTGGCGCTCCTTTATCAACATGATTATCTTCAGGGGCATTAGTCCTCATTTTCGATCCTTTTGGTCATTCGATGACAACGGGGAGAAATATGAGTTAGTCTTCAAGCGGGTCTACTATATGGGCGTTTTCTTGCTAAGTTATAACTCTCGTTCTTCTGAAACTTTATTGGATCGAGTTGTAATCTTAAACCCAATGGTGCTCTGATACTTTTGATGCACTGTGATCTGATACTTTTGATGCACTATGCTCTGATACTTTTGATGCACTATTCTGCATGCTTATTCCTCGTTAATATTATTACACGCATGCTGAATTTCATCAGGCACCATATTTCATCATGCATTTCAAATTCTTCATATTATATGTTAAATGCGTGTATGAATTACAAGATATAGGGGGAGATCTCCATGATTCAACTCTTCAAGTGTGCATTGCTTCAAAAGCAAATTCCTCACTATGCACATCTTCAGGGGGAGTTCTTCTATATCTTGCAATTAAATTCCTCAATATCAGTAGTTACACTTCATATGTTTAACCCCGTTGAAAACTTAACATATATTGTCATCAATCACCAAAAGGGGGAGATTGTAAGTGCATCTAGTGCCCCTTAGTGATTTTGGTGTATTGAAGACTTATAGGTTAAGGGACTAATGCGTTTGTGATTGTACACATGTCTATAAGTCTATGAGGAGTTTGATATTTACAGGAAAAGTTGACCCCTAAAAATGAATATCTTCGACTGAAGATTTTGGTATTTCTGAAGACTTTCATGAAGACTTTAAAAGTGAAGAAATTGGTGTGTCCGTGAAGATTTGATATTCATGCGAGGAATATGAAGCTTGAAGACTTTCGTTTTCATAGTTTTGTTTTTTTTCTTTCTTGAGTCATAGGAAACACCGTACTGTTAAAGGGGGTCGAGGAAATACTAAGGAAAAATTTCCATGTGATGCTCAACTCAAAATCCTACACCTACCAATCCCTTCGAGTGAAGCCATTGGAAATCTCATACAGTTCAGTCAATTTCTTCAGTGACAGAGACGAAGTTCTTCTGGTCTCTGAGGAATTTGTCCTGACTGAGGAGTTAGGAATTCGCCAGTGCGGATTGCCTACACAGTGAGAAACATGATAGCCCTGAGGATTGTGCTACTCAAAATTCCGACCGTTGCTGTGCTATGCGCCAGCTGTCCCAAAATATCTATCCACCTAACAGTCATATCATTGAAGGACATTTATGTCTTATCATGTCGGGCTGCTCCCTAGGCTATAAATAGCCGCCCCCTACAACCACTAGCTGGTTGGCTGCTCCGAAAGAAACTGACACTTGTAATTTGAGAGCAACCCATCCTCTGAGGACTTTGAGCAAAAATCATCAAGTGAGGAAAAACCAAAAACCCAAAACCCAAACACCTACAAACCCCAAGCGATTGAGCATCACTAAAGACATTGATCTTGCGTGGATCCGATGCTTGTTACCTTTGAAGGCTGTGCTTCTTCCAGATGGTTAGGCGTCATGGTCTAGAGCATCCAAGAGGAATTGTGGATCGCCGAGTGACCGAGTTTGTGAAGGTTTGGAAGTCGCCTGAAGACTTACCACGAGTGATTGGACGAGGTCTGTGTGACCTTAGTTCAAGGAGAATACGGTGAGGACTGCGTGTCCTGAGCTGCGTGTTCAGGACTGGGTGTCTGGGACTGTGTGTCCTCGAGTTTAAACACTCAGCCGCTCCAACCAGACGTACAACTGAGACAGCAGTTGGAACTGGTCTACCAAATCATTGTCTTCACCAAGCTTACTGGTTCCATTTCCTCAACTCTTTCATTTCCTCATAATTGAGTTGTGTACTTGTTCATATCTGTGTTTGAAGACTTTGATTAAAGACTTTCTCAATTTCCTCAGTTCAATTTCTTCAGTCTATTTGTCTTCATCCTGTGTTATCCTGTGCTTACGCTTCCTGTACTCTGTGCCTGTCTTCATTTCATCATGATGACTATGCTTGTATTCTGTTATGTTTACTTTTGAGTACTTATTCCGCTGCTAGTAGTTCTTCGCTAAGGAATTTCCTCACCGACAAATTCCTCAGTGAAGAATTTCATAAAAATCGCCTATTCACCCCCTCTAGTTGATATAACGCACTTTCACGTTCCTTCCTTGACGTAGGGTCCAAGTCCATCGGGTGTGTTTCCTTCCAAAAATAACATCTCCAGTTGATTTCGTTCCGTTTCGACTCCGTCTGATATTCCTTTTCTTCAAAACACTGAAATAGGCATAAAACAACAAATCTGGGTTGGGCCTCAGGTTAATAGGTTAGTCCCAAAAGTAATATAAAAGTGGATAATAAAGCCCAATAATGCCCAAAACAGTAGATAATATAGCATGGAGCAATCAAAAATTATAGATACGTTGGAGACGTATCACGCACCCGCTTGCCTTTAACGACGGCGCAGTCCACCCAGGACCTGTCCGCAGCTAGGTACACTCCGCCACCGTGTCGACGACGTCCATGGTGGACACCATGCCCGACAGGTGTTAGGTCAAATGTCATTGAACTTATTTTCGAATGCCATGTCATTTTTAGAGTACAAAGGATGGAGGGGGACTCTACCATGGAGGATGAGTTGTTGTGCGATGCGTGGTTCGCCATATCCATGAATTCTGTAGGCAGGAGCGAAAGTGGGCTCTTCTGACAGCGCATGCATGATTCGTTTCACGCGCGAAAGCACATTGCGTCCTACGCCATGCACATCATCTATGATCGCAATGATCGCAATGTGAAGTCGTTATCGTATCAATGGTACGCCATCCAGAGCACCATCACCAAGTTTTGTGACGTGGTTGCTTGGCTGGAGGCAAGGTCATCATTGCATGCGACAGCGGAGGAGATCGTAAGTTTTTCTTCTTCTTGCTCAACTTGTTGATTAAATTATTCATTAACTTAATGTTTCTCTACACATTGTGTATCCCGTACGCGCTGCCGTGATGTACCACAGGATAAAGGGACGACCATTTACGTACATACACTATTGGATGAAGCCGAAGGGGCACTATGTGTGGTTTCTGCAAAAAAGGGCACTATGTGTGGGATGACATGATCCATTCATAAAAAAACTTGTTGAACATCCGGTTAATCTCGTTGAATTTGAACTATTATTTTACTATACTTACTTGTATGCTATGCATGGATTATTTGGGTTGTTTTCTATCAGAACATTGATGAATTCCATCGGGTTTGCTGAATTTCATCTGATATGTTGAAACCCGCTTGATAGTATGCATATAGTGTTGGAAGGTCAGCTTCGGCATCCCTGTCCGCGGACTAGTCCTCTGTCCATGGACGGATGCGAGAGAAAATTTTTGGTTCAACGTTGAAGATGCTTTAAGTAACTACTCCCTCCGTTCTCAAAGGAAATGCATATAACTTTTGACTCAAGTCAAAGGGTGCAAAGTTTGTAGGAAAAACTACAAACAACTACAAAACAAAATTAATTTAATTAGTATTGTTAAATCCATAATAAAATATAGTTTATATTATATCTATTTTCTATTTAGTCTTGTAGTTGCTGGTAGTTTTTCCTATAAACTTAATCAAACTTTGCACCGTTTGACTTGAGCAAAAAGTTACATCCCTTGCTTTTGGAAACGGAAGAGTCTAAACTTGTTGACATACGAAGCGGGTACAAGTGAGAAGTCACGTGGACGAGAAACAACATCTCTTACTTTCATGTCATTTTTAGGCATCCTGACCCCCGCGTTACGCCTCGCTCGGGCGACACGGGTGGTACTCCAACCCTAGCCGCCGTCGGGGCCGACCCTCTCCCTTCCTTCCTCCCACCGTCGGCGGAGGACGCCGCCAGCCTGCGCTCGGTGGACGACGGCGGTGGCGGGGGTTCTCTCGCTCCCGTGTCTCAGGGGCGCGAATGGAGGGGCGACCGATCTAGCGAAGCGGCGGCGATGACTGCTGAGGTGATGGCTGTGGCGGCGGCCGATCTAGCGAAGCGGCGGCGATGGCTCCGGCTCCGGCGACGGCGACGGCGACGCGTCATCTGGCTTTCGATCGGCGGCGGCGTCGAGGGCCTGGTGGACTTCTTGTCGGCACCTTCGGTCAGATCTAATCTGGCCAGTGCATCCGTCGGTGTGGACATCTTCTCCGTCGGAGGTGGCCGGCCAGAGGGTGGGTGGTCGGATCTCGAGATCCGTCATCTAGTCCCGGCTACGAGTTGGGGAGACAAAGTTGCTGGTGAAAACCGAGCCGACGGCAGGCGATGGTGGCGTTTTGCTCGTTACATTCATTAAGGCATTATTGTGTAACTACTGTCGACCCACTCATGCTACTCCGGGGGAAATCATAGGACCTTGTTTTCCAGATCGGACGATGGCGGCACTGCGGTGTCGTTCCTCTCTTGGGAGCATCGTTTATGGAGCAGCGCTGGGAGTTAGAGGTAGAAGGTGAAGCGGCTTCATCTTGCATGGAGCTTCGGTGGAGATGTCAAGTCATGCCTGGTAGGTGCTACGCTTTGTCATGCCTGGTCGGCAGGTGCTACGCACGACAGATTTTCCAGAGACTTCAAGCTGTATCAGCTGGTGGTACTTGGTGGCATGGTGCTGAGGTGTAACGGCGGCAACCGTGACGTGCTCAACAGTTCGCGCGCAAGGAGGTGGTGGCATTGGGCGCCATGGTGGTGTCGACGGCAGCTAGACCGGGCAAGGATGATGCGTCAGTACAACTCTGAAGTTGGAGCGGTGGTAGTTGGTGGTGGCGGCCTCTGAGAGCGTGCCGGACCGATGTGTGTCCCATACCTGACAAGTGGCTCGGTTGGGGCATCAGGTCTTAGATGTTAGGCTTGACTGCGAGGTCTGTTGTATTAGGCCCGGACTATCAGCATCCATTCATTAATTAGATAGAAGTAGCGATAGATGTTGCCTAGACGATGGTTTCAGACTTTCTGCTGTTTTCTTTGTATGGTCTTGTGTGAATAATTAATAAAATGGCTGTATGTATTGTTCAGAAATAGAGGTCGAAGGTCTTCCTTCTTTAAAGAAAAAGTGGCAGTTACACTTAGCGGGATCGTCCATGCTTAGGATCAGTCCATTGTGGAGGTAGCACAATTTGATCTTTTTTAATCCAGGATACCTTCATTTATCAAATTCGTTTATTACTTGTGACTCGAAAATCTGAGTGGACGAGTGCTTGGTACATGAAGTCCATTCAGAAGCTTCTATTCTGGTGTAGGTTCCATCTAAATTCATTTGTGACCTTGAGATAATTGGACAATCTAGCGCCCAAACATGGCATTACAGCTAGCAAGTCGAGGCCCAACCAAAACATGGGCAAACATCACATTAGGCGGAGACAAGCCACATAGTTATGTAGTTGTATCACTTTTGTTTTAAAAAATATTATAAAACAAATATTGTTCTCGGAGAGTGGTATTACTGAACCACGAATCCTCCTAGAAGCGAATCTTAGAATTGTTCTTTGATAGAAATATCCAAAGCAAAAGAAAAGGGTCCCGATAATGTCCACATGTGTGGGCGTTAAGGGGTTTGGCCACATATTTCATGTGGTATCTAAGAGAATCAGTCTACACATCTACGTGTGGGTAAAGAAAGTAATGCCCACACGTTTGGTCTTTTGCCCAGCGATTCTTTCCATATGTCTATGTGTGGGCAAAATAGATAACGTTCACACGCCCGTACGTTCGGCCTCCTACCTCGCGGTCCCGCACGTCTCGCGTGACAGTCACCACGCGTCCCCGCAGTTGTCATCGTCCGGACCCTCTTCCATGCTCGTTTATTTGCAGTTGGCATGTTGCTGAACTACAATTGCCATGTCTGACAACTACAGTTGCCATGGTTGCTTAACTGCAGTTGCCATCTTAGATCAAGTGCCGGATGCCATTTTTGGACAATTGCAGTTGTTGCCATGTATGATCTGGTCTACTACAGTTGCCATGATTTGAAAACTTTAGCAGTTGCCACCTACCAACACTAGGCAGTTGCCATGTAGCACTACAAAAAGACATGGCAAAATAACATGATCGGGTAAAACGAGAGTTGCCATCTTCTTACAAGCACATTAAGGCAGTTGCCATGTATCCTGCAAAACATATGGCAACTGACAACTTTGGGTGTAGGAGAGGAGACGGGCGTGTGGGCGAACTGATAAACGCCCACACACAAGCCCCTTTGCGTGCGTGAAAACTGGTG
>NC_041386.1:193620861-193627179 GCF_002162155.2 Triticum dicoccoides
TGAAACGGACGCGTGGGCGACCAATAAATGCGCACACACCAGCCCAGTCCCGCGTGGCATAAAGAAACTGACAAACATATGCCAAGATTCATGCAAACACAAACAAACGTTTATCCATGCGTGTGGGCGTTATCTTTTTCAAAAGAAAATTTTCTTTAAATTTCATGAGACTATTTCAAGAATGTGAATCTCGTGGTTTACAATGCCCCCAGAGAGAGAGAGAGTGTGTGTGTGTGTCTTTGAGCGTATATAAAAAATTATTTACTAAGAAAGGTGATGTTCTTAACCTTAAGGTCTTGAATTGGAAGACGGGCCTATTCTTTTTGGATAGAAATAATATCCTATTTAGCCAATTATTTTCACTATCACATTGCAAGGAAAATCTGCATTTGAATTAGTCCAACTTCTATAGTTCCCTCTTTAGAATTTTGAAAAGGTGAAGTATATGCAGAACCATGCATAATGTTGAGCACTGAGTTGATAAGGAGTCTCTCCGGCCAAGAAAAACTTGCCCTTCCAACATATCTGGCGTTTCTCTAAGCGCCCCTCCACATATTTTAAATGGTCACATGAAAGCTTGTGAAAATGAATCAGGATTCTCAAATATCACAGAGGTAACTGGCCTCAGCTCACAACTTATGTCTCTTTTGGTTTGGAGGAATTTCATAGGAATTTTAGAGGATAAGATTTTTTTCCTTTAGAGCCCTTTGGTTCATAGGAATAGATTCCTATTTCTACATATGATTGGTTTCTATCCTCCATATTTCATGAAAAAATAAAAATGAGTCTAGACTCAATGAAAAAATTCTTTTAGTGTCAATCAAATGACATCTCGTTTCCTATTACTACTCATAGGATTTGAGATACATGTCATTTCATTTCCTACAAAAATTTTATTCATATGATAATCCTATCATATGAATCAAAAGAGGCCTTAATAACCAAGTGTACTGAGCCACCAAGCCTCGAAGGTCCAAATTAAGTAAGACCATACCGTCCTATCACTGCATATACTAGTACCAACTTGTAGCATTATTTAGTCATCACATCAGCACCGGGCTTGCATGCATGCACGGAAAACATTCTCATATGTATATACTCCCTCCACTCTAAAATATAGTGAGGCCGCGCTTCCCGAGGTCTAATTTTAACCATAAATTTAACCAACGAGACCAACTGCGGTGGAAGAAAAAATTATATAATTGAAAAATTCTTTCGAATACGAATTCACTGATATAATTTTTGCTCCCGCCGCAATCGGTCTTGGTAGTTAAATTTACGGTCAAAGTTAAAGCACGTGGATAGAGAAAGCACTACATTATAGAATGGAGGGAGTACACACGTTTCGTACAAAAGGAATGGAAGGCCAGTGCATTATCCGTTGCTAATTTATTATATACAACCCTCGTGACCTTCGCGGCTGAATTTGCGTGGGCGGCATCTCAAGCAAAATCATAGGATCACCAAATGTTCATGAACATGTACGGATGTGTCTATGGATAGCCTAATTATCCAACCGTATTCATCAAATATAGATAACCTATGACCGATAGTGGGTCAGGCGGAACTAGATGAAAAAAATTTGTAGGACGCATGGCTTGTCGGGGTATATATGATCCAACTGACAGTCGGCTGAGCAGACATTCGGACTTCACTAGAGCTCCCCTCAGTTTGGTGTCGGTTTGTAAGATTTCACACATCTGGACTAGTCCGGATCTATTTGGTGACCGTGTTGAATGTCTAAACTGTCTGAACCATTCAGCCCAGACAATTTGATGACCGGTATTAGAGTTACCCTCAGACCATTTCCAATAATTCCATATCTAGAAAATAACCATCGTCCGGAGGAAATTGGGTCAAAACAAAGCCCTCCAACAGTTCACAGTTTCTGTAAATGCAAAAAAAAATAATCATGGGATCTCGTATAATCTTGAAAACTTTCCCTCCATCTATGGAAAGATGGACCCTTTCATACATGTGCCACATCAGCTAATCACCATTGGAGTCCGCTGCATCGCGGCCGCCGCCGGCCCCGCCAACCACCACCGACGCCGCTGATTGGCGCGCCATCGCCGTCAACCACTGCGAAAAATTACTAGAACTGAGAAAAGACGCCACCTCGGAATTTCCTCTAAATAATACTCCTTCCGTTCCAAAATATAGTGCGCCCGCGTTTCCCGAGGTTCAACTTTGACCATAAATTTAACCAACAAGACCAACTGCGGCAGAAGAAAAAATTATATAATTAAAAACTTCTTTCGAATACGAATTCATGGATATTATTTTTGCTCCCGCTGCAATCGGTCTTGATAGTTAAAATTGCGGTCAAAGTTGAAGCACGTGGATAGAGGAAGCACTACATTGTGGAATGGAGGGAGTATGCGCGGTGGGTGGTTTTATGGGGAGTCTTCTACGGAAAGTGTTGGAGATGCTCGTAGCGGTTAGCTGCATGCGCTCCGTGCACGCATTGCATCTATAAAATGCACGCACCACCCTGTCCTTGCAACTTGGAACTTGCCATGCCTGATCTGTCCATAGGCTCTCGACAGAAGACACAGAGAGGATCGACGGGATAAGTTTTTCTTCTCCTTTTCTTTGCGGGAATGGCGACCACGCAAGAAGTTTAAGAAAAAAGAAAGTTCGAGCTTTATTCATTAGAAATAATCATTCCATCGTTCATGAGGATTGGTACAATTGCATTATGTGGTTCCTCGAGCCAATCATAAATGAAGGAAAATCTAGCCAAGTTAGCAAGTTCATGAGCATTTTTATTTGCTTCTCTATTATAATTCTCGAATCTAGAAATAGAAAAATCACAAGCTAATTGAAAACAATCATAAAAAATTGCAGCTGCTGGCCCCGACGATGTCCTCCTTCGTTCATCGTCTCGATCACCTTCATATTATCCGAATTAATAATTATGCAATTACAACCCATCCTTTGCGTAAGCGATAGGCCGAATTTTTAACGCCAAAGCTTCAGCCATCAACACATCTACACACCAGTTAATCTTATCATTTTTCCCACCGATGAACCTACCTTTGTCATCTCTTAAGACCGCCCCGATCGTACCCCTGAGAAGGTCGTGGTCAAAAGAAGCATCAACGTTAAGTTTAATAAATCCCGTCGGAGGGTTAGACCATCCTCCTCTTTTCATGGAAGTCTTCGGCGAGGAGGAATTAACAAAATTGGCAGTGAGAGCATGTATCTCCATGGATATCTGTTGTGCATTATGAATAGTCTCATTGTGTATCAATTTGCGTCTTTCCCATCACAAATACCAGACTGATATAGCAGTTATATCACACACATTTCAAGTGTCCATAATACATAGTTCCTGATCTGATAATAAAAATAAATATTTTAAAATTGCCTCACCTGCATAGTCTGTTTTACAAGCTCAGCCCATGCGTAACGTATAGGCGACAACGCCTGAAGCTAGTAGTGAGCCAAACCATGGTGCACTGCTGCTAGTCCCTCATCACCTTTAAAACCATCAATATCTATGCGTCGCGTACATGTAAAACGTTAAAGAATGGAGCATATATGCGTGCGTGCATGTTTCGTCTGGTACGCAGCTGGCCTTGTGATGTCGTAAGTGTGTGTGCGCGCGCGCAGGAGAGGGGGTGTGGGCAGGAGAGGGCGAACGAATCTGCTCGTGAAGAGGGGCATGCACCAAGGGCGTTGTTGCGGAGTGGGCTTGACAAAATAGTGGCAGGGGTGATGAGCTTGCGCGACAAAGGTATATCACGCGCGCCTTTCTGGAGCTGGGGCTTCATCTTCATCCACGCACTCAACTACCCACGGGTTTGATAATACTATAACTGTTTTTCTTTTTTGCGTCATAAAAATAATACGTAATACTATAATTGTACTTGTTGAGTATAATGTTTATTAGAAAGATGAAATAGATTAGGATTTGTTTTGACTTGTCTTGTACTCCAACTAAATGATTGTACTCATATATATATATATATATATATATATATATATATATATATGCTCACGAGGGTCAAGCAATACAACGACTATTCCATCAATCCTCCCTCCCTTCTAACATGAAATCTATCACAAGTCAATCCTAAACTCTAGCCGCCGTCGTTTCCGCACCCGCGCGCCGCCCCCGAGGTGATCGGCCTCCGTGACCACCGTCGGGGGCCGCGCCGCCCGTACCTAGGGTTCGTCCGCCGGTCGTGTTGACCAACTGCCCTAGAGAGTCTTTTTTCCCGCCCCTTTGATCTGGATTTTCTCTTTTCTTGCCTGTCGCTTTGATCGGCATCTCTTTTTTGGTTTTCCGATCTATGTGATCCGGTTTGCGTCGCCCACCACCATCGTCGATCCCGTGTGCCTTTACTCCAACACCGACGTGATTGGTCGGCTTCTTCACGACCCGGCGGCCTCGCGCGTCGTCTGCTCGTCTACCCGTCGGTCGCCCTGACCCGGCGGCCTCGCGCGGCGTCCGCGCGTTGGTCCGCCGGTCGCCCCAACCCAGCGGCCTCGCGTCATGCGGCGGCCCTTCACCGCCGCCGTTCGCACGACGGCCCGTTCGTCGATCTATGCCGGCCGTCACCGCCCCGCTCCAACCGGGACTCCTGCATCACCCCGACCCGGTGGCCTCGCGCCATGCTGCGGCCAATCATAGTCGCCCTGCGCCGGCTTCATCTCGGACTCCGCCGCCACCACGCCTCCACCGAGCGGCATCCCCGACCTCGCGCGCAATCGGCTTGATCACCCGCTCACCGCCATGATCCGCCTCATCTCCGCCGCGCGACCAACCTGGCCCGTCGGTTACGCGCGCTTCCGCAGGTCCCGTGAAGATCGTCCCCGAGTTCAGCGCGCCTCTCCACTGATCGAGCATCGGCCTACCATTGCGTCGCCCCGTCGAGCCGCAGCGCCGCCACCCCGTGGTTCTCCTCGCGGCTGCATCGACTCGTGCGTCGCCGCTGCGTCGCCCCTTCGGGCCATAGCGTCGCGATACGCGGTCCCCGCCGCCGCCCCGAGGCCGTCCCCGCGGTTGCACCGACTCACGAACCGCAGTTGCGTCGCCCCTTTGGGCCGCAACATCGTGGCCCGCGGTCCCCGCCGCTGCTCAGAGGTCTTCCCGCCATCGCCCCGACCCGCATGCCGCCGCTGCGTCGCCCCCACGGGCCGTAGCGCCGCGCCCCACGGCCCGCTCCGCCATCACAGCGCGTCGACCTCCCGTGGTACGCGCCGCGCCGTCTTCCTTGATGCGGGAACGCCATCGTCCGCGCCGGTCTTCGTCACGCTGTCAGAATTCTTCGCCTACTTCGAGCATCGCCGCCGCACTCCTAACCTCGCCGCCGCCAGGCCGCCGCCGCCGCTGCCGCCAGGCCGCCGCCGCCGCTCTTCTTTGGCCGCAGCCGCCGTCAGGCCGCCGCCGCCTCTCTTCTTTGGCCGCCACCCCCTTCGTCTTCGTCCAAGCACCAGCCCGTCGCCAGCGCCGTCGTCCACTTCGTCTACTCCGACCACCGTTGGTGACATCGACCCCGCGCCGATGGACGCTGCAATCGTCATTGAGTTCTTTTCTGCTGGCCCCTCCGACTTCTCCGACATGGCGTACAGCTCGTGCAGGTCCCTCGTCTACGCATGCCCGGTGCTGGCAACACCGATGCGTGCCTTCATCCACGACGTGTCCCCGGTCCTGGCAAGCCTGGTTGGCGCTTCGTCACCTTCATCTTCGTCCGTCTACGCATGCCCGGTGCTGGCAACACCGGTGCATGCCTTCATCCATGATGTGTCCCGGGCTTGGCAAACCCGCCGCGACGCGTCGTCAACAACATCTCCTTATCGGCGCACCACTACTTCGACACCACTGCGCCCATGCTAACTCGGCGCCCCCTTGCGCCCGCGGCTCCACGGCGACTTTGTCGACACCGGCCACCCTGACTCGACATCGACCACGGCATTCTTCGCATGGCTACCTCGACCACGGCTCCACCACCCATGCTCTCGGCTACATCGACAAATGACACAAAGGGCTACCTCCTGCTTGAGTAACCTCGTTGGTTTCCACTCCATCCACGACTTTGCGATGCATCGACCGTTACGACTGTGGGGGGTGTTTGTCGGCTTGCCTTCGGATTCTTCTCCAGTCTCATTGTCTGCGTCGCTACCGTTGTGACTGCGGGGGGATGTTGAGTATAATGTTTATTAGGAAAGACGAGATAGACTAGGATTTGTTCTGGCTTGTCTTGTACTCCAAGTAGATGATTATACTCCTATATATATTCCCACGAGGCTCAAGCAATACAACGACTATTCCACCAATCCTCTCTCCCTTCTAACAGTACCCCCCCC
>NC_041386.1:193627508-193631049 GCF_002162155.2 Triticum dicoccoides
AAAAACTTGTCCCAAACTTGTTCCTCGAATGAATGTATTTAGCACTAATTTGGTGCTAGATACATCCATTTAAGGGACAAGTTTTTTCGAACAAAGGGAGTATATGCTAACAATTAATACCGGATTAATTCTAAGCTAAATTAAGGAAAAAAGGTAGCGTATTTTTGTGCCTAGCCTGTGCATAAGAGCTTGTCTGCGAACATGGGGAAGTGATAGACGCCCAAATTTGGGCCGGACGCCGCGCAACCATTTGATTCGATATTTGACAGCCGTCAGATGAGCCAGGTCAACCTACCCCGCCCTTTTCTCGTGTCTTTCTTCTCTTCCCCCCTCGCCGCTAGCGCGCTCTCGTGTGCCCGCCAGTGACCACGCCCAACCTCACGAAGAGCTCGAAAGCGTCCGCGATGAGCACTTCCATTCGCCGTCACTGCTCGCCCCACTCGTCGCACTGCTGGTCCCACAGCTCGTCGCCGGTTGCAAGTCCCTCAGTTGACACGCTATAGTTCAAGATCCCAGTGCGATGCTTACCGCTCCTCGCCGCCGATGCTCATTGCGCATGTTTCCCCGCGAACGATGGCCACATGTCTCTGGCATCCAAAATGGATGTAAAAAAATTCTCGCCCAATCGTAGCAAAAACCGTCGGTGGTTGCAGCAAAAACGCCATTGCCGTCGTCGCGGGTCATTGCTCTGCCATGATGGATGTAGCAAAAAATCTCGTCGGTTGTAGCAAAATATGTCACGGTTGCAGCAAAACGTCCTCGCCGTTATTGCTGGCCGCAGCTCCACCGTGAATGTAGGTAGAAAATTTACGTGTCGGTCGTAGCAAAATCCAGCAATGGTTCCAGCAAAGCGTCACCACCGCCGTTGCTGGTCACATCTCTGCCGTGAATGCATGTAGCAAAAGCCATCATGGTTACAACATCTGGGCGTCACGGTTCCATCATTTGGACGCCGTGATTGCAGCGCACCCCCTCCCTCCCGGTCACGCGTGGTCAGCACTGACAGCTATGGCTTCCAGCATCTGGTCACTGTGGTACAATATTTTGACGCCACAGTTGCAGCATCTGAAGACCATGAGTTGTAGAAGTGACTGTAGTGGCGACGGTAGTCGCCTCCATGTAGCTCCGGCCATCATCGGTCGTAGCATCCCTGCATAGCTCTCATGATTTGAGGTTGTAGCATTCTGGCTAGCTGGACGCAACATCCGATGAGTTACGACAGGGTGCAGAGGTGGTATTTACCGACGCGTCGGCGGCAGGGCGGCGATGGTGGTCGTTGTAGCTGTAGTTGAGAGGGGATTGGGAAGGAAGACGACGGGTGGTCGAGAACGTACAGAGATAAGGATAATGGGAGGAAAATGGTCTAGTGGGGTCTTTATCGTATGAAGGGCCACAGGCCCACAACAAGTGCGAGGCGGCCGGCCAAACTTTCGGCCGGCGCCCTAGATACAAGCGTTTTTATAAATACGGATGTGGCTAGGTCTCGGTCAACTAAGACTTTCGGCTGGCGCGCCAGATACAAGCGTTTTCCATAAATACCGGTGTGGCTAGGTTTTGGTCGACTGAGACTTTTGGCTGGCGCGCTGGATACAAGCGTTTTTGCTAGGTCTTGGTAAACTTTCCAGTCAAGTGACTTCATGTAGGAAAGAAAACAATTGGAAACAAAAAATTGCATGGATCTCAATTTAAGTTCTCACGAATATATTATCGACTGAGACATAACTAAGTCTTAGTTGATTGAGATTTAACAAGGCTGCATAAATATATACTCCCTCCGTTTCTAAATATAAGTCCTTTTAAAGATTTCAATAAACACTATATACGGGTGTATATAGACATATTTTAAATGTAGATTCACTCATTTTTGTCCTGTATGTAGTACGCATTTGGAATATCTAAAAAGACTTATATTTAGGAACGAAGGGAGTATATGTTAATTTGTTGGTGTGGGGCATTATTTACATACACGTATACACATACTTTTCCTTGAATAGTTATGGGCTATTTCGAGAGAATTCGATGTCTGGCTACCTAGTTGGATTTTTTTGGCATTTCCGTAGAACAGCATGAGAGTTGAGCATAAGGAGCTTGTTTGTTTTTGGAGGCGATGAGACGTGGTGCATGCAAGGCTCCAAAACAAACGCTTTCACGGGGTGGTGTTTTGCCGCCGAGCCTTGTCCGCAACCCACACGTGCCGGTCCCTACAAATGCTTGCCAGAAACCAAAAATTATGTGCTGTACGTGTTCATGAGTTAGCACCAATTTGTTGTGTTGCGATGGGGGGACGCACGACAACCGATTCAACTAGTCTAATCGGCTCTATGTCTCTGTGGACAAAACAGAGCGGTAATGTTTGCACATTTTTGTTTTAGGATAATTAATGGTTGACTTGTGTTATGGTTTATACCATTTACTACTTCACTGTAGACGACGATACTCTTATTTCGATTTTGAACCGTCTTGTACATTAATTAGCACGATCTTAAGTGTATCAGTCATGGTTAGTCAACTAGGGTGTGCACTGGAGCACACATTCGCTCATAACCTTAACCGCTAAGGATTGGTGCTATGATGATTTCTTCAGTAGGATGAGAGAAAAGAAGTATTTGTCTTCTCTTAGGTATGATCAACCTTGTAGCAAGAAAGAATATATTCTACTTCATTGCACGAGATGTCTTCTTATATCCATGTGGCAAAACCATGAGTTGGTTGCGAGATTTTATGTGTTTCAACTCTAGCTTACCCCAACTTGTTGTTGTTTGCATGAGACGTCTTCGCTAGTCATACCTTTCCTACTTTAAATTTGACCGCTCTAAAATTCTAGGAGAATACAAACATTAATTATTAAAGATAACACTAAGAAATAATCCATTGTATAACATGTGTTTTTTCTTATCTCAGTGATCTTGAATGCATAAGCAAGGGTCATGCTGACCATTGTACACGCCCTAACCTTGTGTCATTGTTTATTGTTTTTTGTAAAGCTTCCGAGAAGTTTGAATTGATTATCAAAATTTGATGAAAAGTGCCAAAAAGGTGTAACCTTTTTAACGGCTAGGCAAAATAATCTAAAATTTCCATGGAATACCGATGAACCAAGATTTAGTTACTAGAACTTTTTCAGAATTTGTTTGAAAGTTAATTTTTTATCCTAACATGTCCCAAATTTGGATACGGAATTCAAACTTTTCAAACCAAATAGATGAGTCATCTTGGCTCGGTTTTGAATTATTGGAGCCTAACCCAACGAACGGCTCATGCCCAAAATGAGCTGAGCTACTCCCATGTGGGCCCGTTTGTTAGTTTTCACCTAGACCAATTATTCCTCCTCTATCATGCCCCCCCCCCCCCACCACCACCCACACCCTCACCCCTCCTTCCTCACAATCCACCCTTGTGCCATGAGGATAAATTTGTCATTTTTGTATTACATGTTTGTCTTGCGGCATTGTATTAAACTAAGAAAATGACCAATAAAATGATTTTTTTATTTCAGAAAATAAAATAAAATGAATTTGAAGAATGTTTTGTTAAATAGGAA
>NC_041386.1:193631412-193642907 GCF_002162155.2 Triticum dicoccoides
GAGAGAGAGAGAGAGAGAGAGAGAGAGAGAGAGAGAGAGAGAGAGAGAGAGAGCAATCATCACCGCCTGCAATACTCGTTAAGGCCAGCATATGCACACATCTGGAAAGTGACGGCCCATGGTTCCCGGCACGATGAGTCGATGAATATCGACAGGTCGATCGGCCAGCTCATGACCACGTCGGCCGGGGCACGGGCTGCATATATGCCCTCGACTGAAGCTTAGTTAGAGCGCGGCTAATCGTTCCCTTTCCCCACGTCAATCCATCCATGCATACACTCGACCCACCGTGCCATCGACGAAGACGCTCGTGCGCGCGCGCGGCCCACCAGATCGCTGGAATCAAATTTCACTCCTAATTTCAGCCGACTAGCGATCGAGAGCTAGCCGGCCCGGCAGCATGTCAGCTTCAGTCTTTCAGCTAGCCAGCTGGAGTAGGTAGCTGCCGCACGAGGGGGGCCGCAGGTGCCGTTCCCGACGCCCGTGGCCGATGGAGGCATGGCAATGGCGTGAGAGGCCTTTGTCCCCATGCCACGTACGTGACGGGAGTGTCACGTAATGCTCCCCCTTTCCGTCCTACTGCACCGGGAGCAGTCCACGGATCCTTCACATGCACACTCCCCCGTCTCGATCAGTGCTACTCCCTTGGCTTCGGTCCAGGCTATGCGTTTACTCTTATATACCTGAGTCTCAAACGGATTAAGAATTTTAAGTCGGCTAACAACTATGATAAGACACACACCTTGGCTAACAACTAAACCGACCTAATTTTGTCCACTAAGTGATCTAAACGTTTTTATATTACTTTATAGAGGGAGCAGTAGCTTTTCCGCAAATATTGAACAAATAGTAGTTTCCCTCTTGCAGCTTATTAAACTCTCGGGTGGGAAGGCCCTGAACCTCCAGATCATGGGAAGTGCCATCTCGGGTGAGGGCTTCTTCTGCCTCGAGTTCGAGGAGGAGAAGGAGGTGGACGGCAGCTCGGATCTGAAGATTGACAACGCAGCGATAATTTCTATAGACCCGGGCCGGCTTTCGCTCCGTATTCTCAAGCAAGAGCTAAAGCACATGGTGGCCGGCGACTGGGATTGGCAAATATCTCAAGTGGGGGACAACGACTTCTCGGTGATCTTCTCCTCGGCCGGCCTGCTGCACATGGCGAAATCCAGTGGCAAACTCTTCCTCTCTATCAACGACATAACTGCGCAGGTGAGGGAATCCCCGCACGAGGGGATTGTGCCACTGGTCATGCCAGAGACGTGGTTGCGGCTCCACGACATTCCCAGGATGCATCGTCGTGAGGAGCGCCTGATGGAAGGGTTGAAGATGCTGGGTCGTCCTATTGTGATGGATGAGCTCTCTCTCATCCGGTTGGGGCCGGTGAGAGTGAAGCTGGCATGCAAATCACCGGACAAGCTTAATGGCTTTGTGGAGGTGCGGTTTAATGGTGAAGGATACCAAATTAAGGTGGAGGTGGAGCGGCTCCCGAAACAAACTGGTGAGGGCGGCTCCAGTGGCGCTGGCCCTTCTGAAAAACAACCCCTTCCTCCCCTGACAGAGTTGGCCGCCCGCGGGAAGCAGGTAATGGATCCAAGCCACTTGGGGGCGGCAAGGACTCGGCAAAGCAGCCGTCGGGCGGGGCGCTCGGGTCTGCGGAGCCCAAAGATGTGGATATGGGAGGCCAAGATGAGGAGCTCGACGACAGTATCCACGTCACCTATATTGATACAGAGACATGGGACAAGCTCGGGACGCTGACTAGGGGCACGATGGCTGTGACGACACAGGATACAACAGTCAGCCTCCCTCTGCTGGCCCGGACCCTCGCTGGCTCCTTTGACGAGTACGGGTCTCAACATGGGGCGCCGTCCTTGGCTCCCATGGAGGTGGAAGTGTACTCTGGCGACACTGGGGCTGCGGCCCCTCGGTCCCCGCTGGCCACTGGTGGGGTGGATACTGGCTGTGTGCTCAATGAGGACTCTGCTCCCACTCCATCCTCGGGGCGCCGGAGCTCTGGTGGTTTGGGTAGTGAAGGAAATATGCCCTAGAGGCAATAATAAAGTTATTATTTATTTCCTTGTATCATGATAAATGTTTATTATTCATGCTAGAATTGTATTAACCGAAAACATAATACATGTGTGAATATATATAGACAAACTTAGTGTCACTAGTATGCCTCTACTTGACTAGCTCGTTCAAAGATGGTTATGTTTCCTAACCATGAACAAAGTGTTGTTATTTGATTAACAAGGTCACATCATTAGTTGAATGATCTGATTGACATGACCCATTCCATTAGCTTAGCACCCGATCGTTTAGTATGTTGCTATTGCTTTCTTCATGACATATACATGTTCCTAGGACTATGAGATTATGCAACTCCCGTTTGCCGGAGGAACACTTTGGGTGCTACCAAACGTAACAACGTAACTGGATGATTATAAAGGAGCATTACAGGTGTCTCCAAAGGTAGATGTTGGGTTGGCGTATTTCGAGATTAGGATTTGTCACTCCGATTGTCGGAGAGGTATCTCTGGGCCCTCTCAGTAATGCACATCACATAAGCCTTGCAAGCATTGCAACTAATGAGGTAGTTGCGAGATGATGTATTACGGAACGAGTAAAGAGACTTGCCGGTAACGGGATTGAACTAGGTATTGGAATACCGACGATCGAATCTCGGGCAAGTAACATACCGATGACAAAGGGAACAACGTATGTTGTTATGCGGTCTGACCGATAAAGATCTTCGTAGAATATGTAGGAGCCAATATGGGCATCCAGGTCCCGCTATTGGTTATTAACCGGAGACGTGTCTCGGTCATGTCTACATTGTTCTCGAACCCGTAGGGTCCGCACGCTTAAGGTTACGATGACAGTTATATTATGAGTTTATGCATTTTGATGTACCGAAGGTTGTTCGGAGTCCCGGATGTGATCACGGACATGACGAGGAGTCTCGAAATGGTCGAGACATAAAGATTGATATATTGGAAGCCTATGTTTGGATATCGGAAGTGTTCCGGGTGAAATCGGGATTTTACCGGAGTACCGGGAGGTT
Organism: Triticum dicoccoides; assembly: GCF_002162155.2. Classification (NCBI taxonomy): domain Eukaryota; kingdom Viridiplantae; phylum Streptophyta; class Magnoliopsida; order Poales; family Poaceae; genus Triticum; species Triticum dicoccoides. Next base: position 193,634,477 of record NC_041386.1, read on the forward strand.
ACCGGAACCCCCCGGGAACCATATGGGCCTTAGTGGGCTTTAGTGGAAAGGAGAAAGGGGCAGCCCAAGGTGGGCTGCGCGCCTCCCCCCTCCCCTAGTCCTATTAGGACTAGGAGAGGTGGCCGGCCCCCTCTCTCTCTTCCCCCCGAGGAATCCTATTCCAACTAGGATTGGGGGGGGGGAATCCTACTCCCGGAGGGAGTAGGACTCTCCTGGCGCGCCCCTTGTGGCCGTCCAGCCTCCCCCCTTTGGTCCTTTATATACTGAGGTAGAGGCACCCTAGAACACACAAGTTGATCCACGTGATCTATTCCTTAGCCGTGTGTGGTGCCCCCAGCCACCATATTCCTCGATAATACTATAGCGGAGTTTAGGCGAAGCCCTGCTGCTGTAGTGCATCAAGATCGTCACCACACCGTCGTGCTGACGGAACTCTTCCCCGATACTTTGCTGGATCGGAGTCCGGGGATCGTCATCGAGCTGAACGTGTGCTCGAACTCGGAGGTGCCGTAGTTTCGGTACTTGATAGGTTGGATCGTGAAGATGTACGACTACTTCCTCTACGTTGCGTCAACGCTTCCGCAGTCGGTCTACGTGGGTACGTAGACAACACTCTCCCCTCTCGTTGCTATGCATCACATGATCTTGCGTGTGCGTAGGAATTTTTTTGAAATTACTACGAAACCCAACAGTGGTATCAGAGCCTAGGTTATTTATGTTGATGTTATATGCACGAGTAGAACACAAGTGAGTTGTGGGCAATATAAGTCATACTGCCTACCAGCATGTCATACTTTGGTTCGGCGGTATTGTTGGACGAGACGACCCGGACCAACATTACGTGTACGCTTACGCGAGACCGGTTCCCCCGACGTGCTTTGCACATAGGTGGCTTGCGAGCGATAGTCTCTCCAACTTTAGTTGAACCAAGTGTGGCTACGCCCGGTCCTTGCGAATGTTAAAACGGAGTCTATTTGACAAACTATCGTTGTGGTTTTGATGCGTAGGTGAGATTGGTTCTTGCTTAAGCCCGTTGCAGCCACGTAAAACTTGCAACAACAAAGTAGAGGACGTCCAACTTGTTTTTGCAGGGCATGTTGTGATGCGATATGGTCAAGGCATGATGCTGAATTTTATTGTATGAGATGATCATGTTTTGTAACCGAGTTATCGGCAACTGGCAGGAGCCATATGGTTGTCGTTTTATTGTATGCAATGCAATCACGATGTAATGCTTTACTTTTATCACTAAGCGGTAGCAATAGTCATAGAAGCATAAGCTTGGCGAGACGACAACGATGCTACGATGGAGATCAAGGTGTCACGCCGGTAACGATGGTGATCACGACGGTGCTTCGGAGATGGAGATCACAAGCAAAAGATGATGATGGCCATATCATATCACTTATATTGATTGCATGTGATGTTTATCCTTTTATGCATCTTATATTGCTTTGATTGACGGTAGCATTATAATATGATCTCTCACTAAATTATCAAGAAGTGTTCTCCCTGAGTATGCACCGTTGCAAAAGTTCTTCGTGCTGAGACACCACGTGATGATCGGGTGTGATAGGTTCTACGTTCAAATACAACGGGTGCAAAACAGTTGCACACGCGGAATACTCAGGTTATACTTGATGAGCCAAGCATATACAGATATGGCCTCGGAACACGGAGACCGAAAGGTCGAGCGTGAATCATATAGTAGATATGATCAACATAACAATGTTCACCATTGAAAACTACTCCATCTCACGTGATGGTCGGTTATGGTTTAGTTGATTTGGATCACGTAATCACTTAGAGGATTAGAGGGATGTCTATCTAAGTGGGAGTTCTTTAATTAATTTGATTAACTGAACTTAAATTTATCATGAAACTTAGTACCTGATTAGTATTTGCTTGTTTATGTTTGGTTGTAGATAGATGGCTCGTGCTGTTGTTCCGTTGAATTTTAATGCGTTCCTTGAGAAAGCAAAGTTGAAAGGTGATGGTAGCAATTACACGGACTGGGTCCATAACTTGAGGATTATCCTCATTGCTGCACAGAAGAATTACGTCCTGGAAGCACCACTGGGTGCAAGGCCTGCTGCAGGAGCAACACCGGATGTTATGAACGTCTGGCAGAGCAAAGCTGATGACTACTCGATATTTCAGCGTGCCATGCTTTACGGCTTAGAATCGGGACTTCAACGACGTTTTAAACGTCATGGAGCATATGAGATGTTCCAGGAGTTGAAGTTAATATTTCAAGCAAATGCCCGGATTGAGAGATATGAAGTCTCCAAGAAGTTCTATAGCTGCAAGATGGAGGAGAACAGTTCTGTCAGTGAGCATATACTCAAAATGTCTGGGTATAATAATCACTTGATTCAGTTGGGAGTTAATCTTCCAGATGATTGCGTCATTGACAGAATTCTCCAATCACTGCCACCAAGCTACAAGAGCTTCGTGATGAACTATAATATGCTAGGGATGAACAAGACTATTCCGAGCTCTTCGCGATGCTGAAAGCTGCGGAGGTAGAAATCAAGAAGGAGCATCAAGTGTTGATGGTCAACAAGACCACTAGTTTCAAGAAAAAGGGCAAAGGAAAGAAGAAGGGGAACTTCAAGAAGAACGGCAAGCCAGTTGCTGCTCAAGAGAAGAAACCCAAGTCTGGACCTAATCCTGAAACTGAGTGCTTCTATTGCAAGCAGACTGGCCACTGGAAGCGGAACTGCCCCAAGTATTTGGCGGATAAGAAGGATGGCAAGGTGAACAAAGGTATATGTGATATACATGTTATTGATGTGTACCTTACTAATGCTCGCAGTAGCACCTGGGTATTTGATACTGGTTCTGTTGCTAATATTTGCAAATCGAAACAAGGACTACGGATTAAGCGAAGATTGGTTAAGGACGAGGTGACGATGCGCGTGGGAAACGGTTCCAAAGTCGATGTGATCGCAGTCGGCATGCTACCTCTACATCTACCTTCGGGATTAGTATTAGACCTAAATAATTGTTATTTAGTGCCAGCGTTAAGCATGAACATTATATCTGGATCTTGTTTGATGCGAGACGGTTATTCATTTAAATCAGAGAATAATGGTTGTTCTATTTATATGAGTAATATCTTTTATGGTCATGCACACTTGAAGAGTGGTCTATTCTTGTTGAATCTCGATAGTAGTAACACACATATTCATAATGTTGAAGCCAAAAGATGCAGAGTTGATAATGAGAGTGCAACTTATTTGTGGCACTGCCGTTTAGGTCATATCGGTGTAAAGCGCATAAAGAAACTCCATTCTGATGGACTTTTGGAACCACTTGATTATGAATCACTTGGTACTTGCGAACCGTGCCTCATGGGCAAGATGACTAAAACACCGTTCTTCGGTACTATGGAGAGAGCAACAGATTTGTTGGAAATCATACATACAGATGTATGTGGTCCGATGAATATTGAGGCTCGTGGCGGATATCGTTATTTTCTCACCTTCACAGATGATTTAAGCAGATATGGGTATATCTACTTAATGAAACATAAGTCTGAAACATTTGAAAAGTTTAAGGAATTTCAGAGTGAAGTTGAAAATCATCGTAACAAGAAAATAAAGTTTCTACGATCTGATCATGGAGGAGAATATTTGAGTTATGAGTTTGGTGTACATTTGAAAAATTGTGGAATAGTTTCGTAGCTCACGCCACCCGAAACACCTCAGCGCAATGGTGTGTCCGAACGTCGTAATCGTACTTTACTAGATATAGTGCGATCTATGATGTCTCTTACTGATTTACCGCTATTGTTTTGGGGATACGCTCTAGAGACGGCCGCATTCACGTTAAATAGGGCACCATCAAAATCCGTTGAGACGACGCCTTATGAACTGTGGTTTGGCAAGAAACCAAAGTTGTCGTTTCTGAAAGTTTGGGGCTGCGATGCTTATATGAAAAAACTTCAACCTGATAAGCTCGAACCCAAATCGGAGAAATGTGTCTTCATAGGATATCCAAAGAAAACTATTGGATACACCTTCTATCACAGATCCGAAGGCAAGACTTTTGTTGCTAAATTCGGAAACTTTCTGGAGAAGGAGTTTCTCTCGAAAGAAGTGAGTGGGAGGAAAGTAGAACTTGACGAGGTAACTGTACCTGCTCCTTTATTGGAAAATAGTACATCACAGAAAACTGTTTCTGTGACACCTACACCAGTTAGTGAGGAAGTCAATGATAATGATCATGAAACTTCAGAACAAGATACTACTGAACCTCGTAGATCAACCAGAGTAAGATCTGAGCCAGAGTGGTACGGTAATCCCGTTCTGGAAGTCATGATGCTAGATCATGATGAACCTACGAACTATGAAGAAGCAATGGTGAGCCCGGATTCCGCAAAGTGGCTTGAAGCCATGAAATCTGAGATGGGATCCATGTATGAGAACAAAGTATGGACTTTGGTTGACTTGCCCGATGATCGGAAAGCAATTGAGAATAAATCGATCTTCAAGAAGAAGACTGACGCTGACGGTAATATTACTGTCTACAAAGCTCGACTTGTTGCAAAAGGTATTTGGCAAGTTCAAGGGATTGACTACGATGAGACCTTCTCACCCGTAGCGATGCTTAAGTCTGTCCGAATCATGTTAGCAATTGCCGCATTTTATGATTATGAAATTTGGCAGATGGATGTCAAAACTGCATTCCTGAATGGATTTTTGGAAGAAGAGTTGTATATGATGCAACCAGAAGGTTTTGTCGATCCAAAGGGAGCTAACAAAGTGTGCAAGCTCCAGAGATCCATTTATGGACTAGTGCAAGCCTCTCGGAGTTAGAATAAATGTTTTGATAGTGTGATCACAGCATTTGGTTTTATACAGACTTTTGGAGAAGCCTGTATTTACAAGCAAATGAGTGGGAGCTCTGTAGCATTTCTGATATTATATGTGGATGACATATTGCTGATTGGAAATGATATAGAATTTCTGGATAGCATAAAGGGATACTTGAATAAGAGTTTTTCAATGAAAGACCTCGGTGAAGCTGCTTACATATTAGGCATTAAGATCTATAGAGATAGATCAAAACGCTTAATTGGACTTTCACAAACAACATACCTTGACAAAATTTTGAAGAAGTTCAAAATGGATCAAGCAAAGAAAGGATTCTTGCCTGTGTTACAAGGTGTGAAATTGAGTAAGACTCAATGCCCGACCACTGCAGAAGATAGAGAGAATATGAAAGATGTTCCCTATGCATCAGCATAGGATCTATCATGTATGCAATGCTGTGTACCAGACCTGATGTGTGCCTTGCTATAAGTCTAGTAGGGAGGTACCAAAGTAATCCAGGAGTGGATCACTGGACAGCGGTCAAGAACATCCTGAAATACCTGAAAAGGACTAAGGATATGCTTCTCGTATATGGAGGTGACAAAGAGCTCGTCGTAAATGGTTACGTTGATGCAAGCTTTGACACTGATCCGGATGATTCTAAATCGCAAACCGGATACGTGTTTACATTAAACGGTGGAGCTGTCAGTTGGTGCAGTTCTAAACAAAGCGTTGTAGCAGGATCTACATGTGAAGCGGAGTACATAGCTGCTTCGGAAGCAGCAAATGAAGGAGTCTGGATGAAGGAGTTCATATCCGATCTAGGTGTCATACCTAGTGCATCGGGTCCAATGAAAATCTTTTGTGACAATACTAGTGCAATTGCCTTGGCAAAGGAATCCAGATTTCACAAGAGAACCAAACACATCAAGAGACGCTTCAATTCCATCCGGGATCTAGTCCAGGTGGGAGACATAGAGATTTTCAAGATACATACGGATCTGAATGTTGCAGACCCGTTGACTAAGCCTCTTCCACGAGCAAAACATGATCAGCACCAAGGCTCCATGGGTTTTAGAATCATTACTGTGTAATCTAGATTATTGACTCTAGTGAAAATGGGAGACTGAAGGAAATATGCCCTAGAGGCAATAATAAAGTTATTATTTATTTCCTTGTATCATGATAAATGTTTATTATTCATGCTAGAATTGTATTAACCGGAAACATAATACATGTGTGAATATATATAGACAAACTTAGTGTCACTAGTATGCCTCTACTTGACTAGCTTGTTAATCAAAGATGGTTATGTTTCCTAACCATGAACAAAGTGTTGTTATTTGATTAACAAGGTCACATCACTAGTTGAATGATCTGATTGACATGACCCATTCCATTAGCTTAGCACCCGATCGTTTAGTATGTTGCTATTGCTTTCTTCATGACATATACATGTTCCTATGACTATGAGATTATGCAACTCCCGTTTGCCAGAGGAACACTTTGGGTGCTACCAAACGTCACAACGTAACTGGGTGATTATAAAGGAGCATTACAGATGTCTCCAAAGGTAGATGTTGGGTTGGCGTATTTCGAGATTAGGATTTGTCACTCCGATTGTCGGAGAGGTATCTCTGGGCCCTCTCGGTAATGCACATCACATAAGCCTTGCAAGAATTGCAACTAATGAGGTAGTTGCGAGATGATGTATTACGGAATGAGTAAAGAGACTTGCCGGTAACGAGATTGAACTAGGTATTGGAATACCGACGATCGAATCTCGGGCAAGTAACATACCGATGACAAAGGGAACAACGTATGTTGTTAGGCGGTCTGACCGATAAAGATCTTCGTAGAATATGTAGGAGCCAATATGGGCATCCAGGTCCCGCTATTGGTTATTGACCGGAGACGTGTCTCGGTCATGTCTACATTGATCTCGAACCCGTAGGGTCCGCACGCTTAAGGTTACGATGACAGTTATATTATGAGTTTATGCATTTTGATGTACCGAAGGTTGTTCGAGTCCCGGATGTGATCACGGACATGACGAGGAGTCTCGAAATGGTCGAGACATAAAGATTGATATATTGGAAGCCTATGTTTGGATATCGGAAGTGTTCCGGGTGAAATCGGGATTTTACCGGAGTACCGGGAGGTTACCGGAACCCCCCGGGAACCATATGGGCCTTAGTGGGCTTTAGTGGAAAGGAGAAAGGGGCAGCCCAAGGTGGGTTGCGCGCCTCCCCCCTCCCCTAGTCCTATTAGGACTAGGAGAGGTGGCCGCCCCCCTCTCTCTCTTCCCCCCCGAGGAATCCTATTCCAACTCTTATTGGGGGTGGGGGATCCTACTCCCGGAGGGAGTAGGACTCTCCTGGCGCGCCCCTTGTGGCCGGCCAGCCTCCCCCTTTCCCCTTTGGTCCTTTATATACTGAGTTAGAGGCACCCTAGAACACACAAGTTGATCCACGTGATCTATTCCTTAGCCGTGTGCGGTGCCCCCAGCCACCATATTCCTCGATAATACTGTAGCGGAGTTTAGGCGAAGCCCTGCTGCTGTAGTGCATCAAGATCGTCACCACACCGTCGTGCTGACAGAACTCTTCCCTGATACTTTGCTGGATCGGAGTCCGGGGATCATCATCGAGCTGAACGTGTGCTCGAACTCGGAGGTGCCGTAGTTTCAGTACTTGATCGGTTGGATCGTGAAGACGTACGACTACTTCCTCTACGTTGCGTCAACGCTTCCGCAGTCGGTCTACGTGGGTACGTAGACAACACTCTGCCCTCTCGTTGCTATGCATCACATGATCTTGCGTGTGCGTAGGAAATTTTTTGAAATTACTACGAAACCCAACAGGTAGACCTCCCAAGAAGACGGCGGGCAGGAAACCGACATCGAAGGCGGGTGCGGTGATGGTTGCAGAGCAGAATCGGGGTGATCTGGGCGTGGTGCTGGCATCGGTGGGTGCGGGTGCGAAGGCCAAGCGCTCCAAGGCGACTCCCGTGGCGCAACGAGCCCCCAACATGCGTGCCAAGGCCAAGATGGGCGACCTGTCTTCTCTGGAGAGCGCCAAGCTTCGTACCGCAGACAAGAACCTAGAGGCTGATGGGTTTCATAGTAATTTCAAAAAATTTCCTACGCACACGCAAGATCATGTGATGCATAGCAACGAGAGGGGAGAGTGTTGTCTATGTACCCACGCAGACCAACTGCGGAAGCGTTAACGCAACGTAGAGGAAGTAGTCGTACGTCTTCACGATCCAACCGATCAAGTACCGAAACTACGGCACCTCCGAGTTCGAGCACACGTTCAGCTCGATGACGATCCGCGGACTCCGATCCAGCAAAGTATCGGGGAAGAGTTCTGTCAGCACGACGGTGTGGTGACGATCTTGATGCACTACAGCAGCAGGGCTTCGCCTAAATTCCGCTACAGTATTATCGAGGAATATGGTGGCTGGGGGCACCGCACACGGCTAAGGAATAGATCACGTGGATCAACTTGTGTGTTCTAGGGTGCCTCTACCTCAGTATATAAAGGACCAAAGGGGGGGAGGCTGGCCGGCCACAAGGGGCGCGCCAGGAGAGTCCTACTCCCTCCGGG
>NC_041386.1:193643264-193650226 GCF_002162155.2 Triticum dicoccoides
GGGGGGAAGAGAGAGAGGGGGCCGGCCACCTCTCCTAGTCCTAATAGGACTAGGGGAGGGGGGAGGCGCGCAGCCCACCTTGGGCTGCCCCTTTCTCCTTTCCACTAAAGCCCACTAAGGCCCATATGGTTCCCGGGGGGTTCCGGTAACCTCCCGGTACTCCGGTAAAATCCCGATTTCACCCGGAACACTTCCGATATCCAAACATAGGTTTCCAATATATCAATCTTTATGTCTCGACCATTTCGAGACTCCTCGTCATGTCCGTGATCACATCCGGGACTCCGAACAACCTTCGGTACATCAAAATGCATAAACTCATAATATAACTGTCATCGTATCCTTAAGCGTGCGGACCCTACGGGTTCGAGAACAATGTAGACATGACCGAGACACGTCTCCGGTCAATAACAAATAGCGGGACCTGAATGCCCATATTGGCTCCTACATATTCTACGAAGATCTTTATCGGTCAGACCGCATAACAACATACGTTGTTCCCTTTGTCATCGGTATGTTACTTGCCCGAGATTCGATCGTCGCTATTCCAATACCTAGTTCAATCTCGTTGCCGGCAAGTCTCTTTACTCGTTCCGTAATACATCATCTCGCAACTACGTCATTAGTTGCAATGCTTGCAAGGCTTATGTGATGTGCATTACCGAGAGGGCCCAGAGATACCTCTCCGACAATCGGAGTGACAAATCCTAATCTCGAAATACGCCAACCCAACATCTACCTTTGGAGACATCTGTAATGCTCCTTTATAATCACCCAGTTACGTTGTGACGTTTGGTAGCACCCAAAGTGTTCCTCCGGCAAACGGGAGTTGCATAATCTCATAGTCATAGGAACATGTATATGTCATGAAGAAAGCAATAGCAACATACTAAGCGATCGGGTGCTAAGCTAATGGAACGGGTCATGTCAATCAGATCATTCAACTAATGATGTGACCTTGTTAATCAAATAACAACACTTCGTTCATGGTTAGGAAACATAACCATCTTTGATTAACGAGCTAGTCAAGTAGAGGCATACTAGTGACACTAAGTTTATCTATATATATTCACACATGTATTATGTTTCCGGTTAATACAATTCTAGCATGAATAATAAACATTTATCATGATACAAGGAAATAAATAATAACTTTATTATTGCCTCTAGGGCATATTTCCTTCAGTCTCCCACTTGCACTAGAGTCAATAATCTAGATTACACAGTAATGATTCTAAAACCCATGGAGCCTTGGTGCTGATCATGTTTTGCTCGTGGAAGAGCTTAGTCAACGGGTCTGCAACATTCAGATCCGTATGTATCTTGAAAATCTCTATGTCTCCCACCTGGACTAGATCCCGGATGGAATTGAAGCGTCTCTTGATGTGTTTGGTTCTCTTGTGAAATCTGGATTCCTTTGCCAAGGCAATTGCACCAGTATTGTCACAAAAGATTTTCATTGGACCCGATGCACTAGGTATGACACCTAGATCGGATATGAACTCCTTCATCCAGACTCCTTCATTTGCTGCTTCCGAAGCAGCTATGTACTCCGCTTCACATGTAGATCCCGCTACAACGATTTGTTTAGAACTGCACCAACTGACAGCTCCACCGTTTAATGTAAACATGTATCTGGTTTGCGATTTAGAATCGTCCAGATCAGTGTCAAAGCTTGCATCAACGTAACCATTTACGACGAGCTCTTTGTCACCTCCATATACTAGAAGCATATCCTTAGTCCTTTTCAGGTATTTCAGGATGTTCTTGACCGCTGTCCAGTGATCCACTCCTGGATTACTTTGGTACCTCCCTGCTAGACTTATAGCAAGGCACACATCAGGTCTGGTACACAACATTGCATACATGATAGATCCTATCGCTGATGCATAGGGAACATCTATCATATTCTCTCTATCTTCTGCAGTGGTCGGGCATTGAGTCTTACTCGATTTCACACCTTGTAACACAGGCAAGAATCCTTTCTTTGCTTGATCCATTTTGAACTTCTTCAAAATTTTGTCAAGGTATGTTGTTTGTGAAAGTCCAATTAAGCGTTTTGATCTATCTCTATAGATCTTAATGCCTAATATGTAAGCAGCTTCACCGAGGTCTTTCATTGAAAAACTCTTATTCAAGTATCCCTTTATGCTATCCAGAAATTCTATATCATTTCCAATCAGCAATATGTCATCCACATATAATATCAGAAATGCTACAGAGCTCCCACTCACTTGCTTGTAAATAAAGGCTTCACCAAAAGTCTGTATAAAACCAAATGCTTTGATCACACTATCAAAACGTTTATTCCAACTCTGAGAGGCTTGCACCAGTCCATAAATGGATCGCTGGAGCTTGCACACTTTGTTAGCTCCCTTTGGATCGACAAAACCTTCTGGTTGCATCATATACAACTCTTCTTCCAAAAATCCATTCAGGAATGCAGTTTTGACATCCATCTGCCAAATTTCATAATCATAAAATGCGGCAATTGCTAACATGATTCGGACAGACTTAAGCATCGCTACGGGTGAGAAGGTCTCATCGTAGTCAATCCCTTGAACTTGCCGAATACCTTTTGCGATAAGTCGAGCTTTCTAGACAGTAATATTACCGTCAGCGTCAGTCTTCTTCTTGAAGATCCATTTATTCTCAATTTCTTGCCGATCATCGGGCAAGTCAACCAAAGTCCATACTTTGTTCTCATACATGGATCCCATCTCAGATTTCATGGCTTCAAGCCACTTTGCGGAATCTGGGCTTACCATTGCTTCTTCATAGTTCGTAGGTTCATCATGATCTAGCATCATGACTTCCAGAACGGGATTACCGTACCACTCTGGCGCGGATCTTACTCTGGTTGATCTACGAGGTTCAGTAGTATCTTGTTCTGAAGTTTCATGATCATTATCATTGACTTCCTCAGTAACTGGTGTAGGTGTCATAGAAACAGTTTTCTGTGATGTACTATTTTCCAATAAAGGAGCAGGTACAGTTACCTCGTCAAGTTCTACTTTCCTCCCACTCACTTCTTTCGAGAGAAACTCCTTCTCTAGAAAGTTTCCGAATTTAGCAACAAAAGTCTTGCCTTCGGATCTGTGATAGAAGGTGTATCCAATAGTTTCCTTTGGATATCCTATGAAGACACATTTTTCCGATTTGGGTTCGAGCTTATTAGGTTGAAGTTTTTTCACATAAGCATCGCAGCCCCAAACTTTCAGAAACGACAACTTTGGTTTCTTGCCAAACCAGAGTTCATAAGGCGTTGTCTCAACGGATTTTGATGGTGCCCTATTTAACGTGAATGCGGCCGTCTCTAGAGCGTATCCCCAAAACGATAGCGGTAAATCAGTAAGAGACATCATAGATCGCACCATATCTAGTAAAGTACGATTATGACGTTCGGACACACCATTGCGCTGAGGTGTTCCGGGTGGCGTGAGCTGCGAAACTATTCCACAATTTTTCAAATGTACACCAAACTCATAACTCAAATATTCTCCTCCACGATCAGATCGTAGAAACTTTATTTTCTTGTTACGATGATTTTCAACTTCACTCTGAAATTCCTTGAACTTTTCAAATGTTTTAGACTTATGTTTCATTAAGTAGATATACCCATATCTGCTTAAATCATCTGTGAAGGTGAGAAAATAATGATATCCGCCACGAGCCTCAATATTCATCGGACCACATACATCTGTATGTATGATTTTCAACAAATCTGTTGCTCTCTCCATAGTACCGGAGAACGGTGTTTTAGTCATCTTGCCCATGAGGCACGGTTCGCAAGTACCAAGTGATTCATAATCAAGTGGTTCCAAAAGTACATCAGAATGGAGTTTCTTCATGCGCTTTACACCGATATGACCTAAACGGCAGTGCCACAAATAAGTTGCACTCTCATTATCAACTCTGCATCTTTTGGCTTCAACATTATGAATATGTGTGTTACTACTATCGAGATTCAACAAGAATAGACCACTCTTCAAGTGTGCATGACCATAAAAGATATTACTCATATAAATAGAACAACCATTATTCTCTGATTTAAATGAATAACCGTCTCGCATCAAACAAGATTCAAATATAATGTTCATGCTTAACGCTGGCACTAAATAACAATTATTTAGGTCTAATACTAATCCCGAAGGTAGATGTAGAGGTAGCGTGCCGACTGCGATCACATCGACTTTGGAACCGTTTCCCACGCGCATCGTCACCTCGTCCTTCACCAATCTTCGCTTAATCTGTAGTCCCTGTTTCGAGTTGCAAATATTAGCAATAGAACCAGTATCAAATACCCAGGTGCTACTGCGAGCATTAGTAAGGTACACATCAATAACATGTATATCACATATACCTTTGTTCACCTTGCCATCCTTCTTATCCGCCAAATACTTGGGGCAGTTCCGCTTCCAGTGGCCAGTCTGCTTGCAATAGAAGCACTCAGTTTTAGGCTTAGGTCCAGACTTGGGTTTCTTCTCTTGAGCAGCAACTGGCTTGCCGTTCTTCTTGAAGTTCCCCTTCTTCTTTCCTTTGCCCTTTTTCTTGAAACTAGTGGTCTTGTTGACCATCAACACTTGATGCTCCTTCTTCATTTCTACCTCCGCAGCTTTCAGCATCGCGAAGAGCTCGGGAATAGTCTTGTTCATCCCTTGCATATTATAGTTCATCACGAAGCTCTTGTAGCTTGGTGGCAGTGATTGGAGAATTCTATCAATGACGCAATCATCTGGAATATTAACTCCCAATTGAATCAAGTGATTATTATACCCAGACATTTTGAGTATATGCTCACTGACAGAACTGTTCTCCTCCATCTTGCAGCTATAGAACTTATTGGAGACTTCATATCTCTCAATCCGGGCATTTTCTTGAAATATTAACTTCAACTCCTGGAACATCTCATATGCTCCATGACGTTCAAAACGTCGTTGAAGTCCCGATTCTAAGCCGTAAAGCATGGCACACTGAACTATCGAGTAGTCATCAGCTTTGCTCTGCCAGACGTTCATAACATCCGGCGTTGCTCCTGCAGTAGGCCTGGCACCCAGCGGTGCTTCCAGGACGTAATTCTTCTGTGCAGCAATGAGGATAATCGTCAAGTTACGGACCCAGTCCGTGTAATTGCTACCATCATCTTTCAACTTTGCTTTCTCAAGGAACGCGTTAAAATTCAACGGAACAACAGCACGAGCCATCTATCTACAATCAAACATAAACAAACAAGATACTAATCAGGTACTAAGTTTCATGATAAATTTAAGTTCAGTTAATCAAATTAATCAAAGAACTCCCACTTAGATAGACATCCCTCTAATCCTCTAAGTGATTACGTGATCCAAATCAACTAAACCATAACCGATCATCACGTGAGATGGAGTAGTTTTCAATGGTGAACATCGTTATGTTGATCATATCTACTATATGATTCATGCTCGACCTTTCGGTCTCCGTGTTCCGAGGCCATATATGTATATGCTTGGCTCGTCAAGTATAACCTGAGTATTCCGCGTGTGCAACTGTTTTGCACCCGTTGTATTTGAACGTAGAACCTATCACACCCGATCATCACATGGTGTCTCAGCACGAAGAACTTTTGCAACGGTGCATACTCAGGGAGAACACTTCTTGATAATTTAGTGAGAGATCATCTTATAATGCTACCGTCAATCAAAGCAAGATAAGATGCATAAAAGGATAAACATCACATGAAATCAATATAAGTGATATGATGTGGCCATCATCATCTTGTGCTTGTGATCTCCATCTCCGAAGCACCGTCGTGATCACCATCGTTACCGGCGTGACACCTTGATCTCCATCGTAGCATCGTTGTCGTCTCGCTAAGTTTATGCTTCTACGACTATCGCTACCGCTTAGTGATAAAAGTAAAGCATTACATCGCGATTGCATTGCATACAATAAAACGACAACCATATGGCTCCTGCCAGTTGCCGATAACTCGGTTACAAAACATGATCATCTCATACAATAAAATTCAGCATCATGCCTTGACCATATCACATCACAACATGCCCTGCAAAAACAAGTTAGACGTCCTCTACTTTGTTGTTGCAAGTTTTACGTGGCTGCTACGGGCTTAAGCAAGAACCAATCTCACCTACGCATCAAAACCACAACGATAGTTTGTCAAATAGACTCCGTTTTAACCTTCGCAAGGACCGGGCGTAGCCACACTTGGTTCAACTAAAGTTGGAGAGACTGTCGCCCGCAAGCCACCTATGTGCAAAGCACGTCAGGGGAACTGATCTCGCGTAAGCGTACGCGTAATGTTGGTCCGGGTCGTCTCGTCCAACAATGCCGCCGAACCAAAGTATGACATGCTGGTAGGCAGTATGACTTATATCGCCCACAACTCACTTGTGTTCTACTCGTGCATATAACATCAACATAAATAACCTAGGCTCGGATGCCACTGATGGGTTTCGTAGTAATTTCAAAAAAATTCCTACGCACACGGAAGATCATGTGATGCATAGCAACGAGAGGGGAGAGTGTTGTCTACGTACCCACACAGACCGACCGCGGAAGCATTGACGCAACGTAGAGGAAGTAGTCGTACGTCTTCACGATCCAACCGATCAAGTACCGAAACTATGGCACCTACGAGTTTGAGCACACGTTCAGCTCGATGACGATCCCCGGACTCTGATCCAGCAAAATATCGGGGAAGAGTTCTGTCAGCACGACGGTGTGGTGACGATCTTGATGCACTACAGCAGCAGGGCTTCGCCTAAATTCCGCTACAGTATTATCGAGGAATATGGTGGCTGGGGGCACCGCACACGGCTAAGGAATAGATCACGTGGATCAACTTGTGTGTTCTAGGGTGCCTCTACCTTAGTATATAAAGGACCAAAGGGGGGGAGGATGGCCGGCCACAAGGGGCGCGCCAGGAGAGTCCTACTCCCTCCGGGAGTAGGATTCCCCCCAAT
>NC_041386.1:193650553-193657502 GCF_002162155.2 Triticum dicoccoides
GAGAGGGGGCCGGCCACCTCTCCTAGTCCTAATAGGACTAGGGGAGGGGGGAGGCGCGCAGCCCACCTTGGGCTGCCCCTTTCTCCTTTCCACTAAAGCCCACTAAGGCCCATATGGTTCCCGGGGGGTTCCGGTAACCTCCCGGTACTCCGTTAAAATCCCGATTTCACCCGGAACACTTCCGATATCCAACCATAGGCTTCCAATATATCAATCTTTATGTCTCGACCATTTCGAGACTCCTCGTCATGTCTCTGATCACATCCGGGACTCCGAACAACCTTCAGTACATCAAAATGCATAAACTCATAATATAACTGTCATCGTAACCTTAAGCGTGCGGACCCTACGGGTTCGAGAACAATGTAGACATGACCAAGACATGTCTCCGGTCAATAACCAATAGCGGGACCTGGATGCCCATATTGGCTCCTACATATTCTACGAAGATCTTTATCGGTCAGACCGCATAACATCATACGTTGTTCCCTTTGTCATCGGTATGTTACTTGCCCGAGATTCGATCGTCGGTATTCCAATACCTAGTTCAATCTCGTTACTGGCAAGTCTCTTTACTCGTTCCGTAATACATCATCTCGCAACTACCTCATTAGTTGCAATGCTTGCAAGGCTTATGTGATGTGCATTACCGAGAGGGCCCAGAGATACCTCTCCGACAATCGGAGTGACAAATCCTAATCTCGAAATACGCCAACCCAACATCTACCTTTGGAGACACCTGTAATGCTCCTTTATAATCAACCAGTTACGTTGTGACATTTGGTAGCACCCAAAGTGTCCCTCCGGCAAACGGGAGTTGCACAATCTCATAGTCATAGGAACATGTATATGTCATGAAGAAAGCAATAGCAACATACTAAACGATTGGGTGCTAAGCTAATGGAATGGGTCATGTCAATCAGATTATTCAACTAATGATGTGACCTCGTTAATCAAATAACAACACTTTGTTCATGGTTAGGAAACATAACCATCTTTGATTAACGAGCTAGTCAAGTAGAGGCATACTAGTGACACTAAGTTTGTCTATATATATTCACACATGTATTACGTTTCCGGTTAATACAATTCTAGCATGAATAACAAACATTTATCATGATACAAGGAAATAAATAATAACTTTATTATTGCCTCTAGGGCATATTTCCTTCAGTCTCCCACTTGCACTAGAGTCAATAATCTAGATTACACAGTAATGATTCTAACACCCATGGAGCCTTGGTGCTGATCATGTTTTGCTCGTGGAAGAGGCTTAGTCAACGGGTCTGCAACATTCAGATCCGTATGTATCTTGCAAATCTCTATGTCTCCCACCTGGACTAGATCCCTGATGGAATTGAAGCATCTCTTGATGTGTTTGGTTCTCTTGTGAAATCTGGATTCCTTTGCCAAGGCAATTGCACCAGTATTGTCACAAAAGATTTTCATTGGACCCGATGCACTAGGTATGACACCTAGATCGGATATGAACTCCTTCATCCAGACTCCTTCATTTGCTGCTTCTGAAGTAGCTATGTACTCCGCTTCACATGTAGATCCCGCTAGAACGCTTTGTTTAGAACTGCACCAACTGACAGCTCCACCATTTAATGTAAACACGTATCCGGTTTGCGATTTAGAATCGTCCGGATCAGTGTCAAAGCTTGCATCAACGTAACCATTTATGATGAGCTCTTTGTCACCTCCATATACGAGAAGCATATCCTTAGTCCTTTTCAGGTATTTCAGGATGTTCTTGACCGATGTCCAGTGATCCACTCCTGGATTACTTTGGTACCTCCCTGCTAGACTTATAGCAAGGCACACATCAGGTCTGGTACACAACATTGCATACATGATAGATCATATCGCTGATGCATAGGGAACATCTTTCATATTCTCTCTATCTTCTGCAGTGGTCGGGCATTGAGTCTTACTCAATTTCACACATTGTAACACAGGCAAGAATCCTTTCTTTGCTTGATCCATTTTGAACTTCTTCAAAATTTTGTCAAGGTATGTTGTTTGTGAAAGTCCAATTAAGCGTTTTGATCTATCTCTATAGATCTTAATGCCTAATATGTAAGCAGCTTCACCGAGGTCTTTCATTGAAAAACTCTTATTCAAGTATCCCTTTATGCTATCCAGAAATTCTATATCATTTCCAATCAGCAATATGTCATCCACATATAATATCAGAAATGCTACAGAGCTCCCACTCACTTGCTTGTAAATAAAGGCTTCTCCAAAAGTCTGTATAAAACAAAATGCTTTGATCACACTATCAAAACGTTTATTCCAACTCCGAGAGGCTTGCACCAGTCCATAAATGGATCGCTGGAGCTTGCACACTTTGTTAGCTCCCTTTGGATCGACAAAACCTTCTGGTTGCATCATATACAACTCTTCTTCCAAAAATCCATTCAGGAATGCAGTTTTGACATCCATCTGCCAAATTTCATAATCATAAAATGCGGCAATTGCTAACATGATTCGGACCGACTTAAGCATCGCTACGGTGAGAAGGCCTCATCGTAGTCAATCCCTTGAACTTGCCGAATACCTTTTGCAACAAGTCGAGCTTTGTAGACAGTAATATTACCGTCAGCGTCAGTCTTCTTCTTGAAGATCCATTTATTCTCAATTGCTTGCCGATCATCGGGCAAGTCAACCAAAGTCCATACTTTGTTCTCATACATGGATCCCATCTCAGATTTCATGGCTTCAAGCCACTTTGCGGAATCTGGGCTCACCATTGCTTCTTCATAGTTTGTAGGTTCATCATGATCTAGCATCATGACTTCCAGAACGGGATTACCGTACCACTCTGGTGCGGATCTTACTCTGGTTGATCTACGAGGTTCAGTAGTGTCTTGTTCTGAAGTTTCATGATCATTATCATTGACTTCCTCACTAAGTGGTGTAGGTGTCACAGAAACAGTTCTCTATGATGTACTATTTTCCAATAAAGGAGCGGGTACAGTTACCTCGTCAAGTTCTACTTTCCTCCCACTCACTTCTTTCGAGAGAAACTCCTTCTCCAGAAAGTTTCCGAATTTAGCAACAAAAGTCTTGCCTTCGGATCTGTGATAGAAGGTGTATCCAATAGTTTCCTTTGGATATCCTATGAAGACACATTTCTCTGATTTGGGTTCGAGCTTATTAGGTTGAAGTTTTTTCACATAAGCATCGCAGCCCCAAACTTTCAGAAACGACAACTTTGGTTTCTTGCCAAACCACAGTTCATAAGGCGTCGTCTCGACGGATTTTGATGGTGCCCTATTTAACGTGAATGCGGCCGTCTCTAGAGCGTATCCCCAAAACGATAGCGGTAAATCAGTAAGAGACATCATAGATCGCACCATATCTAGTAAAGTACGATTATGACGTTCGGACACACCATTGCGCTGAGGTGTTCCGGGTGGCGTGAGCTGCGAAACTATTCCACAATTTTTCAAATGTACACCAAACTCATAACTCAAATATTCTCCTCCACGATCAGATCGTAGAAACTTTATTTTCTTGTTACGATGATTTTCAACTTCACTCTGAAATTCCTTGAACTTTTCAAATGTTTCAGACTTATGTTTCATTAAGTAGATATACCCATATCTGCTTAAATCATCTATGAAGGTGAGAAAATAACGATATCCGCCACGAGCCTCAATATTCATCGGACCACATACATCTGTATGTATGATTTCCAACAAATCTGTTGCTCTCTCGATAGTACCGGAGAACGGTGTTTTAGTCATCTTGCCCACGAGGCACGGTTCGCAAGTACCAAGTGATTCATAATCAAGTGGTTCCAAAAGTCCATCAGAATGGAGTTTCTTCATGCGCTTTACACCGGTATGACCTAAACGGCAGTGCCACAAATAAGTTGCACTCTCATTATCAACTCTGCATCTTTTGGCTTCAACATTATGAATATGTGTGTTACTACTGTCGAGATTCAACAAGAATAGACCACTCTTCAAGTGTGCATGACCATAAAAGATATTACTCATATAAATAGAACAACCATTATTCTCTGATTTAAATGAATAACCGTCTCGCATCAAACAAGATTCAGATATAATGTTCATGCTTAACGCTGGCACTAAATAACAATTATTTAGGGCTAATACTAATCCCGAAGGTAGATGTAGAGGTAGCGTGCCGACTGCGATCACATCGACTTTGGAACCGTTTCCCACGCGCATCGTCACCTCGTCCTTAACCAATCTTCGCTTAATCCGTAGTCCCTGTTTTGAGCTGCAAATATTAGCAATAGAACCAGTATCAAATACCCAGGTGCTACTGCGAGCATTAGTAAGGTACACATCAATAACATGTATATCACATATACCTTTGTTCACCTTGCCATCCTTCTTATCCGCCAAATACTTGGGGCAGTTCCGCTTCCAGTGGCCAGTCTGCTTGCAATAGAAGCACTCAGTTTCAGGCTTAGGTCCAGACTTGGGTTTCTTCTCTTGAGCAGCAACTGGCTTGCCATTCTTCTTGAAGTTCCCCTTCTTCTTTCCTTTGCCCTTTTTCTTGAAACTAGTGGTCTTGTTGACCATCAACACTTGATGCTCCTTCTTCATTTCTACCTCCGCAGCTTTCAGCATCGCGAAGAGCTCGCGAATAGTCTTGTTCATCCCTTGCATATTATAGTTCATCACGAAGCTCTTGTAGCTTGGTGGCAGTGATTGGAGAATTCTGTCAATGACGCAATCATCTGGAAGATTAACTCCCAATTGAATCAAGTGATTATTATACCCAGACATTTTGAGTATATGCTCACTGACAGAACTGTTCTCCTCCATCTTGCAGCTATAGAACTTATTGGAGACTTCATATCTCTCAATCCGGGCATTTGCTTGAAATATTAACTTCAACTCCTGGAACATCTCATATGCTCCATGACATTCAAAACATCGTTGAAGTCCCGATTCTAAGCCGTAAAGCATGGCACACTGAACTATCGAGTAGTCATCAGCTTTGCTCTGCCAGGCGTTCATAACATCCGGCGTTGCTCCTGCAGCAGGCCTGGCACCCAGCGGTGCTTCCAGGACGTAATTCTTCTGTGCAGCAATGAGGATAATCCTCAAGTTACGGACCCAGTCCATGTAATTGCTACCATCATCTTTCAACTTTGCTTTCTCAAGGAACGCATTAAAATTCAACGGAACAACAGCACGAGCCATCTATCTACAACCAAACATAAACAAACAAGATACTAATCAGGTACTAAGTTTCATGATAAATTGAAGTTCAGTTAATCAAATTAATTAAAGAACTCCCACTTAGATAGACATCCCTCTAATCCTCTAAGTGATTACGTGATCCAAATCAACTAAACCATAACCGATCATCACGTGAGATGGAGTAGTTTTCAATGGTGAACATCGTTATGTTGATCATATCTACTATATGATTCACGCTCGACCTTTCGGTCTCCGTGTTCCGAGGCCATATATGTATATGCTTGGCTCGTCAAGTATAACCTGAGTATTCCGCGTGTGCAACTGTTTTGCACCCGTTGTATTTGAACGTAGAACCTATCACACCCGATCATCACATGGTGTCTCAGCACGAAGAACTTTTGCAACGGTGCATACTCAGGGAGAACACTTCTTGATAATTTAGTGAGAGATCATCTTATAATGCTACCGTCAATCAAAGAAAGATAAGATGCATAAAAGGATAAACATCACATGCAATCAATATAAGTGATATGATATGGCCATCATCATCTTGTGCTTGTGATCTCCATCTCCGAAGCACCGTCGTGATCACCATCGTTACCGGCGTGACACCTTGATCTCCATCGTAGCATCGTTGTCGTCTCGCCAAGTTTATGCTTCTACGACTATCGCTACCGCTTAGTGATAAAAGTAAAGCATTACATCGCGATTGCATTGCATACAATAAAACGACAACCATATGGCTCCTCCCAGTTGCCGATAACTCAGTTACAAAACATGATCATCTCATACAATAAAATTCAGCATCATGCCTTGACCATATCACATCACAACATGCCCTGCAAAAACAAGTTAGACGTCCTCTACTTTGTTGTTGCAAGTTTTACGTGGCTGCTACGGGCTTAAGCAAGAACCAACCTCACCTACGCATCAAAACCACAACGATAGTTTGTCAAATAGACTCCGTTTTAACCTTCGCAAGGACCGGGCGTAGCCACACTTGGTTCAACTAAAGTTGGAGAGACTGTCGCCCGCAAGCCACCTATGTGCAAAGCACGTCGGGGGAACTGGTCTCGCGTAAGCGTACGCGTAATGTTGGTCCGGGTCGTCTCGTCCAACAATGCCGCCGAACCAAAGTATGACATGCTGGTAGGCAGTATGACTTATATCGCCCACAACTCACTTGTGTTCTACTCGTGCATATAACATCAACATATATAACCTAGGCTCGGATGCCACTGATGGGTTTCGTAGTAATTTCAAAAAAATTCCTACGCACACGCAAGATCATGTGATGCATAGCAACGAGAGGGGAGAGTGTTGTCTACGTACCCACGCAGACCGACTGCGGAAGCATTGACGCAACATAGAGGAAGTAGCCGTAGGTCTTCACGATCCAACCGATCAAGTACCGAAACTATGGCACCTTCGAGTTCGAGCACACGTTCAGCTCGATGACGATCCCTGAACTCCGATCCAGCAAAGTATCGAGGAAGAGTTCTGTCAGCATGATGGTGTGGTGACGATCTTGATGCACTACAGCAGCAGGGCTTCGCCTAAATTCGGCTACAGTATTATCGAGGAATATGGTGGCTGGGGGCACCGCACACGGCTAAGGAATAGATCACGTGGATCAACTTGTGTGTTCTAGGGTGCCTCTACCTCAGTATATAAAGGACCAAAGGGGGGAGGATGGCCGGCCACAAGGGGCGCGCCAGGAGAGTCCTACTCCCTCCGGGAGTAGGATTCCCCCCAAT
>NC_041386.1:193657941-193668781 GCF_002162155.2 Triticum dicoccoides
AGGATTCCTCGGGGGGGGGGGAGAGGGGGCCGGCCATCTCTCCTAGTCCTAATAGGACTAGGGGAGGGGGGAGGCGCGCAGCCCACCTTGGGCTGCCCCTTTCTCCTTTCCACTAAAGCCCACTAAGGCCCATATGGTTCCCGGGGGGTTCCGGTAACCTCCCGGTACTCTGGTAAAATCCCGATTTCACCCGGAACACTTCCGATATCCAACCATAGGCTTCCAATATATCAATCTTTATGTCTCGACCATTTCGAGGCTCCTCGTCATGTCCGTGATCACATCCGGGACTCCGAACAACCTTCAGTACATCAAAATGCATAAACTCATAATATAATTGTCATCGTAACCTTAAGCGTGCGGACCCTACGGGTTCGAGAACAATGTAGACATGACCAAGACACGTCTCCGGTCAATAACCAATAGCGGGACCTGGATGCCCATATTGGCTCCTACAAATTCTACGAAGATCTTTATCGGTCAGACCGCATAACATCATACGTTGTTCCCTTTGTCATCGGTATGTTACTTGCCCGAGATTCGATCGTCGGTATTCCAATACCTAGTTCAATCTCGTTACCGTCAAGTCTCTTTACTCGTTCCGTAATACATCATCTCGCAACTACCTCATTAGTTGCAATGCTTGCAAGGCTTATGTGATGTGCATTACCGAGAGGGCCGAGAGATACCTCTCCGACAATCGGAGTGACAAATCCTAATCTCGAAATACGCCAACCCAACATCTACCTTTGGAGACACCTGTAATGCTCCTTTATAATCACCCAGTTACGTTGTGACGTTTGGTAGCACCCAAAGTGTTCCTCCGGCAAATGGGAGTTGCATAATCTCATAGTCATAGGAACATGTATATGTCATGAAGAAAGCAAAAGCAACATACTAAACGATCGGGTGCTAAGCTAATGGAATGGGTCATGTCAATCAGATCATTCAACTAATGATGTGACCTCGTTAATCAAATAACAACACTTTGTTCATGGTTAGGAAACATAACCATCTTTGATTAACGAGCTAGTCAAGTAGAGGCATACTAGTGACACTAAGTTTGTCTATATATATTCACACATGTATTATGTTTCCGGTTAATACAATTCTAGCATGAATAATAAACGTTTATCATGATACAAGGAAATAAACAATAACTTTATTATTGCCTCTAGGGCATATTTCCTTCAGAGGTCTCAGGTAACCCTCTCCCCTCTTACAGAATCCTCAATGCTTTCTCCGATGAACATCTTGCGCGGGTTCTGGATGATAGTGGGGTAGTTGTGTCTATCTCGAACAGAGAGATCATCTCGTTGGTGC
Source organism: Triticum dicoccoides (assembly GCF_002162155.2). Lineage (NCBI taxonomy): Eukaryota > Viridiplantae > Streptophyta > Magnoliopsida > Poales > Poaceae > Triticum > Triticum dicoccoides. Next base: position 193,659,265 of record NC_041386.1, read on the forward strand.
GTGTGCGTGAAGAGGCTCAAGCGGCGCTAGCCGAGGCTGCTGCTCGGTGTGTGCTTGTGGGCTCGTCAGAGTTGGTATTAGTAGGGGCCGGTGCCGCCTCCTTTCCCGATGAGGAAGCAGAATGGAGGGCAGCTTCTGATCTTCCTTCTTCCAGCCGTGCCCCGGCTCGAAAACATGTGTCCAAGGTTGTGACCTCTTGCGGGGTCCACATGCGGAATCGTATAATCTAATGCGTTACCTTTTTTTGGAATATTAGGGGTTGTGGCCACGAGGGACGTCGGACACAACTTAGAGAGTACATGGCCAAGGAACGGATCGATGTAGTTGTGCTCTAGGAAACGATTGAAGTCGATTTTTCTTTCTGTGACTTGCTGGCTTTTGATCCCCTAAATCGGTTTGACTAGCACTGGTTGTCATTGTCAGGCCACTCGGGAGGTATTTTGATGGGTTGCAATCATGACATCTGGGAGGTTCTTGCGTGGGAGCAAGGCCTGTTTTTTGTCGCTGCTACTATTAGGCATAGTGTCTCGGGGATGATATGGGTGGTGGTATGTTTCTATGGTCCTGCCGACCATTCGCGTTCTGCTACTTTTTTGGAGGAGGTCACGGCCTTGGTTGGGGCCAAGCGCGCGGCAAACATTCCTCTGGTCGTTGGTGGCGATTTTAATTTGATCCGCTCGGGTGCGGACAAAAAAATGATCAGGTGGACTGGGCAAGGGTGTCCATCTTCAACAACGCTATTGCGGCGGCTGCGCTCCGTGAAGCGGCTCGAACGGGGGCCAGGTACACCTGGACTAACAAGCAACTGGCCCCGATTCACAGTGTCCTAGATCGGGTGTGTTTCACCCCCGGAGTGGGAGGTCCTCTTTCCCTTATGTACTTTGGTGGTGGAAACCCGCATTGAATCGGACCACGTCCCGCTCATTTTCTCTTTAGGGGAAGAGAGGGCACATCGTAGCAGACGGTTTTTCTTTGAAACGTCCTGGTTTGAAGCAGAGGGCTTCATCCCTATGGTTCAAGGCCGATGGGAGCAGATCCTAACCCAGCTGGGGTTCCAAAGGGGACCCGTAGAATGCTGGTCGGCTGCTGCTGCGGTCTTGAGGGATTTCCTTCGAGGATGGTGAGCCAACCATGGCAGCGACTCAAAGCGTGAGCGCATGAGGATTGTAGAGGAGATCGCCGCCCTTGATGCTCAGGCTGACGCTCGGCTGTTTTCGGAGGATGAGTGGGCTCATCGGTATGAGCTGGAGCATAAGGTTTTGGCGATCCTTCGCGCGAAGGAAGAATATTGGCGCCGTACGGGAGGCATTAAGTGGGTGACTAAGGGAGACGCAAAGACTGCTTATTTTCATGCGTATGCTAACGGCAGAAAGTGTAAGAGCACGATCCTTCGCCTCCAGTCAGAGCAGGGCCTCCTTCTCTCCCAGGGTGACATCTCTCGCCATATCTATGGCTACTTTGTTGGTCTGTTGGGTACGATCGATGAGAAAAAGCTTTGTATCCGAGATGATTTGTGGGATCCTGACGATAGGGTGTCGAACCAGGAGAACGAGAGCCTCGCGCTCTCTTTCGTCCCCGAAGAAGTAGATGCAGCCCTGCTCGGGATGAAGAAAGCCACGGCCTCGGGCCCCGATGGTTGGCCACTTGAATTCTTTTGTAAATTCTGGCCTATTCTTCGCCCCCTTTTCTTTGATATTGTGAATGGGTTTTCTCTAGGTATGGTAGATATTTCCCACCTAAACAACGGGGCTATCAGCCTAATCCCTAAAGTGAAAGGGGCGAACAACATTAAGTTGTTCAAACCAATCACTCTAATCAATGTCCCCTTTAAGATTTGCGCTAAGGCTTATGCGACCCGTTTGACTCGAGTGGCTCAACGGGTTATCCTCAAAAGCCAAACTTCCTTTCTTAAGGGCCATAACATTCTAGAGGGCCCTATTGCTCTCCTTGAAATTGTTCACAAGCTAAAGAAGAAAAAACAGCAAGGGGTGCTGCTAAAGCTCGAGTTCAAAAAAGCCTACAACCATGTAAACTGGGAGTTTGTACGGGAGGTTCTCCTCAAAAAGGGTTTTGAGGCAGGATTTGTCCATCATATCATGAACCTGATTAATAGTGGACAAACGACTGTTTCAATCAACAGGGATTTGGGTAAGTTTTTCCACAACAAAAAAGGCTTAAGACAAGGAGACCCGCTGTCTCCTATTGTTTTTAACTTTGTTGCGGATGCCTTGTCGGCTATGCTGTCTAAGGCATGGACGGTTGGGCACATCAAAGGGTTGGTACCCCACCTAATCCCGGAAGGAGTGACGCACCTCCAATACACGGATGACAAGATGTTGCTCTTTGAATCGGGCGACAATAGTATAGCCTCGTTCAAGCTCCTGCTGCTTGCTTGCGAACTACTATCCGGGCTCAAAATTTACTTCCTCAAAAGCGAGGTCATAACCATGGGGATGGAGGACCAGGAGAGTAGGCATGTGGCCAACCTACTAAACTGCAAACTAGGGAGTTTGCCTATTAGGTATCTTGGCCTTCCTGTCTCTCATATAAGGATGTCCATTAAGGAATGGGAGCCCCTGTATGGTAAGGTGGTGGGTAGGGTAAGCCCGTGGCGAGGGAGGTTTATGTCTTCCGTGGCTAGGCTCATTCTGACCAACCCTAGCTTATCTTCCCTCCCAATGTTCACCATGGGAATGTCTCTATTAGCGGATGGGGTTCACACTAAACTTGACATGCCGCCATCCCGTTTCTTTTGGGAAGGAACTAGCATCAAGTGGAAGTACGACCTTGTCAAATGGTCCATGGTTTGTCGGCCAAAAAAGTTTGGGGGCTTGGGTATTTTGAATTCCAAACTCATGAATGCCGCTCTCTTATCCCGACGGTGGTGGAGGTTGGTCCAAAATGAGTCGGGTCTCTGGGCTGACCTGCTTAAGGCGAAATATTTCCCTCACGACAATGTTTTCTCCGCAAAACGGTCGGCCTCCTCATTCTGGAACGGGATCCAGGCTGTGCGATCTGCCTTCTCCCTAGGGGCGAAGTTTCAAGTCAAGGACGGCTAGTCAACTAGATTCTGGTTGGATTCCTGGCTTGGACCTTCTCCTCTTTGGCAAAGCCACCCAGAAATTTTTCAAGTGGCCTCCAACACTGAGTTGCTGGTTGGCGATGCTCTCAGGACCTCTCCGCCTTCGGTTAGCTTCCTAAGAGCTTTGCTCCCGGCCAAGGAGGCTGAATGGAATGTGGTGAAGGCCTTTATTGGCCAGCGCAGAACCATCCCGGGTGCTGAAAAGGTCTCTTGGAAACTTTCAGTTTCGGGTATGTTCTCGGTTAAGTTGCCATATAGCAAACTAACTGTTGGCGCTGTGCTGGCCATAGCTCGGGGGCTATGGATAGCCGGCCTCCCGCTTAAGATAAAATTCTTCCTATGACAGATGTTCCAAAACCGCCTTCCGACGGCGGACAATGTTGTGAAATGCAACAGGCCTTCAGATGGGTCTTGTGTGGTGTGCGGTACCATAGAAGTTGCAAACCATGCCTTCTTCCGTTGACACCTAGCCAGGTTTTCCTGGAGCACAGTTAGAGCCGTGTTCTAGCAAAACTGGAACCCTTCGTCTGGTGTCGATCTTTTACAAATTATTCATTCACAAAAGGGGGCTAGTGCAAGGATTGTAAGGCGATGCGTAGGGGCGCTGATGTGGTCCTTATGGACTGTGCGTAATAAGACAACCATTGAGAAGAAATTCCCTTCTCAGCTGATGTATTGTTCAAATGTCACCTCTTCTTGCAGACCTGGACTCCGTCGGGGAAACCGCGTGATGAGGAGCGCATGACCGAGATGATGGAGCAGATCCGCAACATTCAGGTGGAAGCGCGTCAAGTGGCTGCTCAAGACTGATTCCATTTTGCATCTCGCTTGCCGATGACTTTCATTCCAGCCTGCGTGCTGATGTTGGTGGACCTTGCTTTATTTTGGCTGGTTCTGTAATGCTTAAGCTGGATTGCCATGGTACTTGTTTTCAGACTTTGTGAACGCTGCCCTGTTGTCTTTACTAATTTAAAGTCGGACATTTTTGGCGTCTTCATTCCAAAAAAGCTTATTAAACTCTCTACCGAATAGGTATTCACTATGAGGAAAAAACTGTATGCCGGGTGTTGTGTTGTTTGCCTAGTGTATTTTATCGGGCCCTCGACAAACAAGCCCTTTGTCGAGTGCACCAAGCAAAAAATGAAACTCTACAAACTGATGCTTTGCCCATTGCAACATTAGTCAAACAGAAGGCACTCAGCAAAAGCAAGGTCTTTGCCGAGTGTTTTTCATGAGACACTTAGTTAACCATTAAAAAGCAATAAAATGCATGTAATGATTGTTGAGTTTTTTAGGGAGGGGGGCACAAATATATGTAAGTACATAAATATAGATTTTTCCTGAATTTATAGATCATTTTCATATACATGTACTTCCAATTGAATATTATTCAGTAAATTGGTACAAAAGGAATTCATCTCTTGAAATTAGCAAATGGTTCCAGAAAAATGCCAAAATTTGGCATTAGTAACCAATGTAATATGCTCCATGTGGAAACATTTAAGGATGTTATAGAAAAATATTTCTTGCTATATTTAAGCAACAAAGCGCATTTCTAGGCGTTTAATGTATATAATATAAATATGAACTAGAAATGCATGAAATGTTGAAACAAAAGGTTTAACAAATACTACGTATGTTCTTGAGCCTATGTTTAGGCCTTACAAAAAAGAATAGAAATTCTAAAACATTGGGAAGACAAGACTCGACACCGACCATGGAGCTTATACTATTGGAGTCAAAAGATTTTCCATCAGCCACTTCTTTGCCGCCTGCTAGCTGACGGCAAAGGATGGCTTTGCCGCCGGCTTCAAAAAACAGACGGAAAAGAGCTGGCTGATGGCAAAGAACATATTTGCCATCATCCACCTCTTTGCCGTCTGCTAGCAGACAACAAAGCAAAAAGGGAGGTTGGCCCACTGGCTGGTAAATCCTAACGCCCCCTTTATGCCGTCTGCTAGCAGAAAACAAAGAGCAACACGACGGATGGCAAAGAGGGGCAGACGTCAAAGCTTCAATTTAACTAACGGTCGCGCCCCCGCTGTCACGCGCTCTCTCTCTCAAGTGGGGGACAACGACTTCTCGGTGATCTTCTCCTCGGCCGGCCTGCTGCACATGGCAAAATCCAGTGGCAAACTCTTCCTCTCTATCAACGACATAACTGCGTAGGTGAGGGAATCCCCGCACGAGGAGATTGTGCCACTAGTCATGCAAGAGACGTGGTTGCGGCTCCACGGCATTCCCAGGGTGCATCATCGTGAGGAGCGCCTGATGGAAGGGCTGAAGATGCTAGGTCGTCCTATTGTGGTGGATGAGATCTCTCTCATCCGGTTGGGGCCAGTGAGAGTGAAGCTGGCATGCAAATCACCGGACAAACTTAATGGCTTTGTGGAGGTGCGGTTTAATGGTGAAGGATACCAAATTAAGGTGGAGGTGGAGCGGCTCCCGAAGCAAACTGGTGAGGGCGGCTCCAGTGGCGCTGGCCCTTCTGAAAAACAACCCCCTTCCTCCTCTGACAGAGTTGGTCGGCCGCGGGAAGCAGGGAATGGATCCAAGCCACTTGGGGGCGGCAAGGACTCGGCAAAGCAGCCGTCGGGCGGGGCGCTCGGGTCTGCGGAGCCCAAAGATGTGGATATGGGAGGCCAAGATGAGGAGCTCGACGACAGTATCCACGTCACCTCTATTGATACAGAGACATGGGACAAGCTCGGGACGCTGACTAGGGGCACGATGGCTGTGACGACACAGGATACAACGGTCAGCCTCCCTCCGCTGGCCCGGACCCTCGCTGGCTCCTTTGACGAGTACGGGTCTCAACATGGGGCGCCGTCCTTGGCTCCCATGGAGGTGGAAGTGTACTCTGGCGACACTGGGGCTGCGGCCCCTCGGTCCCTGCTGGCCACTGGTGGGGTGGATACTGGCTGTGTGCTCAATGAAGACTCTGCTCCCGCTCCATCCTCCGCTGGCCCGGACCCTCGCTGGCTCCTTTGACGAGTACGGGTCTCAACATGGGGCGCCGTCCTTGGCTCCCATGGAGGTGGAAGTGTACTCTGGCGACACTGGGGCTGCGGCCCCTCGGTCCCTGCTGGCCACTGGTGGGGTGGATACTGGCTGTGTGCTCAATGAAGACTCTGCTCCCGCTCCATCCTCGGGGCGCCGGAGCTCTGGTTGTTTGGTTAGACCTCCCAAGAAGATGGCGGGCAGGAAACCGGCATCTAAGGCGGGTGCGGTGATGGTGGCAGAGCAGAATCGGGGTGATCTGGGCGTGGTGCTGGCGTCGGTGGGTGCGGGTGCGAAGGCCAAGCGCTCCAAGGTGACTCCTGTGGCGCTACGAGCCCCCAGCATGCGTGCCAAGGCCAAGCTGGGCGACCTGTCTTCTCTGGAGAGCGCCAAGCTTCGTACCACAGACAAGAACCTAGAGGTCTCAGGTAACCCTCTCCCCTCTTACAGAATCCTCAATGCTTTCTCCGATGAACATCTTGCGCGGGTTCTGGATGATAGTGGGGTAGTTGTGTCTATCTCGAACAGAGAGATCATCTCGTTGGTGCGTGTGCGTGAAGAGGCTCAAGTGGCGCTAGCCGAGGCTGCTGCTCGGTGTGTGCTTGTGGGCTCGTCAGAGTTGGTATTAGTAGGGGCCGGTGCCGCCTCCTTTCCTGATGAGGAAGCAGAAGCGAGGGCAGCTTCTGATCTTCCTTCTTCCAGCCGTGCCCCGGCTCGAAAACATGTGTCCAAGGTTGTGACCTCTTGCGGGGTCCACATGCGGAATCGTATAATCTAATGCGTTACCTTTTTTGGAATATTAGGGGTTGTGGCCATGAGGGACGTCGGACACAACTTAGAGAGTACATGGCCAAGGAACGGATCGATGTAGTTGTGCTCTAGGAAATGATTGAAGTCGATTTTTCTTTTCTTGACTTGCTGGCTTTTGATCCCCTAAATCGGTTTGACTAGCACTGATTGTCATTGTCAGGCCACTCGGGAGGTATTTTGATGGGTTTCAATCGTGACATCTGGGAGGTTCTTGCGTGGGAGCAAGGCCAGTTTTTTGTCGCTGCTACTATTAGGCATAGTGTCTCGGGGATGATTTGGGTGGTGGTATGTTTCTATGGTCCTGCCGACCATTCGCGTTCTGCTACTTTTTTGGAGGAGGTCACGGCCTTGGTTGGGGCCAAGCGTGCGGAAAACATTCCTCTGGTCGTTGGTGGCGATTTTAATTCGATCCGCTCGGATGCGGACAAAAACAATGATCAGGTGGACTGGGCAAGGGTGTCCATCTTCAACAACGCTATTGCGGCGGCTGCGCTCCGCGAAGCGGCTCGAACGGGGGCTAGGTACACCTGGACTAACAAGCAACTGACTCCGATTCACAGTCTCCTAGATCGGGTGTTTTTCACCCCCGGAGTGGGAGGTCCTCTTTCCCTTATGTACTTTGGTGGTGGAAACCCGCATTGAATCGGTTAAGTTGCTATATAGCAAACTAACTGTTGGCGCTGTGCTGGACATAGCTCGGGGGCTATGGATAGCCGGCCTCCCGCTTAAGATAAAATTCTTCCTACGACAGATGTTCCAAAACCGCCTTCCGACGGCGGACAATGTTGTGAAATGCAATAGGCCTTCAGATGGGTCTTGTGTGGTGTGCGGTACCATAGAAGTTGCAAACCATGCCTTCTTCCTTTGACACCTAGCCAGGTTTTCCTGGAGCACAGTTAGAGCCGTGTTCCAGCAAAACTGGAACCCTTCGTCCGGTGTCGATCTTTTACAAATTATTCATTCGCAAAAGGGGGCTAGTGCAAGGATTGTATGGTGATGCGTAGGGGCGCTGCTGTGGTTCTTATGGACTGTGCGTAATAAGATGACCATTGAGAAGAAATTCCCTTCTCACCGAGCTGATGTCCTGTTCAAATGTCACCTCTTCTTGCAGACCCGGACTCCGTTGGGGAAACCGCGTGATGAGGAGCGCATGACCGAGATGATGGAGCGGATCCGCAACATTCAGGTGGAAGCGCGTCAAGTGGCTGCTCAAGACTGATTCCATTTTGCATCTCGCTTGCCGATGACTTTCATTCCAGCCTGCGTGCTGATGTTGGTGGACCTTGCTTTATTTTGGCTGGTTCTGTAATGCTTAAGCTGGATTGCCGTGGTACTTGTTTTCAGACTTTGTGAACACTGCCCTGTTGTCTTTATTAATTTAAAGCCGGACGTTTTTGGTGTCTTCGTTCCAAAAAAAGCTTATTAAACTCTCTACCGAATAGGTATTCACTATGAGGAAAAAACTGTATGCCGGGTGTTGTGTTGTTTGCCTAGTGTATTTTATCGGGCCCTCGACAAACAAGCCCTTTGTCGAGTGCACCATGCAAAAAATGAAACTCTACAAACTGATGCTTTGCCCATTGCAACATTAGTCAAAGAGAAGGCACTCAGCAAAAGCAAGGTCTTTGCCGAGTGTTTTTCATGAGACACTTAGTTAACCATTAAAAAGCAATAAAATGCATGTAATGATTGTTGAGTTGTTTAGGGAGGGGGGCACAAATATATGTAAGTACATAAATATGGATTTTTCCTGAATTTATAGATCATTTTCATATACATGTACTTCCAATTGAATATTATTCAACAAATTGGTAGAAAAGGAATTCATCTCTTGAAATTAGCAAATGGTTCCAGAAAAATGCCAAAATTTGGCATTAGTAACCAATGTAATATGCTCCATGTGGAAACATTTAAGGATGTTATAGAAAAATATTTCTTGCTATATTTAAGCAACAAAGCGCATTTCTAGGCGTTTAATGTATATAATATAAATATGAACTAGAAATGCATGAAATGTTGAAACAAAAGGGTTAACAAATACAACGTATATTCTTGAGCCTATGTTTAGGCCTTACAAAAAAGAATAGAAATTCTAAAACATTGGGAAGACAAGACTCGACACCGACCATGGAGCTTATACTATTGGAGTCAAAAGATTTTCCATCAGCTACTTCTTTGCCGCCTGCTAGCTGACGGCAAAGGATGGCTTTGCCGCCGGCTTCAAAAAACAGACGGAAAAGAGCTGGCTGATGGCAAAGAACATATTTGCCATCATCCACCTCTTTGTCGTCTGCTAGCAGACAACAAAGCAAAAAGGGAGGTTGGCCCACTGGCTGGTAAACCCTAACGCCCCCCTTTATGCCGTCTGCTAGCAGACAACAAAGAGCAACACAACGGATGGCAAAGAGGGGGCAGATGTCAAAGCTTCAATTTAACTAACGGTCGCGCCCCCGCTGTCACACGCTCTCTCTCTTTCTCTCCCTCTTTCCTCCCCGATGACCACCGCCACCCCAACCACCCGCCGCCGCCCCGTCGCCCCACCTGCCCCACCCCTCTCTGTCTCTCCCCCACCTCACCCGCCCGCCGCCCCGGCCATCCCCGCCCCCCGTTCCCGACAACGCCCAT
>NC_041386.1:193669194-193674320 GCF_002162155.2 Triticum dicoccoides
CGCCCCTCGAGCCAGGCCACAGAGCCGGCCCCGCCCCCTAGAGCCAGGCCGTGGCAGCCCCTGCACCCGCCCCATCGTCAGAGCCAGGCCACAGTGGCCCTGCGGCTGCCCCTGCACCCACACAGTCGCCGGAGCCAGGCCGCGCCGCCGCCACCCTTCCCGCGGTCGTCCTCCCTACGACCATCCTCCACCCTCCCTGCAACCATCCTCCATCGGCCCTCCTCCACCACCGCCGGAGCCAAGGTGAGCTTGTTTTCTACTGTTCTTTGTTGTTTAGATTTAGGTTATTGATAGGTTTAGGTTAGTGGTGGTTGTAGGTTAGTGCTAGGTTTTGGTTTAGATAATTAGAATAAGAAGAAAGTTGAAAAAAAAGAATAAGTAGAAAAAGAGGAAAAAGGAAAAAAGGAAGAAGAAAGTTAAAAAAAATAAGTAGAAGAAGAGGAAAAAGGAGGAGGAGAAGAAGATGATGATAAAAAAAGAAGAAGTAGAAGAAGATGATGAAAAAAGAAGTAGGAAAAGTAGGAAAAGAGGGTCGCCGAGAGGTCGATGGTCGAGGGTCGCCGAGGGGTCGATGGTCGTGGGAAAAAGGAGTCAAGGGTTGAGGGTTCGAGGATCGAGGTGTCAAGGGGTCGAGGGTCGAGGGGCAAAGGGGTCGATGGTCGTGGGGTCAAGGATCTTGGGTTGCCGAGGGGGCGAGGATTTGTCGTCCCGACCCCGACATAGCAAGCCACGTGGCAGCTACCTGGGGGCACCTGGGCTGGCCTATTTGGACAGTTCCGTCTGCTGGCAGACGGCAAAGGCCTTGGCATCTTTGCCATTTGCCAGCAGACGGCAAAGCACGCTGTTAACCACCTAATAGACCTAACCCTACCCCTTTGTCGTCCATGTCCTTTGCCGTCTGCTTGCCCTGGATGGCTGATGACAAACTTCTTTTCCGTCCGCTTTATTAAAGCAGACGGCAAAGCAGCCCTTTGCCGTAGTTCGTTGAGCCGGACGTGGGGCCGTCTGCGGGCTGACGGCAAAGGCCTTTGCCGTCCGCCAGGCATGCCTTTGCTGTCAGCCATGGCAGATGGAAAAGTGCTTGATTCCTGTAGTGTTATTGGTTCTTAATTATGAGAAATGCAATCAAAGTTTGAAAAATATGAAACATGGCAATGGTGTCAAGTTATGATTCATAGAGGTCGTGGTAAAATCTTGAGAAAGTTTTGCATGAACACTCCTTGATAATCAAAGCATCTCCAAGGAAGAATCGTAGTTTTGTGAGGAAGCATGTTGGGTATGAAGACAAAGTGTTAGTTACTTTGTCATTTCACCTTAATTTTTTTACACACCCAACACACACCATCACACGTTCCACGTAAATTTAGTTTTTTGCTATACTTAAGCCATTAAATGCATTTCTAGGAATTTAACCAGTATAATCTAAATTTGAAAAAGTTTCCGAAATGTGTTGATAAATACTATTTGTGTTCTTGATTCTATGTTTAGGGCATCTCCAACGCCGAACCTCAGATCGCCCGCACAGTCTAGACCTCGATGTCCGGACATGTTTTTCCATCCAATGCGGGCCTGTATCGGTCCGCTTGTCGGTACGGATGCCTTCAAATTGGAGACAAAGTGTGTGTGTGTGTGGGTGGGTTTTGCGGGTGTGCGGACCACTACCACTCCTGTGTCTGACTGCGTACCAAAAAACCCCACTCGCGTCTCCCACGCTTTCCATCAAACGCCCGCACTGCATTTATGTCGGCCCAGAGCATGTAGCGACCGACATTGATTCCCACGATTTTACCAAACGGGAGGACAATGCTAATGGACGTGACCTTTCGGGAATTTTTGCTTCAATGCGGACGTCGCATCTCGAGAAACCAAGTCCGGTCATTGTGCCACATTAAACAGATTAACTGCCCCTTCGCATGGCCTGGCTATGACTATTTAAGCTATGCGCCGGTGACGCACAGCGCCGCACTCTCCCTCCCGGAGCACCGCCCCCTTCCCCTCCCTGTCACCATCCTCAAGCCCTTCTTCCTCTCCGGAGTGGTGATGCCAAAGTCCCAGTTCTATGCGGCGACCCTCTACATCGTGCAACTGGAGGCAGAGCGGCTATTGCGCAAGTGGCAAGCAGCCGCCGAACAAGGTTGTCGCGGTCCTCCTACGCTGTTCCGCCGCTGGAGGGAGGACGACAAGGACGATGATGGTATAGATGATGATGGCAGTCCGGCATGGTAGTGTGGCCACGCATATGAGGTGGTCGTCCGTTATAGGGTTTAGGTTTTTTTCTAGTTTTTTTAGTTAAACGGTTGAAATATCGACCTATTTATGTAAATCATGACTAACCTTGAATTATATACACCGTGGTTGAAATGTATGTGAGCAGCAATGGATGGCAAGCTCCCGCATCCGTCTCTGCGAACTGGTCCTCCTATCCCCGGACGAAAGCTGGAGCGAATTTGCGGTTCATCATTGGAGATGGCCATAGGCCTTACAGAAGAAAATAAGAAGAATTCCAAACATCCGGCTGCCAAGACTTGACTTCGAACATGGAGCTTATCATTTTTATAATTCTAGAAAATCCAAACAAAGTCTCAAAAATATGAAACCTGCCATGATACGTCTCCAACGTATCTACTTCTCGTAATGCTTTTCCTCTTGTTTTGGACTCTAATTTGCATGATTTGGATGAAACTAACCCCGGACCGACGCTGTTTTCAGAAGAACTACATGGTGTTGTTTTTGTGTGGAAATAAAAGTTCTCGGAATGGAACGAAACTTTGCCAGGATTTTTTACATCAATAATAAGAATTTCTGGAGCCAAGACCTGCCGGAGAGGGGCACCTGGGTGGGCACAACCCACCAGGGCGCCCCCCTCTCCTGGCGCGCCCAGGTGGACTGTCCCCACCTGGTGGCCCTACTGACCCTGAAACCAACGCTATAAAATCCTATTTTAGGAGAAAACAATTACGGAGAAAGAATTATCGCGATCCATGAGACGGAGCCGCCGCGAGGCCCTGTTCTTCCTCAGGAGGGCAGATCTGGAGTTTGTTTGGGGCTCCGAAGAGGGGGATCTTCGTTCTTCGTCATCACCAACCCTTCTCCATCGCCAATTCCATGATGCTCCCCAGCGGGAGTGGGTAATTTATTCGTAGGCTCGCTGGTCGGTGATGAGTTGGATGAGATTCATCATGTAATCGAGTTAGTTTTGTTAGGGCTTGATCCCTAGTATCCACTATGTTCTAAGATTGATGTTGCTATGACTTTTCCATGCTTAATGCTTGTAACTTTGGGCCCAAGTGCCATGATTTCAGATCTGAACCGTTTAAGTTATCATCATTATATCCATGTTGTAGATCCGATCTTGCAAGTTATAGGCACCTACTACGTGTTATGATCCGGTAACCCCGAAGTGACAATAACCGGGACTTCTTCCAGTGATTACCGTAGTTTGAGGAGTTCATGTATTCACTATGTGTTAATGGTTTGTTCCGGTTCTCTATTAAAAGCATGCCTTAATATCGCTTAGTTTCCAATATGGACCCCTCTGCCACGGGAGGGTAGGACAAAAGATGCCATGCAAGTTCTTTTAATAAAGCACGTATGACTATTTATGGAATACATGCCTACATTATATCGATGAACTGGAGCTAGTGTCGAATAGCCCTAGGTTAGAACTGTCACATGATGAATATCATCCAACAAGTCACCGATCCAATGCCTACGAATTTATCTTATATTATTCCTACTAAGTTACTACTGCCAAAATTACTGCTATCACTGTTACTGTTACTGTTGTTGCCGTCACTACTATCAAAACTATCATATTACTATGCTACTGATTACTTGTTGTAGATAATTAATCTCCAAATGTGGTTGAATTGACAATTCTACCCTCGAAAACTGTTCGATCCCCTATACTTGTGGGTTATCAAGACCATTTTCTAATTATCGCAATCCACGAGACGGAGCCGCTGCCAAGCCCTGTTATTCCTCGGGAGGGCAAATCTGGAGTCCATTTGGGGCTCCGGAGAGGGGGGGGGGGATCTTCGTTCTTCATCATCACCAACCCTTCTCCATCGCCAATTCCATGATGCTCCCCACCGGGAGTGAGTAATTTCTTTGTAGGCTTTCTGGTCGGGTGAGGAGTTGGATGAGATTCATCCTATAATCGAGTTAGTTTTGTTAGGGCTTGATCCCTAGTATCCACTATGTTCTAAGATTGATGTTGCTATGACTTTGCCATGCTTAATGCTTGTCACTTTGGGCTCGGGTGCCATGATTTCGGATCTGAACCGTTTATGTTATCATCATTATATCCATGTTCTAGATTCGATCTTGCAAGTTATAGTCACCTACTACGTGTTATGATCCGGTAACCCCGGAGTGACAATAACCGGGACTTCTTCCGGTGATTACCGTAGTTTGAGGAATTGATGTATTCACTACGTGTTAATGCTTTGTTCCGGTTCTCTATTAAAAGGAGGCCTTAATATACCTTAGTTTCCAATATGCTGATTTTGTGATATATGTTTGATCCCTTCTGATGGGAGCTTAGCTGAGCCTAGTCCGACTGGGTTTGAGGACTTTTATCGCACTTCGACAGTGGGAGATGAGAGTGGGGTGCCAGCCACCATGGCTGCTAGCATCACTGCAAAAAAAGACACATCCGCGACATTTTGGGACGAAGATAATTGTGACAAAACCCGGTATCATCATAGATGCGGTGGGCTCCTACTTCTATGACAAAAAATCATGACAGAAAATGGGCTTTTCGTCCTGGGCGGCGGAGATGCAGCTGCGTGACATTCTTTGGGCCGTCCATGACGGAAAAAACCGTGGTAGAAGCGAGGGCAAGGAAAATTTTGGGGAGTTCCCGGTTATGGTGGGAGGTCGGGGGCCGAGCGATGCGCGTTTCTCTCGTACACGTACACGCATGTGTGCAAGGCGTTGGCTCTAACTGAACCTGAGCGAGGCGTTGGGCTCTAACTGAACCCGAGCGATTGTACTGCAGGCTACACGTTACTGAACCTGAGCGATCGACCGATGGTTGTTAACTGAACCCGATCGAGCGATTCCTTCGCTACTGCTACTAACTGAAGCCGATCGATGCTGCCTCTGGGATGAACAGTGAGTGT
>NC_041386.1:193674615-193700966 GCF_002162155.2 Triticum dicoccoides
GGAGGGGTGCCCGTGGAGGGGTGGTTGAACAGGACCCCGTGGTGTGGAGCGCTGGATGAACAGTAGACGGTGGAGGGGTGGTTGAACAGTAGCCGGTGGAGTAGCGCGCGGTGGAGGCTGGATGAACAGGAGCCCGTGGAGGCTGGAGGAGGTCGACGGTAGCCCGTGGAGGCTGGAGGAGGTCAATGGTGGAGATGAACAGTATCCCGTGGAGTCCCGTTTTGCGGTACGCCACACCCCTCTCAATGAACATGACCCCCGTTTCGACCGTAGGAGGTCCATTTCGTCCGTTTTGCCTTACGCCACACCCCTCCCGATCAACATGACCCCCGTTTCGACCGTAAGAGGTCCGTTTCCTCTGTTTGCGGTACGCCACACCCCTCCCGATCAACAGGACCCCCGTTTTGACCATAGGAGGTCCGTTTCCTCCGTTTTGCGGTACGCCAGACCCCTCCCGATCAACAGGACCCCGTTCCGAACGTAGGAGGTCCGTTTCCTCCGTTGTGTGGTACACCAGGCCTTGTTTCCATCGCCTATTCCATCCAAGCCCTCCCGATGAACACGACCACGCATTCCGTTCTGACCCAGCCAGTTGGCTCCCACGCGTTCCGTTGCCTCCCGATGAACACGACGCATTTCGTTGCCTCCCCATGAACACGACGCATTTCGTTGCCTCCCCATGAACACGATGACGACGCTGTTTCTCTGTTCCGACCCAGCCATGTACATGAGCCCTGGCCGTACGTATGCGCGAGTAGGCGTTCGAGACCCCGCCCGTATGTACACATATGTGGCCGTATTTTCTTTCTTGCACCTGACCGCTGTACGTACGTATACATGCTACGTGCGCGCCTCTACTACGACACATACATGCCTCTACTATGACACGTGCGCGCCTCTACATCCACCAGTATATATGTACGTACACGTCCGCGACCAGAATGACAACGCTACGTACACTTTGACCAGGTGTGTCCCGACTGTCAGGCACTTCCTTGCGTGCAAAGATGTAGCTGGTGGGTCCCAGCAGTCAGGGGGGCGAATCGTTTTTTTTGTCCGAACGCACTTCCTTGCGTGCGAAGATGTAGCTGGTGGGTCCCAACAGTCAGGGGGGCGAATCATTTTTTTGCCCGGATGCACTTCCTTACGTGCGAAGATGTAGCTGGTGGGTCCCAGCAGTCATGGGGAAATATTTTTTTCGCAAATTACGATGGCCAGTCCGGTGGGTCCCCGCTGTCAGGTGGAGGAATCATTTTTTTGCGCGTAATAAGGAGGCACTTCCTTGCTGCGGCCATGGACCCAACTGTCAGCCTCTCCATGTACAGTCCACGTCCGATGGAAGTCGTTCCTTGACCACATTGACCACGCCCCGCCGAGAGCACCACGGTGGTGGACGACGGCGAGGACTAGGAAGGGGACGACTCGGAGCCGGGGAAGATGCAGCAGTGGATGCCCACGCAAAGAGGAGTATGAGGGTTCACTGGTTCGGCTGCGGTGTGAGGCTGCTGTCGCCGCAGAATAACAGGGGGTGCGGGTGAGTAGAGGGATGGCCTGGCCAGCGGTGGGAGTAGTAGGGGGCGGTGAGGCCTCCGCCGCATCATAGCCGGCCACGGGAGGCAGGAGCACGCGACACGACCGACGCTGGTTTGGGTGGCTGGAGCAAGAAGACCAGAGGTTGAAGAAGCACTACGGCCATTGGATGAACATCGTATGGTAACAGGAGCTAGAATCGTTCATATTGACTAAGTTGACAAAGCCCGCCGTCCCCGTCAACTTGGTAGGCCCAAAAGTCAGCCTCCCACTATGCTGGGTTCCAGCTGGCAGGGGGAATATTCATTTTTTTGTGCGTAATAAGGAGGCACTTCCTTGCGTGTGACGATAGCTGGTGGGTCCGACATGTCAGCGGGGGGCACATTATTTTCGCAAAATATAGAGGCCCTTCCGGTGGGTCCCAGATGTCAGGTGGAGGAATCATTATTTTGCGCGTAATAAGGAGGCATTTCCTTGTGTGCGGCCGTGGACCCAGCTATCAGCCTCTCCACGCATAGTCTACTTCCGATGGTGTCGTTCGTTGACCACATTGACCACGCCGCGCCGAGCACATCCAAGGTGGTGGACGACTGCGAGGCCCCGGACAGCAACGAGCCAGAGATGGGAAGATGTGGGAGTAGAGTCGCAGACGGAGAGGTGTACGAGGGTAAACTGGTTCTAGTGTAGTGTGGTTCAGCAGTCGGTGGAGAAGAATAGGAGGTGTGGAGGGGTGGAGGGATGGCCTGGCCAACGGTGGAGTAGCGCTTCATAGCGAAGCATGCTAAGCAGAGCTGCTAGCAGCAGGAGGCGGGAGGTGGTCCCGGCGGCGCTGGAGGAAGAAGACGAGAGATTGAAGATAGATGCCGGTCGTTGGATGTAAATCCAACGGCTAACATGTCAGAATCATTTGTTGACTAAATTGACAATGACTTGCGTTGGCTTCGACCTATTGGCCCACATTTCAGCCTCCAAAAATGTGGCACGTATTCAACCCATTTTTTCAGAATTACAGTCTTTTTTTGCGCGGTAGAATTTACTGTCAATTTGATCTTGTTTTTTTGAATTACAACCTTTAGCTGGGCTGGGTGAACAAATAATGTAGCGTCCATGCGGCCCATTTATTTTATTTCCTAAAAAATTATAGGCCATTTGCACTTTCTCGAAATACACGATTTTGCTGGGCTGATTCTAATTATAATGTTGGGTTGGGCCAGCAATGTTATCAAAAAATAAAAAGGGGCTGAGCATTTTGTTATAAATATATTTAAATAATAAGTGATATTATTACATTCGTCCTTAAATCTTACCAAGCTTTTGTACACAATCACTAGGATTTTCATGCCAAAACAATCCAGGATTTTATTTGTTAAGAAATTATTTTTATAAGTTAATAAGATGTGGGATATTGTTTTCTTACATATGTAAGTATCTGTTAAATATATGATGACAATAAAAATAATATATAATAACATATACAATATTTTTTTTTAGAAAAACAGGGAGCATCTCCCCAGTTCCATTGCTGAGAACGAAACCACAACATATTCTGATACAGTAGCTCAAAGAGCAGTTCAAAAGCAAAGGTAGAAAAGCAACAAACTAGGGGGTGGATGAACAAGTTCTCTGAATAACACAAATCACCCGAGCGGTGCCAAAGGCAGAGCGGATAGAGCACTCAAATGACACAAGGAGGGTCCAGCGAAGCCTTCATGGTCTTCAGCCGAGGGGCCGTGTCAGCCTGCGGCGACCAGTAAGCAAGCGAAGACACCGGGCTGGAAGGCGTAGCATGGTGGATGTCCCTCTTTATCTGCGCCAGGTGCCCATCATCTTTGTCAGAGATCTTGAGACGAGCCCACGGTCCAGCCCCAGAGAAGGTCGAGCCTTGTTCAGCCACAAGTGATCACCAACGGTTTCTGGAGGGATCTTGTTAGGGTTTCCACGAAGCTCATCAACTTGTCCTTGTTCGATCCGGAGGAGAGAATCGCCCAGTTCCTCACCATGTTCCCGATCAACCTCAAGATCTGCGGAATGGAAATCCGGGAGGTGTTACTGAAAATCATAGCATTTCTATATTTCCAGAGGCACCAAAGGACAGCTGAGCTAACAATATTCAAAACTGAGCACTTTTTGGTAGCAATCCAGAATCTGGCGACAGATTCGAAGGATGAGCCAATTTGACTAGAGAAATATTCCTCAATGTGGGCCCAGAGATATTTAGCAACTATACATTCAAAAAATAGGTGAGAGCAAGACTCTTGTTCCAAGCAGTAAACACAATCAAGGGGTTTGATGATGTGTCTCTTCCTAAGGTTATCCCTAGTCATCAATTTTTTTGGAGAGAAGCCAGAAAAATACATGAATTTTAGTGGGAACTCTCAATTTCCAGACATCAGGGATAAGCACGGGTTGAACCCCTCTAAACTTGATAACATGATAGAGGGATATGGAGGAATACTTCCCCTTATTGTCTAGCTGCCATATCAGGGCATCCAGCTAGGCAGTAAAGGTAATGCTTTTGGCAATTTCCTCCAACTAGAACCATTGTTCCATGAGACTATCACTAAAGTTCCTTCTAAAAGAGAGTTTTAGGCATTGACCGTCCCAAACTTCATTGACACTTTTGTTAATCTCATTGCAGACAGAGTAAATAGGCCAAAATTGGACTACTAGGGGGGATGTGCCAAACCAAGTATCTTCCCAGAACCTGGTTCTGCTCCCATCCCCTATGTTCCATCTGTAGCCAAATTTCATAGCATGCATAATAGATTTTAATCCTTTCCAGAATCTAGAGGTCTTAGGGTTGGAGGAAGGGACAAAAATATTAGGTTTATTTCCTAGGTATTTATGGGCAATAACAAGCTTCCAGGGTTTCAGGTCTTCCTGATAGAATATTTTAATCCAAGACCCTAGAAGACATATGTTAATTTCTTGGAGGTTAGGTATGCCTAGGCCTCCAAAATCTTTTTTCATAGAGACTAGGGCCCAATTAGCAAGGTGTAGCTTCCTATTTCCCTCAAAATCATTCCACAAGAAATGAGACATCTGAGAATTGATGAGGTTCACTGCCCATTTAGGGAACTTGAAGAAGGAGAGGAGATACACTGGAATGCTAGCCAAACAAGCTTGTATGAGGATCAATCTACCTCTGTAAGAGAGAAGTTTGCCCCTCCACCCAACAATCCTTTTAATGATTTTATCCATAAGGGGTTGGATATCCTCTCTCCCTAGTTTATCATAGTGGAGAGGGATACCTAGGTACTTAATGGGGAACTTACCTTTATTACAGAATAGAATAGAGAGAAAGTCAGCTAACTCCTGATCATCCATGTTGATAGGGATGAGTTCACTTTTAGAGTAGTTGATTCTAATACCTGAGACTTGTTCAAAATAGGTTAGAACAGTTTTTAGATTGCTAGCATGTGTGGAGTCATTGTCTAAGAAAAGGATGGTATCATCTGCATATTGAAGGCAGATGATGCCACCAGGGCAGACCTCAGGACAGAGCCCTGCAATCAAACTATGATCAGCAGCTTTGCTCAGCATTTTAGTAAGAACGTCCACTACTAAATTAAACAAAAGCGGGGAGATGGGGTCACCTTGCCTAAGGCCTTTACCAGCAAGGAAAAAAATCACTTTCACAGTTATTTAATTTGACCCCAACAGACCCCCCCATGAGTAAGTTGCTGGATCCAACTAGTCCATTTACCCTCAAAACCTCTAAGCTCCAGGAGTTTCATATGGAAATCAAGGTCAACTTTGTCGAAGGCTTTCTCATAATCCAATGTAAGGACAAGTCCTTTATCACCTCTTGAGTGGACTGAATGAAGAACTTCATGAGCAGTAACAACACTCTCTAAAATGTATCTCCCTTTCAGAAATGCAGATTGATTGCTAGCAATCAACCTCTGTAGGACTTTAGAGAGCCTAGTGGCGAGGACTTTAGAGAAAATCTTAAAACTACAGTTAATCAGGCTGATAGGCCTGAATTTCTTCATAGAGGTGGCCTCAGGCTCTTTAGGAATAAGAGAGAGCATAGTAAAGTTGAGCATGTATATGTCCGACTCTCCTCTATGAAAGGCTTGGAAAAGATCTAAGAGATCATTTTTCACCAAGTCCCAAAAATGCTGGTAAACAAGAAGGGAATCCCATCAGGACCAGGAGCCCCATCAGGATAAGAGCTAAAAATGGCTTTCTTCACCTCTGTCTCTGAAAAAGGGGCTTCTAGCAGCTCATTTTCAGCAGGAGAAACTTTTTCAGAAGCAGATAATTTTTTTTGTAGAGAGAACCCAGAAGGGTTTTCTTTCTGAAACATGTCTTTGTAGAAGTCACTAGCCACTTTCAGCATCTCATCTACCTCAATAATAGGGCCATTAGGGCCATCAAGGGAGTGAATGAGGGTTTTCCTCCTCCTCTGGTTAGCTACTGCATGGAAGTAAGCAGTATTTCTATCACCCTCCTTAATGTTCCTATATCTCGACCTTTGGTTGGCTTTGATTTCTTCTTGAAGCCAAATTTTCTTGAGCTCTCCATGGACAAATTTTAATCTATTAGTCTCAGCCTCAGAGAGGTCAGTGGTTTCTGCCATAATATCTAGAGAATCAAACTCAAGGAGGAGAAGCCTTTTGTATCTTCTAAGATTAGCTTTCTCATTGGAGTTCCACCCTTTGGTAGTTCTTCTAAATCTCCTAATTTTGATCTGCCAATTTTCTAGGGGGCAGCTGCTCCCAATAGACTCATTCCAGATTTTCCTGACTAGTTCAGTAAAATCTTCTCTAAGCAACCACCACTTTTCAAATTTAAAACTATTTCTCTTTGGAGTTTGGTTAAGATCAGAGTCCCAGAGCAAAGGAGTGTGGTCACTACCACATCTGGGCAGAGCTCTACAACTAGAAAGGGGAAAGAAACTATCTAATTCTGCGTCACAGAAAATTCTGTCAATGATGGACATAATCAAGTCTACTTGATTATTGGCCTAGGTAAATTTCCTAGAAAAAAGTTTAATTTCAAGCGAGCTCCAGATCTCAATCCAGGCATTGAAGCAGTCACTCCATTTATGATTAATGGAACCATTGCTTTTATCTGCAGCATTCCTAACTAAATTAAAATCCCCTCCAATCAGGGTGGGAATGTGAGTATCTAGAAATAAGGTATGAAGTTCAGAAATAAAAGCTTCTTTGCCTTCCTCATAAGGAGAGCCATAAACAGTGATAATCCTAAAGGTTTAACCAGTAGTTTTCAAATTAACTAAACAACTAACAGAAAAGTCTAGGTGTGACCAAGCAACAACCTCAAAAATGATTAAATCTATTCCCATCAGGATGCCTCCAGCAGATCCTTTGGATGGAAGAACATGCCAGTCAAAATCTCTATTGCTAATGAGAGATTTAAGAAAAGAAGAGGAAAAATCCTCTTTCTTAGTTTCCTGGAATCCAAGGATGGTAGCATGGGTTTTGTTAATGGTGTCAATAATAAGGGATTTCCTACCAGGAGCAGCAATACCTCTAATATTCCAGAACAGAGCATTCATGGAGAAATGTTGTTCCTAGGGTGCTTTCCCCGTTTATGTCTACAAATAAGAGACCAGAGACCCTCACTTGGCTCAGTAGGGGGGTCAACACAGTCTAAACTAGAACTACCATCTAGAGAAAAATTCTCACAAACAGAGCCTTTAGATCTGTTTTGGTGAGGGTAAATAAAGGAAGAGCATTCAATGCCATCATTAAGAGAAGTAACATCTACACCAATCTTAGCAGCAATGACATTGAAGGAAGGATCATTAAAGTTGGAGAAGGAAGTGTGTTTCATACCCTGGGGTTTTTGCACTTCCAGGTTCTGATCCTCTTTGAGCTATTGAGCCTTTTCAATAATGGTTCTCTTGTCACCAGCTACCCTGGCACTGGTTCTGGTGGCTTGAACAGGACCCCATTTGGGAAGGTGCTTCTCCTTAGGGGGCAGGGAAGTCAGAGTTGTATTTGAGTCCAAATTGTCTGGGAGTTTAGTTGTTTCAACAAATGCCTCTTGATCCTCTTGTAGATCTACAGAACCTTCTAATTCCATCAGATCATCATCTTCTAGGAGCTCCATTTCCCTGAGGAGGTTGAATCCATCAGTTTCATCAAGCACAAAATTCAAGATCTTTTCCTGGATGCTGAGTTAAGGAGTGTATGGAGAATCAGGGAGGTGTGTCTTGAGGACTGAAGTGGGTGTAGTTTCTCCAAGCATCTGATTGTGGCCAATAGACTGTCCTCTGATGTTAGGGGCCCCAGAATTGACAGCAGTCCCTTTATCTGATTCAGATCTAGAGCTCCTGTTGGATTCAGCATCTTCAGTAAGATTGGTACCAGTTTCAGCTGCAGATGTACCAGCAGAGAGGTTGGTGGAGGTGCCAGTTTCAGTGGGGGTTAAGGACTCCACCTCAATGAGTAGCCTGTAGATTTTGTTCCCAACTCCAAAAAGCCTTTCAGCAGGGATTTTGGAGGGATCTTTACATAAGATTTTGACCCTAACAGTTTCATAGAATGACTTGAAATTATGCTGCCAATCCACATCCAGTAAGACCCCCAGAGTGGAAGTGATTTGATCCAGCATAGTCCAGTCACACCACTTGGGGGTTCAATTTCCTGATCTTGATCCAAGTTTCCTGGAGGTCATCTTCAGCCTCAATCCTGCCTTTCCAGACTTCAACATTGACTACAATATTGTCTTTTTTAGGACCAAAACAGGGGTATCCAGCAACTTGAACTACATCTATTTGAGGAGGGAATTTGACCAAGAATGTCCACTCATCTAGGGCATTGATTGGCCAGGGCCAGTTGGTTTTGTAAATGTCTGCAAACTCAGTGGCAAGTTCCTGCTTGGTCACTTCACCAGCTTATACCAGAACAATCCCCACATTCTTCAGGGAGCCATGATACTGAGCATTTTCATCAGGTGGGTCGATGTGGTAGAACCCTAATCCTGGAGCAGAACTGTGTGTTTTCCTTCTGACAGGGAAATTCTCAACTTTATGGGTAACCATTTTGCAGATAAAACAACTCTTGGGCTTGACACATTTATCCAAATGATGCCCTGGTTCCCCACAGTTGTAGCAGATCACCTCAGAGTATGCCATAAGGCCCGAAGCAGGGGCAGGAGCAGTTTTGTAGATGCCCTGTCTCTTCTTTTGCTGATTCTTGCCTTGAGATTTCCCACTGATCTGAGAGTCAGAACCACCAGCAGATTGATCTTGGGCAATTACAGGAGCCTTCCCAGATTTTGCCCCCATTTGGGGCGGAGGTGGACCGTACCACTGCCCAACCGGCGCTCCCCCCATTGTGATAGGGGAAATTCATCGGAGTTCCTGGTTCCTTCTCATCCTCCAGCCAGATGTTGTCTCTCAGGAAGCAGAAATAACCACCAGATAGCTCAATTGAAGCAGATTGCAAGCCTAATTTCAATCTTCTGCAGGTTTGGGGGAGAGGTAAGGTAGGGGATCCACCTGCTCCGGTTCCGGTGGTGTGCTGGTGGGCATGAGTCCAGTCAAGAATTCCCATCTCGCAGCAGGGCGTGGATCTCCTGAATTCACTTCTCCTTTCGCGCATCGAACGAACGCAATCGGCGGCTCCCTGGGGTGGGGCATCCTGAGCTTCTCCAAGAAATCTCCTTCGAAGTAGATCTGCAGGGCTAGATTCAGCAGCTCCCAATCCACATGATCCTTGCACATCCGAGCATACCTGCGCAAGTGAGAGAACAGATTCGGTCCCTCCTCGGCTTCCTCCTTTGCAGCTTCCTCCTCTGCTTCCCTCCATTCGTGCGTGCACTGGGTCCAGGAGAGAGCGTCGTCGCGGATCCGCATCACCCGCTCCCTCCATCTCCTCCCTCGAGTCTCCCGCAGCACCGCCAGTGTGACGGAGTTGAGTGGCTGGAGCATCCGCGGGAAGGCTTTGTAGACATGTGGGAGATGCATCTTGTACATCTGTCTGTCTTCCAGCCATTGCCCCGTGGATCTGGCCGACGACTGCATGGGGCGCGCGAGCGGACTTGCTGAGGGGGGCAAGCGCTCTCGGAGTCAGGAGGCGGGGGGTGGCGGCGAGATCTATGGCGGCAGCGAGGGTGGAGGTAGTGGCGGGGGCGGCGGCGAGGGTGGAGGTGGTGGCGGGGGCGAAGGGGATCGCGAGAGCGGTCATCTATTTGCCAATTATGTGAACTGAACAGTCAACATATAAAATAATTTAAATATATATAATATAGTTAGAAGGGAAACATAAGTTGGACCTGGCGTTCCTATTCTTATATAGAAAAATAGAACAGACCTCTGAGTTTTCTTGAAAAAAATACATAAATTGGGCTGCCAAAAATAAAACCTCGGATGGGAGGTCCATAGGCCGGTCGATACATGACGGCCCTAAGAAAATACAAACAGGCCTATGGACCTCCCATCCGAGGTCGTGGGTTGCGCATGTTAAAAATGAAAGCCTAGACGGGGCAGCCCAAAACCACGTCCAACACTTGCCAAAACTTCGTCCCTCGTTTTCTTTGTGTTTCGCACACTCGACATTGTGTGGGCATTTTGACTATGCATCATATGAAGATGTGCTATGCATGAATGTTGATCAGCATGATGTTACCTGGCTGGTAGTTCCATTTTCAACCATGAATAAAACTTCCAACATGACATTAACCCTGTTTGAAAAGGCCGTGTTAATATAAATGCTCTGCCTCTGGAAGTTGCAGTTTCTTATCTGAAACTGAAACTTGCAGTTTCTTCTCTGAGAATCACATTGTCTACACTTTTATACTCCTATGAAACTACATTTTTAAGTGCATGTCACCAAAACTTGTATCGTTTAGTTCGTATCTGAATGTACTTTCAAATTATATTATTTTTGCAACGTATAACATATATTTTATGTGCGAAAATCATGGTCAATTATAACCCAGAATAAAAGGGAGACTAGGTAATGTGGGGTCGCTTTCTTAATTGAAGGGTAAATTGATTTTGATTTTGATCCGGTCACAGCGCGCCGGCCCGCTCGTGCAATCCTAAATCGCCGCCGCACGCTCCTCTCCCTCTTCTCCATTGCAAAACCAGCTCCTCTCCTCTCCATCATCTCCATTCCAAAACCACCCTCTCACCTCTCCCTCTTCTGATCTTCTTCGTTGCAAAACCACCTCCTCTCCTCTCTATCATCTCCATTCCAAAACCACAGTCTCGCCTCTCCCTCTTCTCGATTGCAAGACCACCGTCTCTCCTCCGTTTTCTAGACGCTTTGCTCCATGGCACGGGCGCAATCCATGGATACAAAATTAGTATACTATATACTATTTAAAAGTCGAGGGCGGGGCTTTTCCTGTGCGGTAGGCGGCGGGGCAGTTCCGCCTAGTCGGTTCGACATAGACGCGAGAAGACGAGGGAGTAGGCTGCCGCAAACATAGGGCTGTGTGATTTGACAGCGAGTTACTGCTGGACAGGTGGGGCCCTGTGATTTGACTTTCCATTATCATTTTAACTATGGCGCTACGACTGGCGTGAGTCTCCCAATTCCTGACCACCTCCATACAGGTGCCTCTCCCAATGCTCCACCATGTAGTAGAGGCTGGCTCTTGCATGAGAGCCCACTTCTCCACTTTTTCCTTGCCTCTCTTTTCTCCACATATGCAAAAATGCCATGTAAAGCGCACTATTGTACTTACTTTTACTTGCTCCTACAGGTGCTTAAGCTTGCCACATAGGCATAAAGTCTGATGTGGCAAGTTAATCAAGAAGAGAGAGACTAGTTTGGTGACCCAAAGAAGAAACGGTGCTAAGCGCGTGTACCTAGGTGAAAAGACAATTTTGAGTCTATAGCTAATTAAATGAAGCAAACTTAGCAACATCATTTCATTGGAAGAGGTCACTCCTTGGTAAATGCAATAAATACTAGTACTCCCTGTGTCCCATAATATAAGAACGTTTTTGGCACTACACTAGTGTCAAAAACATTCTTATATTATGGGACGGAGGGAGTACGAAGAAAGAGATAGAGAGGAGTAAAAAAACACTTATAGCCAACCTTATAGCCAACCTTTGTTGTAGTATGAGTGACTAAGTGATGACTATGTATGACATGCCAACATCAGATAGCCTAACGCATCGTGTTAAATCTCCAAGGGCGCGACCGCGCGAGCGACGCGACGGTCGTGGTAGGCGCGACCATGATACAGGCTGCTGGCAGCCCTTGGATCTGAGATCAAACGGTCGCATGCTAAGTTGCTGAAAATTTGCAGAATAACCCTCCAGGATAGGATATTCACCCATAGGTCTAGAATCACGCCATGCAACCGTTCGATCTCAGATCCAAGGGCTCTCGGAAGCCCGTATCATGGGAGAATGGAAAGCCACTACCCTGCCATTCGCACACTGGCAGTTCGCTACTACTCGTCCCCGCACGTCCTTCAATACTATGGCGGTTTTCTCCTAGTCGTCCCGTCCATTCACATTACGGCAGTTCCACTAATCCTAACCCTCCTCTCAAATCCATGGCGTCCCAAATCTCCACGATCGGCGATGAGTACAAGGTTAGAACCATCACCAGCGATGAGTTCGATGTCATCTACACCCGTTCTTCTGCGACGGTGAAAGGATGCCTTTCTCGCTTCAGACGCATGTTCGAAAACTCAGATGATGAGTGGGTCGCTGGGCTAGATGTTGAGTACACCATAGTCCTGGGACCAGAGAAGGATCTAAAGGACGAAGAGAGGAAGAAACCCGCCGTGATCCAGGTTTGCGTACATAACGTTTGCTTGGTCTACCACATATGCCATGCTGACGTTGAGTGCCAGGATTTTAAGAACTTCCTCAAGGACAAAACAGTGAAATTCGTTACTGTAGACTTTAAGAACGACAAGGATGTCCTGCGTTGGATAAGTCTCGTTGTAGGAAACCCCTTCAACCTCCAGAAGAATCGGCTGGTGTCCTCTCGCCAGCCTTCAATGCTGACCCTAGCAGGAGCCATGGTTCATCGTTCGTACGGTAAACTGGAGAAACCTCCATACATGTTTCATCGTCATGCAAGGCAGTAGAATGTACTAGATATAGACCACATCCACTATGCTGCAATGGATGGCTACCTTTGCTTCAATATCTACAAGGGTTGGACGAAGAGCAGCAGCCAAGTGTGCGGTTCAAGCAAAGAAGTATCGACCAAGAGGAAGAGGGACAAGGATGAAGTCGAGGACGTGGACAGGACTCCGAGTAAGGTGGCAGTGTCATTGCTCATGGTGGTTCTAATGCAGTGTCTACCAGAATAGTTGCAAATTTTAATTTTAGGTGTGCTTAATTTAATTTGAGGGGTGTGTTGTGCTGAGCCCCGAGCAGAACTATTTATGTTTCTTCTCGTTACTTTAACTCTTCAGTACGTACATACTAGTATTTCTTACATTTCATCTTTTAGTTGGTATAGTACTACCACTTGTTTCTTCACATTATATACGTACAATATATATATGGCAACATCATATAGCCAACAGTTTAGTTGTCAAAGAATTTCAGGGTGCTTAGTTTTGTCAAAGAATTCCAGGATGCTTAGAGGGTGCTTGGATCCAAGGGACTTATTTTAGTCTGACTAAAAATAGTCTCTTTAAGAGGCTAAAGTTCCAAGCACCCCTGACTAAAGAGGGGCTAAAACTAGTCTTGAGACTAAATTTTTTAGTTAGCGGTACCCCTACTAAAATGTGGATTAGTCCTCTCTCTACTCATTTAACTCCTCTCCTTTAACACAGGCGAGTTCTGGATTGGAGGGTTTGGAGGATACTAAATGCTCATTAACTTGATTTTAGCCTTTTTAGTATTTGGATCCAAGCATGGGTGAGGCTAGCATGTTTTAGTCCCACTACTTTTAGTCATGGGACTAAAATGTATCCAAGCACCCTCTTAGTTTTATTTGAGGGGTGGGTTGTGCTGGACACCATTATTGTGACTAGCCTTTTTAATAGTACTATATGCATAATTTGGCGACGAGCGCTCTCTTTATGTACAACCTTTTTTTTAATTTCAATTTTTGCTCCATGGCGCAATCCATCGATACTACTGATGTACAAAAGTATACATTTTTTAAAAGTCTCGAGGGCGGGGCAGTCTAGCTTGGTCGGTTTCACAAGAGGCGAGGGCCTTTGTGATTTGACGGCTCATTACTGCTGGAAGACGGGGCCTTGTGATTTGACTGCTCGTATAAATGCGCCGACGACCTGATCGAGGAGGAGCAAAGAACCATGCGGTATACTCAAGTTTTCCACTGGAGTAGTACTGCGACGGAGGAGCACAAAACACGGCAGCCCAGTGCCATATGGCGATAAAAAATGATCTAATTTGCTAGTCATCTCATTGTTAGCATTGTTCTATTCATTCCATGAAAAACCATTGTTCTATTCATGCCTCGCAGAGAACGTGACACGTGCGGTGAAACACCCGAAGAAAAAGATGAAACACAGGAGCAAAAGAAGAAGGAAGATTATCACCCTAAATGATCTAATTCGCCGCGGAGTCGTAACTGCTTCTTCATGTCCTCCACGACCTCCATCTCCTTGCGCGTCTCCTCCGCCATCTTCTTCATTCGGTCCATGACGCGGGATTTCTCGACGCGAGCCTTCATCATCTGTTCCACGGCCGCATTATGTACCTTGACAGCAGCCTGGTGCTCGATGCGGAGCTTCGCCAACTCCTCCTTCTGTTCCATGACGAGGGCCTGCAGCATCTTCATCGAGGAACTACTATTCTCATGCAGCTTCTTCCAGCCGGCGTTCTTCTCCTTCAACAGGCCGATCTCGTGGCAGAGCTTGGCCTTGTCCTCCTGAAGTCGTAGGATTTCACCGGTCGCCTTCTTCTCCGAGGCAATGCTCTTCTTCAGCATCATCACCAAGCCGGCGGTCAACTCCCCCTGCTTATTGAGGTGCTTATTGAGCTGATCGGGCATGCCTTCGAGGGATAATGACTCCAGCTCCGCCGGCTCGGCATGTTCACCTCCGTGGCTAGGGCGCTCCTAGGAGCCATCGCCTGCCTGTGAGAGATCTTTCGAGGTCTCTGCATGGCGGCGAGGCCTCTCTTTTTTTCCGTAGCCTTGGTTGCCGCTCCCTTGTTACGAGTAGTTCTCGACCTAGAGCTCTGCTCACCGTCCATGGCAACGACGGACGAAGAATAAGCACTTATGAGGAGGAAAGGTAGAGTAATTTTCGATTAGGTAGTTCCCCTTTTTATAACCTAAGTACTAGCACTAGTACTAATACATGCATAGTGGGAACACATTCAGGTTCGATACGTACTAGTAGGTGTGACCAGGCTTTCAAATGTGATGGGAACAAGGTAAAGATTAATTGATGGTTTTGGTTTTGAGGCCTGAAACGGCTCCCGATGAGTTTAACGGAACATAAATTTCAAGTACTACACTGCTCAAATGCGTAAATATTATGCTACTGTCAAAAATTGGCACAAAATACGAAGGACACCAATGGAAGTACTACTAGCAACCCACGATTTAACTACTCGCATGCGCGTAGTGGAGTAATAATGTCTTTCTTCCACCCTCACGTCCACTCAATTGCATGCGCTGTATTAATTGACCATCAATGAAGTGAATGACTTTACACGCGTCAAATTATCACATGGGGTGGATCTTGGTACAAAATTGCGTCCGCCCGTGTACCCGCGTGTGCGTGCGAGGGAATGAGTGCGTGCATGGCGTGCGTGCACATCTTCGCTTCGTGCATGTATCGCCAGTATGGCTCAGGGAGGACGAGTACATTCTTCTGGAACCAGCAGCACGTCACTGTGATCAATCCACGCAAGGAGGTTGTGACAACGCCTCCACATGCGCCACATGGCTTCATGGACTGTAAGAGAGACACTGTGTAGCGTGCCATTGGTATTCTAATTTACGTGTTTTGCACATACTCGAAGTACTAGTAAGGTAGACGTGCGTTGCACGCATCAGATTTTGCAACCAAATTATGAATAAATACCACACTATAGCATGTAAGCTCTGAGTCATATATGCTTGATGTAGCCCTTCGTTTAATTCTTATAGTTCATCTCATTCAAAATCAATTAGTTTTCATAAAAAAGGTAAGAACGTGGGAATAGGAAAAACATGGGATTATAGTAGAATGTCGTCTTGAATCCTACAGGATTGTACGAGTGTTTGATTGTGCATAGATAAAACGCAGAATTCTTTCAAAGAGGTTTGAGTGGATGGGATGTTTCCTATGAAATCTAGTGCAAATGAATCATATGGAAAAATTCCTATGGTTTACAATCCTACGAATCAAACAACCAAGATAGGAAAAATTCCTAATGATTAGAATCCTCCAAAATTCCTTTGAGAATCCATTGAATCAAAGAAGCCCTTAATCTATTTTATGATTCATGAAATTGTGCGTTGTAAAGCATAAAGTAAAAACAAATAATGGCAATTCAACTAGAATTTTTTTGGCAAGTTATGATACGGAAGATTCTAGAACAAAAGAGAACCACTATTGTTTTGAGGTTTGTGCATTATGCTTAAGTTCAACCATGGAGTCTACTAGATTGCACATGTGGCAAAATCCGGTGGGGGGGCTAGAAGATGGTGTGAGGGGCCGAGTGGAGGGAGACTATGAAGGAATGCACAAGTGCGAGATCGATATTTAGAGAGAGGGGGCGAACACGTGCGCTGTTGCGCGCCGTGGCGGAGCCATGAAAAATAAATGAGCTAGGGGGCCAAGCATTGCTAATCCTTTACGAGGAGGGTCAATTCATGAACTTAAATCATTTTAGCAGCAATTGTCTAATGATCACATTCATATTAGCCTCTATATATAGTGATGTTAGGGGGGAGGGGGCAGGGCCCTTACTGCCCCTGTCTTTGCCATTGTGCACGCGTCTGAGAGATGAAGCGGAAGGCATGGATGATGAGAGGGGGACGTTGGATATATAATTAATGTGGGTGTATTAGCTATATATGTTAATCCTATATAGAGAGGTATAGATTGATCGATGTGGATGTGGGAAAGAGGGTGAGACCTCACTGGATATATCGATTGATCGGTTTGTGTGGAAAACTAAGAAAGACCTAGCTATATACACACATACATAGAGGAACACCGATCGTTGTGCATGCACGTGTGAGAGATAAAGAATGCCCGATATGATGAAGAGGGGGATGTGTGTGGGTGTGTGCCTTCATGGGAGACCGACCTGAAGAAAAAGATTGCATGTGTGCGATGGATAATGCCGATTGGTAGTGTGTGTGCATGCATGCACGAGAGAAAGTTAGTGGTACAATTATAAAGAGAAGACTACTGTGTGGGTGTAAAAGAATAGGTGAGGTCATAATCAATGTAAAGTTGAACTCAAATATTTGAATAAGAGATCATGATGTTTGAAACCCATGCATGCATGAATATAACGGAGATCTGCGTGGTGTGGTTTGGAAACAAGCATGTTGTAATGTATACACATTGAACAAGGCCAGACTAATTTGAATTTGAGATACCGATGACAGACATCATTTGGCCACGTCGCATCCGTGCATGGACACACTATTCTAATTGGAGATGATGGGCGGCTTTCGCATCACATATCTATATCTATACCCATATATATATATATATATATATATATATATATATATATATTATATTTTATATTTTTTATATTGTGTGCGGGTAACTTTAACTTTGAAAGATGGTTGTTGGATGAGGCGAATCCGATGGTCCAAAGATGGCAAATTTGAGCACTACTGGCCGTTGGATATCATCTAGATTCCACCAGATTTCGCCACATGTATAATCTAGAAGACTCCATGGTTGAACTTAAGCATAATGCACAAACATCAAAACACAAGCACTTCTTATTTGTTCTAGAATCTTCCGTATCAGAATTTCCCAAATGTTTTTCTACATGATTTGCCATTATTTGTTTTTACTTTATGTCTTACGACGCACAATTCCATGAATCTTAAAATAGATTAGCTTTCTTATAAAAACTAGATGATTTTGAATGAAATGAACTATAAGAATTAAACGAACATCTACATCATGCATATATGACTCAAAGCTTGCATGCTATAATGTGGTATTTATTCATAATTTGGTTGCCAAATCTCATGCGCGCAATGCACGTGTACCTTACTCTAGTCTAAATGGTGTTTGTGTGTGTGTTGTGCGTGTTGAGGTGCAAATTGTCTTTTTTGGGTACACGTTAAGCTTGTTCTTCTGAAATTTCAAGACGCGCCTTGTTATGCCGAAAATTCAAGCTAGCGTCTCTGTCTATCGTGCTGCAAAACTGTGATGCCCCGAGACCGATGTGCC
This sequence comes from Triticum dicoccoides, assembly GCF_002162155.2. Lineage (NCBI taxonomy): Eukaryota > Viridiplantae > Streptophyta > Magnoliopsida > Poales > Poaceae > Triticum > Triticum dicoccoides. The sequence continues at coordinate 193,692,445 of NC_041386.1, forward strand.
AGGTGTCCTCCAGTTATTCGCTGTTGTTGCCTTGTCTTTGCTTGCATGTCATGCATGTCATATCATATCATCATGCGCATTTCATTTGCATACATGTTCGTCTCATGCATCCGAGCATTTTCCCCGTTGTCCGTTTTGCAATCCGGCGCTCCTATGTCATCCGGTGTCCCCTTTACCCCTTTTCGTGTGCGGGCGTTAAACGTTTTCGGATTGGACCGAGACTTGTCATTCGGCCTTGGTTTACTACCAGTAGACCGCCTATCAAGTTTCGTGCCATTTCGACTTCGTTTGATACTCCAATGGTTAACCGAGGGACCGAAAAGGCCTTGTGTGTGTTGCAACCCAACACCCCTCCAAAGTGGCCCAAAACCCACCTAAACCCCCTCCATCATCTCGGTCGTTCGATCACGATCGCGTGGCCGAAAACCGCACCTCATTTGGACTCTCCTAGCTCCCTCTACCTATAAATATGTGGCCTCCCCCGAAATTTTGCGGACGAACCCTAGATCTCACCTCCCTCCGCGCCGCCGGACATGTCCGCCCGCTGGCGGACGCGTCCATCCCGCCGCCCCGGCCAACCGGGAGGCGACACGTCACCCTTCCCCGCCGCCGCAGCCAACCGGCGCCCGCCACCTGTCCAGCACGCCGCCTCCCACCGTGCTGGCCCGCGGAGCCCATCGCTAGCCCGCACGGGCCCGATCGCCCACAGGCGTGGATCCACACCCGCCGCCATGCACCTCTCGCCGGAGTTCGAGGCCGACGTCCCGCCAGGTCGTCCTCCCGTCCTCTGCTCCTTCCATTCCTTACCTCTCCCTCGTTGACTTCGCTAACCGCCGCCGCTCCACCCGTGCAACATGCCACCGCCGCGCCCTACCGCAGTCCTCGCGCGTCTCCGGCCAGATCCAGTGACCAGCCGGCCGGATCCGCCCGTTTTCATTGCCGGCCCCCTCCTGGCCTCCTTGCCGACCGGCGCCAGCGCCGCCTTGCCATGGCCGCCTCCCTCCTGCTCAAATGGGAGGAGGAGGACGAGCGCCCATTCGGGCCTTCCCTGTTCTCCGTGGGCCCCGCCCCACATCCGATCTAATCCAACAGCCCAACTACTTCCTGGGCCGAAGCCCACGAGGTGACGCCCCGGTCTAGTTTTGCCTCCGTGTTTTTCACTAAGTCCCTATAATATCATATCATGTGTGCATCTTCATCATGTTATTACTCCGTCACCATTGCTCCGATTCGTGCGTGTAGCATATCAAAATGTTCGTCTCGACGAGTACATCATTTCATCTCATTGCATCATTTTCATTTGTGCTCATCTTGATGCCCGAAATGCTGTTGCAAGAGGGCTATGTGATGAATTTGTCAGATCTGTTTCATCAAATGGCATTTTGTCATTTTTGCCAAGATTAATGTGTGTATGCTATGACCCTGAGCTCTACATATGTTTTGTTATATGCCATGCAATCTTTACAGAGGTGTTTGCCATGTATTTTTGTGATATTTGTGGTGACTAGCACAAGCTTGCAAAGTAGCGTAATCGGTAATGCTAATTTCAGGGACTTAGAATTTCACTAAGTCCTTCTCCTGATTTTGTTGTTATGCCATATGTTCATGTTGTTTCCTAGTGATCCGTGCCTCATTTGAGGATGATCAGTAAGGATGTTTTGTTAGTGTTGTTGTGCTCTATCGTTCCATGTCTTTGTTTGCAATAATAGAGCATGCTAAATTTAGTCAATCGAGCTCTACGTTTGCCATAAAATGATCCTGACAGATTGTTGACATGTTCAGCGATTTTGCCGAGGATGTTGCTATTGATCCGTGCATGCTATGATGTTGTTCTTGCCATGTATAGCTTCTATGCCATGTTTTCTTGATGGGTATATGCTTAGTTTGTCATTCCATGCTCTGTAGTGAGTGCATCGAGCTTGTTAACATGCCTACTTATTAACTGTTTTGCATGCTCCAGTTTTTCACAAAGTCTGAATCTGTTTATGTTTTTGCTATGTTCACATGCTTGCAATTGTATTTTCTGATCCCTTTTGGCTCAAGGTCACTAAGGTACTTTTGTTAAGTGCTTTGATTAGCTTCATGCCATGCCTTTCTTTGCCATGATATGTTCCTGTAGCATGTAGTTTTCATGCTCTAAAGTGTGCTTCCTGATGATAAATTCCAGACTTGTGTTAATTTCACTAAGTCTGAAACCTATTATCATTTGCACTTTTGCCATGCTTGTTTGAACCTGTTAATCGATGATTTAGCCGTCTCTCAGTGTTCATCTTTTGTCAAGATTCATGAGTGGATCCCTGCCGTGTATTTTGTTGTCATGTTTGGGTGCTGTAGCATATTCATCTTGATGCATTTAGATGGCTACTTGCTGTTTATCCCAGACCGGTGCCATATTTGTTTTGCTTGCCATTTCCAAACCGTGCATTCGATTCTGATGATCTTTATATCGATTTCAAACAAAATCACCTCATCTTTCCAGTGGCACTCTTGGTTTTCCAAGTTGAGGCCAGGTTCTATCATTCATGTCCAAATCATGCATATGCACCGCATACCACATCCCGCATATCATACCATGTGCATGTGTTGGTTGTTTACTATGTTGTGTGCTTCTTTCTGGTGTTGCTTCTTCGAGTTGGTTCCGTAAACGTCGCGTTTGTGAGGACCCGTTCGACTATGTCCGTTTGTCTTCTTCATGGACTCGTTCTTCTTCCTTGCGGGATTTCAGGCAAGATGACCATACCCTCGAAATCACTTCTATCTTTGCTTGCTAGGTGCTAGCTCTTTTGCTATGCCTATGATGCGCTACCTACCACTTGCTTATCATGCCTCCCATATTGTTGAGCCAAGCCTCTAACCCACCTTGTCCTAGCAAAATGTTGTTTGGCTATGTTACCGCTTTGCTCAGCCCCTCTTATAGCGTTGTTAGTTGCAGGTGAAGATTGGAGCTTGTTCCATGTTGGAACATGGATGTTTTGTTGGGATATCACAATATCTCTTATTTAATTAATGCATCTATATACTTGGTAAAGGCTGGAAGGCTCGGCCTTATGCCTGGTGTTTTGTTCCACTCTTGCCGCCCTAGTTTCCGTCATATCGGTGTTATGTTCCCAGATTTTGGGTTCCTTACGCGGTTGGGTTATAATGGGAACCCCTTGATAGTTCGCCTTGAATAAAACTCCTCCGGAAATGCCCAACATTGGTTTTACCATTCGCCGCCTAGCCTTTTCTTTCCCTTGGGTTCTGCAGACAAGGGTCATCTTTATTTAAACCCCCCCGGGCCAGTGTTCCTCTGAGTGTTGGTCTGAACTGGGCAGCCTGCGGGGCCACCTCTGGGCAACTTGAGTGTTGGTTTTACTCGTAGCTTGACCTATCTAAGTGTGCCCTGAGAACCAGATATGTGCAACTCCTATCGGGATTTGTCGGCACATTCGGGCGGTGTTGCTGCACTTGTTTTACCATTGTCGAGGATGTCTTGTAACCGGGATTCCAAGCCTGATCGGGTCTTCCCGCTAGAAGGAATATCCTTCCTTGACCATGAGAGCTTGTGATGGGCTAAGTTGGGACACCCCTGCAGGGATTTGAACTTTCGAAAGCCGTGCCCGCGATTATGGGCAGATGGGAATTTGTTAATGTCCGGTTGTAGAAAACCTGAAACTTAACTTCATTAAAATGCATCAACCGCGTGTGTTACCGTGATGGTCTCTTTCCGGCGGTGTCCGGAAAGTGAACATGGTGTTGGAGTTATGCTTGACGTAGGTTGTTCTAGGATCACTTCTTGATCATAGATTCTCAAACGTGCTTTGCCTTGTCTTCTCGCTCTCATTTGCGTATGTTAGCCACCATATATGCTAGTCGCTTGCTGCAGCTCCACCTCATATGTTTTATCCTTCCCATAATCTTAAATAGTCTTGATCGTGAGGGTGTAAGATTGTTGAGTCCCCGTGACTCACAGATACTTCCAAAACCAGTTTACAGGTGCCAATGTTACCGAGCAGGTGACACAATCAACCTCAAGGAGGAGCTCGATGAAGATCTTGTCCTTTGTGTTGTTCCGTTCTAGTCGATCAGTAGTGGAGCCCAGTTGGGGTCGATCGGGGATCTGTGTAGCATTTGGGGTAGTCTTCTTTTATTTTGGTTCTGTAGTCGGACCTTGTGTGTATCTGGATGATGTAATGCTTTATTCATGTAATTGTGTGAAGTGACGATTGTAAGCCAACTATGTATCTCTTTCCCTTATGTAGTACATGGGTTCTGTGAAGATTACCTCACTTGCGACATTGCTTTCAATGCGGTTATGCCTCTAAGTCATGCTTCGACACGTGGGAGATATAGCCGCATCGAGGGCGTTACAAGTTGGTATCAGAGCCTTCCCCGACCTTAGGAGCCCCCTGCTTGATCGAATCATTGGCATTGATGAGTCTAGAAAAAAATGTTTTGAGTCATTTAGGATTATATATCAGAGAGTTAGGAATTCTATTTACTCCCAATCCCTTCATCGCTCTGGTGAGGCATCCTGACGTAGAGTTTTGACTCTTCTCTTCTCAAATTTCACTATTTTTTTAGGATCACGCGGGTATCTTGGAATTGTTCCGATGGTTTTGTGACGAGAACATTGTTCTTGGTGCCTCCTGACATTTAGGGGTTGTGGCAGTGTCCCGGGGAGTTGAGCTCCGAGGTGTTGTCGTCACAATTTTATCGTTGCAGTTCTGGAATACCTGAGTTTAGTTTCACCGACATCAAAAATCTCTTTTATGCAGTTGTTGGTAAGATAACCTCGACGCCACCTAGTACTGGGGCGGGAGTTCGGGAGTATCGCCATAACTTGTATAACGGATGCTTTTCAAAGGTTGAGGTAAACGATTTCCGAAGGTTTTTGGGTTATGTGTTGAAGGATGGATAGAGATGGATGTAGGATTTGCTAGATTTGGGTGAGATATTATGCTTCCCCTGTATCCCCAACACCTGATTGCATAACCGGAAAATTTCGGGAGTTTATAAGTGGGAATTCAAGTAGCTCTTAGGATATCTTCCCGACAGATGTATGATATGAAATTGGGGTTCGACGTCTAGTGGTCCGCCTATCCACGGTTGGTTTTACAGTGGTCTCGTTGTGTCTTAAAGATTCCTTGGCTATGCCGACTCGGGGGCGCTTCGTATGTCATGTGCACTGCCTTGTACATGATGGTGCTATACGATCAAGCCCGTGTACGCCCCACCATGAAAACTTCAGACGAAATCTCTATCATATGTTTGTTCCGGCTTATTCCGCAAGCCAATGTTTTGTTTTGTTTTGAGTTATGGTATTCGAGTTGCTTCAAAGTCAAATGTGGATTCCATACCTTTTTCCTAAGTGGTGTTCTCATATTCCTATGTGAATACTAATCCTTCTTGATCATCGATATTGTCTTCCAATCCTTTTCAACCGGTGTGCTTCTCTTCAAGCGGATCCGAACTTTTCAACATCCGCAAGATCCAATCTCAGCTTTCTCAACGGTGTTCGTTCATCCATCCCAAGTTGTCTTTGTTTTCCCACCCTCCCACCCTTGTTTCTCCTAGGACTCGGATTTCTTTATCGAGTATCCATCTTATTGATGTGAAGTCTCTCCATCCTTTTCCGTTAATATTCTTATCCGGCGATTCTCTTGAAGATCCTAACGGAACCTCAAGATCGTCATTCTTCATTCTTTTTCTTCTCCGGTGGATTCAAGTCAAGCTTTGTTGACCATATTTTTCCTCGTTTCAAATACCTTCTTATGCTGGTGCTCCTCATAATCGTTCACCTCTCGCTATTCATTTGTTCCGGAGTGCGGAAGATATCTCATAAGATGCTAGAGTGTATTCTCATTCTTTCAAGATCTTTCGACGAAGTTATCTCATTCAAGTCATTTGTTTTCAACCGGTGCAATCTCTCTTTTAATCATTCTAACGGTGTTTTCTCTTGAGTGGGCCCTAACCCACAGGTCTTTTCCCAGGATCTTACCTGACTCTTCTTATTTTCCCGGAGCTTTTCAAATTCTTTTCGTAGTTGACGTAAGAATGAATTATCATCAGTCTTATGTTTTTCTCCAAGATCTGTCGAATTCTTTTCATCGTTGGCTCAACCTCTTCGTTTTGATTCTTCCGGAGTGTCTAAATAATTCATGGTGGTGTTTCTCATCGTCATTCTCAGATTTTGAAGACCGAAGAAGAGTTTCTCTTAAATCTTGCTCCATTCTTTTCAAGATTCATGGTTCTAGCTTGATGTCTTCCTCTCATAATTGTTTTCTTTGTGACTATTCTTTTCACCCATCCGGTGCAAATTCAGGAGTCTTTTCAGTTTGATTCTCCGGAGGCCATCATCTCATTATTATTCATTTCAGCTGGCAGCTCACATTTCTCCAAATCTTACCGGTGCATCGTACGAATATCCTCTAATCAGTTCATGATCTCTTCGTTCTCATGGATCTAAACCCTCTCATGTATCTTCCTTCATTTGCTAATTTTTCCTGGTGTTTCTATATCTTTACTTCGTTCATTTTCAATCCTACCGGTGTTTCGTTGAAGACCTTATCAAGTTATCGATATCTCTCCTAATCCTTTCCAACGAGAATAAGTAGTATGCCAATTCCATTGCTTGTCATCAATTTGAATTGGTGAAGGATAAGCATAATATAATTCTTATTCTTGTTTCATCGAGTAAATCCAACTCCTTATTCCGGAGGCTCATCAAGCTCTCGGTTTTCAATTGTTTCATTTTTTCTCTTTCCTGGAGTTCCAAGCTCTCTCAATTATATCATCATGAAGATCCATCTAAATCATCGCAAGGCTTCACCTTGTGTTTTCAATTTCTCCTTCCTTCCGTTTGATCATCCTTTTGTTTAACGGAGTTCTTCATGGAGGTTCTACATGATAGTTCATCAAGGTTTTGTTTTCCTTCTCGAAGTGATCATCAAGATTCTTTTCAGAGGAGTTCAAGCATTCTTCATCTTTCTATCCGGAGTGCAATTCTTTCTTCCGTATCATTGAAGGTGGTATTATGTCATTCTTGATAATTTGAGTTCATGTTTCATGATTCAAAAGTTGTCAGAAATGAGATATTTTAAATCCACCAATCTCGTCATTTGAGTTATCTTGGGTTATATTCCACCTAAAGCCTTCCCTAAGGATTGTTGCTATTAATGGTGATAATATATGACCCAAGTTCTTCATTTATCCTCCCGGTGAAATAAGTTTCTCGTCTCCTTGTTCTTATCAATCCAATTCTTTTTCACGTGAGTGGCAGGTTGTCACCTCATAATTTGAGATGTATTCCATAAGATCATATCAAGCTTACTCTTTTCGTTGTTGGTTTTTTACAACAATTCCGTTCGACCCTCCTCCTAAGGATGCCTTTTCAAGCTCTTTTGTGGCAGAAGTTGGCATTTTCTTCGCCATTCTCCTATTTCAATTATCTATCTTCTATTCATTCGTTCTAGAGGCATTGCGATGTTATTCTTTTCACCCATCATCTCGTTTTGTCAAAGATCATGTTCTTTTGATGCCTATTCATTTAACCGGAGTGTTGTGCCCTTTTGCTCAAGTTCTTTTCGCCTTATCAAGTCTTGCATCTCTTTTCAACCGGAGTGTTGTTCGAATTTGTTCTTTCTTGTTCCTTTTCCTAACGGAGTGCTTTCAACTTCGTTCATCTCCATTGTATTCTTTTCTCGAGATGGCTTAACCTTTTCAAGGTTCTTTGGTTTCACTCGTTTGTCAAAGACGCAACTTAGTTTTACCTCTTCTCTTTCTTTTCCGTTGTCCCTCCGGTGCCATTCTAGATCTCGGGACGAGATCCTCTTGTAGTGGTGGAGTGTTGTGACGCCCCGAGACTGATGTTCCAGGTGTCCTCCAGTTATTCGCTGTTGTTGCCTTGTCTTTGCTTGCGTGTCATGCATGTCTATCATATCATCATGCGCATTTCATTTGCATACATGTTCATCTCATGCATCCGAGCAATTTCCCCATTGTCCGTTTTGCAATCCGGCGCTCCTATGTCATCCGGTGTCCCCTTTTACCCCTTTTCGTGTGCAGGCGTTAAACTTTTTCGGATTGGACCGGGACTTGTCATGTGGCCTTGGTTTACTACCGGTAGACCGCCTGTCAAGTTTCATGCCATTTCGACTTCGTTTGATACTCCAACGGTTAACTGAGGGACTAAAAAGGCCTCGTGTGTGTTGCAGCCCAACACCCCTCCAAAGTGGCCCAAAACCCACCTAAACCCCCTCCATCATCTCGGTCGTTCGATCACGATCGCGTGGCCGAAAACCGCACCTCATTTGGATTCTCCTAGCTCCCTCTACCTATAAATATGTGGCCTCCCCCGAAATTTCGCGGACGAACCCTAGATCTCACCTCCCTCCGCGCCACCGGGCATGTCCGCCCGCCGGCGGATGCGTCCATCCCGCCGCCACGTCGCCCCGGCCAACCGGGAGGCGACATGTCACCCTTCCCCGCCGCCGCAGCCAACCGGCGCCCGCCACCTGTCCAGCGCGCCGCCTCCCACCGCG
>NC_041386.1:193701237-193705871 GCF_002162155.2 Triticum dicoccoides
CGTGGGCCCGCACGGGCCCGGTCGCCGCCGCCGCCGCCCGCAGGCGCGGATCCGCACCCGCCGCCATGCGCCTCTCGCCGGAGTTCGAGGCCGCTGTCCCGCCAGGTCGTCCTCCCGTCCTCTGCTCCTTCCATTCCCTACCTCTCCCTCGTTGACTTCGCTAACCGCCGCCGCTCCGCCCGTGCAGCATGCCACCACCGCGCCCTACCGCAGTCCTCGCGCGTCTCCGGCCAGATCCGGTGCCCAGCCGGCCGGATCCGCCCGTTTTCGCTGCCGGCCCCCTCCTGGCCTCCTTGCCGACCGGCGCCGGCGCCGCCTTGCCATGGCCGCCTCCCTCCTGCTCAAGCGGGAGGAGGACGAGCGCCCGCTCGGGCCTGCCCTGTTCTCCGTGGGCCCCGCCCCACATCCGGTCTAATCCAACAGCCCTACTACTTCCTGGGCCGAAGCCCACGAGGTGACGCCCCGGTCCAGTTTTGCCTCCGTGTTTTTCACTAAGTCCCTGTAATATCATATTATGTGTGCATCTTCATCGTGTGATTACTCCGTCACCGTTGCTCCGATTCGTGCGTGAGCATATCAAAATGTTCGTCTCGACGAGTAGATCATTTCATCTCATTTCATCATTTTCATTTGAGCTATCTTGATGCCCGAAATGCTATTGGAAGAGGGCTATGTGATGAATTTGTCAGATCTGTTTCAGCAAATGGCATTTTGTCATTTTTGCCATGATTAATGTGTGTATGCTATGACCCTGAGCTCTACATGTGTTTTGTTATATGGCATGCCATCTTTACAGAGGTGCTTGCCATGTATTTTTGCGATATTTGTAGTGACTAGCACAAGCTTGCAAAGTAGCGTAATTGGTAATGCCGATTTCAGGGACTTAGAATTTCACTAAGTCCTTGTCCTGATTTTGTTGTTATGCCATATGTTCATGTTGTTTCCTAGTGATCCGTGCCTCTTTTGAGGATGATCAGTAAGGATGTGTTGTTAATATTGTTGTGTTCTATCCATCCATGTCTTTGTTTGCAATTATGGAGCACCCTAGCTTGAGTCAATCGAGCTCTACTTTTGCTATAAAATGATCCTGGCAGATTGTTGACATGTTTAGCGATTTTGCCGAGGATGTTGCTATTGATCCGTGCATGCTATGATGTTGTTCTTGCCATTCCTAGCTTCTATGCCATGTCTTCTTGATGGTTGTATGCTTAGTTTGTCATGCCATCCTCTGTAGTGAGTGCATCGAGCTCGTTAACATGCTTACTTGTTAACTGTTTTGCATGCTCTAGTTTTTCACAAAGTCTGAATCTGTTTATGTTTTTGCTATGTTCACATGCTTGCAATTGTATTTTCTGATCCCTTTTGGCTCAAGGTCACTAAGGTACTTTTGTTAAGTGCTTTGAGTAGCTTCATGCCATGCCTTGTTTTTCCATGATATGTTCCTGTAGCATGTAGTTTTCATGCTCTAAAGTGTGCTTCCTGATGATAAATTTCAGACTTGTGTTAATTTCACTAAGTCTGAAACCTGTTATCATTTGCACTTTTGCCATGCTTGTTTGAACCTGTTAATCGATGATTTAGCCATAGCTCAGTGTTCTTATTTTGTCAAGCTTCATGATGGATCCCTTCCATGTATTTTGTTTTCATGTTTGAGTGCTGTAGCATATTCATCTTGATGCATTTATATGGCTACTTGCTGTTTATACCAGACCGGTGCCATATTTGTTTTGCTTGCCATTTCCAAACCGTGCATCCGATTCCGGTGATCTTTATATCGATTTCAAACGAAATCACCTCATCTTTCCAGTGGAACTCTTGGTTTTCCAAGTTGAGGCTAGGTTCTATCATTCATGTCCAAATCATGCATATGCACCGCATCCCGCATCCCGCATATCATACCATGTTCATGTGTTAGTTGTTTACTATGTTGTGTGCTTCTTTCAGGTGTTGCTTCTTCGGGTTGGTTCCGTTAATGTCGCGTTTGTGAGGACCCGTTCGACTACGTCTGTTTGTCTACTTCATGGAGTCGTTCTTTTTCCTTGTAGGATTTCAGGCAAGATGACCATACCCTCGAAATCACTTCTATCTTTGCTTGCTAGGTGCTCGCTCTTTTGCTATGCCCATGCTGCGCTACCTACCACTTGCTTATCATGCCTCCCATATTGTTGAGCCAAGCCTCTAACCCACCTTGTCCTAGCAAACCATTGTTTGGCTATGTTACCGCTTTGCTCAGCCCCTCTTATAGCGTTGTTAGTTGCAGGTGAAGATTGGAGCTTGTTCCATGTTGGAACATGGATGTTTTGTTGGGATATCACAATATCTCTTATTTAATTAATCCATCTATATACTTGGTAAAGGATGGAAGGCTCAGCCTTATGCCTGGTGTTTTGTTCCATTCTTGCCGCCCTAGTTTCCGTCATATCGGTGTTATGTTCCCGGATTTTGCATTCCTTACATGGTTGGGTTATAATGGGAACCCCTTGACAGTTCGCCTTGAATAAAACTCCTCCAGCAATGCCCAACATTGGTTTTACCATTCGCCACCTAGCCTTTTCTTTCCCTTGGGTTCTGCAGACTCCAGGGTCATCTTTATTTAAACCCCCCCGGGCCAGTGCTCCTTTGAGTGTTGGTCCGAACTGGGCAGCCTGCGGGGCCACCCCAGGGCAACTTGAGGGTTGGTTTTACTCGTAGCTTGACCTATCTGAGTGTGCCCTGAGAACGAGATATGTGCAGCTCCTATCGGGATTTGTCGGCACATTCGGGCGGTGTTGCTGGACTTGTTTTACCATTGTCGAGGATGTCTTGTAACCGGGATTCCGAGCCTGATCGGGTCTTCCCGCTAGAAGGAATATCCTTTGTTGACCGTGAGAGCTTGTGATGTGCTAAGTTGGGACACCCCTGCAGGGATTTGAACATTCGAAAGTCATGCCCGCGGTTATGGGCAGATGGGAATTTGTTAATGTCCGGTTGTAGAAAACCTGAAACTTAACTTCATTAAAATGCACCAACCGCGTGTGTTACCGTGATGTTCTCTTTCCGGTGGTGTCCGGGAAGTGAACACAGTGTTGGAGTTATGCTTGACGTAGGTTGTTCTAGGATCACTTCTTGATCATAGATTCTTGAACGTGCTTTGCCTTGTCTTCTCGCTCTCATTTGCGTATGTTAGCCACCATATATGCTAGTCGCTTGCTGCAGCTCCACCTCTTACGTTTTATCCTTCCCATAAGCTTCAATAGTCTTGATCGCGAGGGTGTAAGATTGCTGAGTCCCCGTGACTCACAGATACTTCCAAAACCTGTTTGCAGGTGCCGATGTTACTGAGCAGGTGACGCAATCAAGCTCAAGGAGGAGGTCGATGAAGATCTTGTCCTTTGTGTTGTTCCATTCTAGTCGATCAGTAGTGGAGCCCTGTTGGGGTCGATCGGGGATCTGTGTAGCATTTGGGGTAGTCTTCTTTTATTTTGGTTCCGTAGTCGGACCTTGTGTGTATCTGGATGATGTAATGCTTTATTCATGTAATTGTGTGAAGTGGCGATTGTAAGCCAACTATGTATCTCTTTCCTTATGTAGTACATGGGTTGTGTGAAGATTACCTCACTTGCGACATTGCTTTCAATGCGGTTATGCCTCTAAGTCGTGCTTCGACATGTGAGAGATATAGCCGCATCGAGGGCGTTACAGAAACTCCTACCTCTTTAACCCGCGCCTTGTTAGCCCGAAATATTTAAGATATATTTTTGTCTTGTTGTGCTCCGACAACTCCCTCCATCTCAACCCGCGCCTTGCTATTCCGAAATTACAACGCACGCGAAAACTCCCACCTCCTGTGAAATCTCGACACATGAAATGCCCGTGGTACCCCTGAATCGAAAGAACCGCCTCAAATCGATGGGGGTACTTTCGTAACTTACCCCACATTTTGGACAAGCGCGTCTCTAAGCCATGGTTCCCCGCTGCCATCCCATCCGCCCACCCATACGTACACCAAGGCCGTGAAAACCCGCGACGAAACCCCACCCTACTCCGTCCGCCACCCAGCCGGAGCCTCTTCCCCGACGACGTCGTCCACAGCAACACATCGACGTCCCTCATCCACCGTACCGGATGAGGATCCGTCGTCAATCTCATCGTCCCGCCGGTTCAGCCACCCCGTCCTCCACCTCCAAGGAGCTGCCCCAACGTTCCCCTCGTCTTTGGCGCCACCTCCATTCCCACACTGCCATCTTCACCTGCACCACCGGAAGAGCATCATCATCACCGTTTCCTCGGATGAAGCTGCGTCCTAATCGGCGTCACCAATGAGGTTGTACACTAATCGCCGCATTTTCTTCTTGATTCGATCTCACGGTGCTGCCGGCGCTCGGCCCCGAGCCGACACGACGCGGCTCCATCCACGGCGGCGTCGCCAACCACTTCCTCCACGGCATCGCTCCCTCGGCGGCGACGTCCACATCAGTAGGAGCTGCTGCTGCTTTAGCTCTCGCTCGCGCTGCTGCTCTGCTCTTGCTCTCGGTCCCCTGCCTGGTCTGCTCTTGCTATTGCTCTTGCTCGCACTGCTTCTCTCGCTCTTGCTCTTGCTTGCGATGTTGCTTCGATTTAGCTACACTTCAGTCGACTGAATTGACTTTTGGGTT
>NC_041386.1:193706206-193715536 GCF_002162155.2 Triticum dicoccoides
TGGCGGACCTACGGTGGGGAGTGTTTTCGGGGCGGGCTGGGTGGCGCACCGCCGTCCGCGGGCGGCGGGGGGCTGCTGTTTGGCCGGTGGTGGCTGGCCGCTCAGGGGGGGTGGAGGTTGAAGATGAACCACATGCCCTGGATTTCGTATCCAACGGCTGCAAAATTGACTGACTAGAGACGAAAAAGTCAGTCGACCGACGTGTAGCCTCACCTTGCTAGTGCTTTCAGTTTCGACAGCAAAATTCAGTTTCGACAGCAAAATTCAGTTTTGACAGTTAAGTTCAGTTTCGATAGTTAAGTGCAGTTTCGACAGTTCAATTCAGTTTCGGTAGTTAAGTTCAGAGATGAGCGGCTGATGTATTTTACATCTAGCACTTTGTGGTTATGTATTTTACGTCATGTATTGGAGATGCTATTAGAATTCCACTCAGGTTAACGTTGTTCGTTGTCTCTCTTGTCCTGCTTCAGCCTCGGCGTCGTACCACTCAACGGAGCTGCTCCAACGACGAAACCCTCCATCACAACGGAGCAGTACCTCGGGCTCTATCTCCGGACGCCTAAGATCTTCTTCCCCTCCTCCGACAGCCAAGTCAGCTGGAGCATCCTCACCGACCAACCCAATCACGCTGAGATCGACATGGCTTCGCCAAAGAGGTTGTACACTTGTTGCACCTATTTTTTACTCTACATGTTATATATATTGTCCATTGAGCACTCGTAGTAACGGGAAATACGATTATTTTATCCTACTATATGACAAGCAGTGAGGTACCATGCAACTTAGCTATCCGTGATGGACTCTCTTGAATGCCATCATTATTTATCTCTGCGCGTTTGAGCTGTGCATCTGTCGATGGGCGTAAGAGTTGAGCTAGTATGGTTGTGGCCTGGGTCCAAAGTAATAGAATAGTACAAAAACATTTTTTCAGTGTAGGATTTTCCTTGCTCAAGCCTGCCTACTAGAATCGCCAGTGCTTGAAAGGAAAAGTGAATGAAAAACATCGGAATTGCAAAGTTTCCTATGGTACTACTTTTCATGAATTTGGTGCAAAGGAATGGAGCAAAGGAAAACTGTAGGATTTGTTCCTTTAGTGTCTCCTTGAAAGAAAAATCGTAGGAATTATAATTTCCACTTCTCCTCCTTTCATATTCCTATTCATCAAGCACAAGACTAAGAGATAGTAGCATAATAGCATTATAATCGTACATTTTCTTGTGGTTTGACTTAATCTCACCACGCTTTTTTGCATCTTGTGATCTTCCAATTGTTGTGAATCAAACACCCAGATTGGCAGAAATCATGTGTTTTTAAATTCTCTGTTTTGCACGTGCATTCCTATCCTATTCCTGTCTATTTTCTATCCCTGCATTGTTAGAATCCTCAAATTCAAACAAGCCCTTACTCAATTACTTCTGTTACAGATATGTGTCAAAGAAAACCTTGTGTGGTTTGTCCTACTCCTACGGCGCTGTGTTCCACCCCAGCTCAGCTGCTCCAACGACGGAAGGGTTCACCACAGCAGGGATCCGCTCTCCAGACTGTCTTTCGCCGCCTCAGATCTTCTTCCTCGTCACCAGCAGCCACAGCAACTGCATTACCATCATCAACTGAGCAGATGACCTTGAGGACTACACGGGTCCGCAAGAGAGGTCGCACTCTTTCGTGTCTGCTTACGTTATGCGTTGCTTAATATGATGCCATGCTACATTATCGTCGTGTTCACCTATTAGACTCTGAGTCAGGTCCAAACTAATGCTGAAACTTGAGTTTTTAAATGGTTGTGGGGTACATATTGGGGCAGCAATCAGTACTATCTGTCTACTATCTGGTTAATCTCTGGTGTCTACTATGAGTTTCATGTTGGGTGCAAACAAACATTAAAGGAGCCATTATCTGTATTTTTTAACTAAAGCTATTATCTGCCTGCTATCATTGGTTTTGGATCTATCCACAGTTTGCTACCATCACTCTGGATTTGTGCATGCACTCCTTACATAATCTCACTATGTTTTATTCTTATGCACGCCAGTTATTGTACACAATGGAACTGATCATGTAGAGCAAAAGAGACGAGCCTTGCGTGGCAATAAAATTTCATGCAGACGTCGTTCCATGGTGGGCGCAAAGGCAGCCCCCTCCACCCATTTTGGATCGTAATCAAGAGGAAGATAATTGTTCTGAGGGGGATTCAGAAGGAGAAGACCACTCCTATTTACCCCATGAGGTCTTCGCTCTAACTTGGCATGCTGATGTTGGTAATATCATGCATATGGTGCCTTGCATTGCTTACTGTATACATTAAAGATGTCATCTGCTTAGTTTAGACATGCTTTGTGTCAATGCCATTTGTTTAGTTTCTTTATCGTATATGTGAATCATGCAATGCCATCTTGTCTAGCCAGGCATCATATGTGTGAATTTTGCAATGCCACCTTGGTTAGCCAGTCATCTTATATGTGAATTATATCATGCCTTTATTTTTTTATTACGTGTTAAATTTTTCAACAATTTTAGTACATTCAATTACTCTTCCTGTGCATCAGTCATTCGGCATGGTCATGGAAAAATCTGGAGTGGAAACAAGGTCTTCAAAGCAGATAATGCTATCTGACGAAGTGCATGTCTTGCTGGTTATCGATAGCTCCTCAGAGGAGGATTCAGAGACAGATGACTAGTCATATTCCCCCCCCCCCCGAGGTGCATGCCCTAACTTGGCAGGGTTATGTTGCTCATATCGTGCGTATGGTATCTTGCATTGCTATGTCATTTGCTTAGTTTAGACATGCTTTGTGTGAATGCCACCTGTTTAGTGTCTAATTACCATATATGTGAATTATGCAATGCCATCTTGTTGCAAGACATTATATATGTGAATTATGCAATGTTATCTTGTTGCAAGGCATTATGTATGTGAATTATGCAATGCCATGCTGTTTAGGCAAGCGTCATATATGTGAATTATATCATGCCGTCCTTTTTTGTATTTCTCATTGCTTTTGTCGACAATGTTTGTATACTCAACTGCTCTTCCTGTGCATCAGCCATTTGAATTGGTGATGGAGAAATCTGGAGTGAAAACAAGGTCTTCAAAGCAGACAATGCTACCTGCTGAAGCAGATATCTTGCTGGTTACAGATAGCTCTTTAGAGGAGGATTCAGAGGCAGACGACCAGTCCTATTATCCCCTTGAGGTGTATGCTCAAACTTGGCAGGGTTATATTACTCATATAATGCATATGTTGTATTTCAATGCTTAGTTTTTACATCATATACACAATATTGAATGCCATCTCCTTAGTTGACACATCATACATGCGATTGCCCTCTGCTCACTTCCTTAGTATATAAATCATATATTTGAATTATGTCATTCCATGATGTTTACATAGACATCATGTATCTGAATTATGGCATGCCAACCCATTTTCTAAAGACATAATATAGTTACATCATCTCATACTGTTTACATAGTCATCATATTTTAAATTATGTCCTTCTATCCGTCAATTATATCATGCCATCATGTTTCCATTGACGGCATGTTTGTGATTTATGGCATGCCAACCACTTTAATATACACATCGTATAGTTATATCATGTCATCCTGTTTACATAGTCATCATATTTTGAAGTATGTCATTCTATCCTATTTAGTTTGCCATCATACATGTGAAATTGTGTCATGCTATCCTGTTTAATTAGCCATCATATATGTGAAATTATGTCCTGCTATTCTGTTTGCTTAGACAACATAAATGTGAATTGTTTCATGCCCTGTTTTCTTCCCTGCTATCCATTGCACCTGTCTATCTTACAATGTCTGTACATTCAATTACTTTTCTTGTTTATCACCCATTTCAATTGGAGGGAGTGATGGTAGTATCTGTGGGAGTAAAAACATGGTCTTTAGAAAAGATCGTGCTACCCGTCGATGCAGATAGAACCACGGTTGTACTTGCCCAAGAATCAGCCCCACCACACATAACCCACACTCATGCAGATTGTACCCCTACCCAATTGGACAGAGAACCAGCTACACCCCTTCTAACCCCAACCCCAGCATATAGACACCCAGTTCCTGTTGACACAACACCGTCTCCACCACAGAGCACCCAAACACGAGCAGCTAGTAAGGCAACTGCAGTGCCCAAATCACGAGGACCGCCACTCCAAACCCGAAGTCAACGCTTAAAGCAGAATAAGAATTGTTCTTAGGTCAGGTTCCCTAGCTATGGTTCATACTACTTTGCTCTTACATCACTGTATTTACTGATACCAACTAATTTCAAATTTGAAGGATGCAATTGAAACTCCAATGGCACAACAGGTATGTTTTAAACCTGTTTCTTCAATGTGTTTGGCTGTTTGCTGTTGTAACTTGCTCTATGTTGATTTCAGTTTCAATTGAATAAACAGTTATGTTCTTATGCCATGCACATTACAAGTGTTGTTATTGCTGTGTAGTTTCCCACACTTATATTCTGTCTATGCTGCTTTGTCTTAAATAGATATGATTCGAACTATATCTATCTTGATTTGGCAACATCAACTAGAATGATATAGACCATACAGTGACCATTCTACATAGATATATGTTTGTATCATGCTGTTATCCTGTCCACCTTACTACTGAACTAGTTTACCAAAATGAGTTTCATATACTACATTGTAAACATGAGATGTGTTTGTGTGTTTCCCTTTTAGAACGCGGATAAAATATTGGAGAAGAGTACCCTGTTATGCTATGGTAAAGGAATTAATGCAGATAAGATTCAAGATAGTGAGACATCCCTGTTGGTCTCCAAGAAAGCTGATAAAAACTATATTGAAGACACTAAGACAACCCCAAAGTCCTCTCTTGATGTAGTGTTCGAGTTACTGGCTACCACTGCTGGCACCAGCTCTTCGAACTCGTTGCCTGAATCAGTTCGGCTTCTTGAGTCTCAACTTCCAGTTGAAAGACATCGATCAGATGTTATGCGACAGGAAGCCGGAGGACTGAGGAAGTCCCTGTAGAATTCGGATGCATACTTTCTGGTGCAACAGCAAGCGCTGGAGGACTTAAGTGCCAAACAAGAGAAATTTAATAAGCTTGCTAAGCATCTTGCTAGCATTATGGGTACTCAGGATATTGTTTCTTGAGCTCTTCTGAAGTGGTTTCAGTTCTGGACTTGTTTTGCTATGACGTTTATATGCTGCTGTGTTCCCTATATTTGCACTGGTGGTGAACTTTGATGCCCAGTGGATGTAATATGTGTAATAGCCGTGATAGGCTAGTCTAAGTTGCTTGCTTATTTATTTCCTTGTTATCTTGTTTATTTGTTTGCTTGTAGTCAGTGCAATTCTTTTTCTGTGGTTTTCTAGTGGCTGCAATAACCAATTTTTTAAAACTAGGCCACACTAACCATGGGCTAATATTTACTGTAGTGACACTGGGCCTCCTACGGGCCGTAGAAACAGTGGGCCTTCTACGGGCCGTATAAATAGTGGGCCTTCTATGGGCTGTAGAAACAGTGGGCCTTCTACGGGCCGTAGAAACAATGGGCCTTCTACGGGCGGTAGAAACAATGGGCCTTCTATGGGTCATATTATCAACGGGCCTTATACGGGTCGTATGATCGATTGGCCTAACATGGGCCAAACAAACCGCATTCTGGCCGTAAACGAGCTAGAGTTGGAATCGTCTGTTTATGGCCCGACCATAACGGGCCATCGTTAATAGGTCGTATTTGATGACGCTATGAAAACGACCCAACGTATTAACGGACCACAAACGGGCCGACTGTAACCACGGGCTGAATTTGGCCCACAAGCAGAAAATGGCAGTAACGGGCCGTAAGTAAAAGAATGTTGGAAAATAGCCCAAGAATAAATGGGCTCTAAGAAGGCCGAAAGATAACATGGGCTGGAAACGACCCAACGTAATAACGGGCCGTTAATGGGTATAAAGTGATACACTGTTCTTTACGGGCCGTTAATGGGTGTAAAGTGATACACTGTTCATTACGGGCCAGTTTCACCACGGGTCGTTAATAGGCCAAGAGTTACATAGGGACTCATATGGGCCAAAAGACGTCATGGGCCATACATGGGCCAGAAGTCAAAACGGGCTGGAATCATATTGGATGGCACAGATGACGCAATTGGGCCTAATTCGAATAGGGCGTAACGGGCCTTGGGTTAGCGGGCTGTAAATGGGCCATATGCGAACAGGCCGTTAAAAGGCTTTCCATGGGCCGGCCCGCTACCTTTTGACCAAGTAAAACGGGCCGGCCTTTTCACAGGAATGGGCCTCTGTTGGGCCGTGCCACGTGTCGACGTATCATAGGAGCCTTCTGTCCAATGAGTGAATGACATCTGTCCCAGCGATGAGCCGACACGTGTTTCCTCCAGCCAATGATGATTTTACACGTGGAAAATCCCCATTAGTCGGGGCTGTTAATGGGTTATCGGATCCAAAACCCGACCCGATAGCTTAGCGGTGTTCTGTTACGGTGGATGCCATGTGTCGGTCACCCTTGACGAAAGCACTTCTGTGACGCGCGATTTATCATCATGGAAGTGGACACTTCCGTGATGATAATTTTGGTAATGTCATGGAACACTTCTACGACAGCACAGGTATGACTATCTTGATTCTTTCATAAAATCGTCATGGATGTACATGCATGACAGAAAACACGACCTACTGTGACAAACACGTATCATCATGGAAGTGTATTTTTTTGTAGTGCATACACTTTCCTGCTGTACATTATTTTGCTTTATTTGTAGCTAAGTGCTTGCTTGCTAGAAAGAAAGTAGGTGCGCTCAGTGCACCAGACTTTGTTGTTTTACGCCGAGCAGTAGAGGGCGGCAACACCCATAGCTTGGGAGCTATTGTGGCTCGTCGCCTCCATCTTAATAAATCACATGGTGAAATACATGGTGGGATTTTGGTACTCATTTGGAGGCTCACTTCGAGGTCGAGATACGCCCTCATGATTACCCTTTGACCAAGGTCTACCTAGACAGGGCAGGCATGGAACACCATCATTTTATAGCACGAGATTATCCTAACATTCCCATTCCTTATAACCTGGTTTTTAGCGTTAAAACTCGTGATATTATTCCACTGCCCGCACCTGCTTTGTTTGATTCTGCTGCCAGGGGTGGATATAGGATCATTCCTGCGGACATCATCACCTACCGGAACGCTCAGGCTACTGCGGAAGCGGCACAGCAGGAGCCCCAGCAGTGGGACGAGTGGATGTCCGCTCCTCAGCACCACTACTACCCTCCAGGCTACTGATCGACTACCAAGTTAGGCCAAAAGCCTAAGCTTGGGGGAGTACGTGTCTCCACCAACTTTACATTCATATCCACTTATTCCATTTGACGGTGTCCACACTTTTTCATTGTATCATCCATGCTTAGATTTATTTTCTTGCTTTCTTCTTGTGTGTTTGAAAAACATTAGAAAAAACCAAAAAAATAGTTATAGTTAATTAACTTTCTATGCATGCTTAGCTATAGTATTAAAAAGAAAATCCAAAAATATTTCCTTGTTCTCCTTTTGCTTGTTGGGAGCTTTCCCGTGTAAATAGTTTTTCTCGTTTTTGCTTTTCCCTTTTATTTTCTTGTTCAAGAAAACCAAAAACTCCAAAAATATTTCAATGTGTTTCTCTGAATTTCTTTTCTTTTTATTCGAGTTGTACCGAGGAGAAGACCACGATGAAAATGTTGAGTGACTCTCATTTGAGTAACTGTTGAACTAATAAAGAGCACATTTTACCTTGTCTTCTCCTCTTGAATAAAATGTTTGCATATTTCAGCTCAGTCCACGGCACTCTTGCACTATTATCATTTTCATATCATTCGGTCATGCAAGTGAAAGGCAATAATGACGACATTCGATGAACTGGCCGCGGCAGAGAGAAACTGGTATGGACTCTACTTGTTCTGTCTGTGTAAATATATTTAACCTAGTATCCATGATTCATCCCATTATGATTAGACATGTTTGCAATGACAATTAGAGATTATAGTTTCTCATTCCATGCATAAGTAGCCGGGAGTTGATAATGATTTATCTTGTATATCAATATTGCATTAAAATGATTGTGATGTAGTATGATGATATGGTATCCTCCTCTGAATGTTCGAGTGGCTTGACTTGGCACATGTTCATGCATCTAGTTGAATAAAAACCAACATAGCCTCTATGATATTTATGTTCAAGGTGTTCATATCATACTCATCTAGTGTCCAATGTTACTTATGCGTAATGCATGGTTATGATCGTTGTTGCTCTCTAGCTGGCCGCTTCTCAATCTAATTGCTAGCCTTCGCCTGTACTAAGTGGGAATTCTGCTTGTACATCAAAAACCTTGAACCCAAAGTTATTCCAGATGGGTCCACCATACCTACCTATATATGGTATTACCCTGCCGTCCTAAGTAAATTTGCATGTGCCACCTCTAAAAACTTCTAAAAATATCTGTTTTCTGTGCCTGGATCGTTCATGGAACGACAGGAGCTAGTCGGTATCTTCCATGCTAAGCGGGTTATTCTCAGGTCAAGTGTTTATTCACTGGGCATCGCATGAGAAAAGGGCGGTAATAGGGATGCCCAGTCCCAAACTGCAAAATACAAAAAGAGTTAATTGCTTGAATAATTAAACAAAAACTCCCAATGGAGTCAAAACCTTTACTTTTATCGCTTGGGAACCGCCACTAGCCTGTTTAGCATGGGAGATATTGATAACTGATGGTCGTGAAGTAAATAAGAAGGGTGCATGTCTCAAAATAATCATTTATCTTTGTTTTAAAAGTTGAGCTCTGGCACCTCTGCAAATCACTGCTTCCCTCTGCGAAGGGACTATCTATTTACTTTTATGTTGTGTCATCACCTTCTAAAACAAGCGCCAGAAATTAAGAAGGCACTACTGGAATTAGATAATTTGCCGTCTGCCAAGTCTTTGCCATCCGCTAGCTGACGGCAAAGAAGGTATTTGCCGTCCGCTTGTAGAAAATGGACGGCAATGAACTAGCTGATGGAAAAGAACGGTCTTTGCCATCTGCCTACTCTTTGCCGTCAACTAGCGGACGACAAAGAATCTTTGCCGTCAGCTAGCAGACGACAAAGAGGGTGGTGGTCCCCACTAACGAGCTGATTAATCCAAACTTAACGGCCCCCCTCTTTGCCGTCAGCTAGCGGACGGGAAAGAGGAAAAAAGCTGACGATAAAGATTTGGCGAACGGCAAAGACGTAACCTACCTAACGCCCTGGATCCATCTCTCTTTCTCTCCTCTCTCCTCCCCGAGCCACCACGCCGCCGCCCCCGCC
>NC_041386.1:193715755-193721278 GCF_002162155.2 Triticum dicoccoides
GCCGCCGCCGCCGCCACCCGCCATCGCGGTCTGGTGAGTTATTTTTCTTTTCCTTTTTTGCTGTTTAATTGTTAGTGTTAGGTTTAGTGCTAGATATATATGTGTTAGTGTTAGATTTAGTGCATGGGTTTTAGATAATTAGTCATATAATCAAAAGAAGTTGAAAAAAGATGAAAAAAGAAGAAGAAGAAAAGAAGAATATGTAGAAGGGGAAGAAGAAGAAGAAGAAGAAGAGGGGAGAAGAAGAAGAAGAAAGTGTAGGAGAAGAAGAGGAGGGGAGAAGAAGAAGAAAGTGTAGGTGTAGGAGAAGAAGAGGAGGGGAGAAGAAGAAGAAGAAAGTGTAGGTCTAGGATAAGAAGCGAGGGGAGAAGAGGAAGAAGAAGAAGAAAAGAAGAAAAGAAGAAAAGAAGAATATGTAGAAGGTGCTCTTTGGCCTTCCAGAGGCCGGCGGGGTCGTATATTTGTGAATTACGAGTTAGGTCGTATATTTTTCGATTTTTTTATGCAAAACATCATACATATTTGTGTTTATCGGGTGGATTCAAAAGTTGTTTCGTCGCTGCGAGGGTGTGGTGTTTGACGACCTCCTCATGCGTTCGACGAGCTCCGCCCCTGCGTTCATTGGTGAGCACAAATGACATCTGCTCCTCCCCCTTCATTTGCTCTGTTCCGGTCTTCGTGCCGATGAAACTTGCTAGCTATATGTGTCAATCATCAGTATGCATAACCACTATGCGTCTCCCGTTTGAAAGGGTTACATCTATAAATATGCATGCATTTGCATATTTATAACCGTGATTCTTTCGAATTGTCCAAAGCTATCCATGGAAAGCCCAAGTATGTGTAGATTGGGTTCGTTTTCCCATATGTTTTCCTCCGGATCCGACGCATAAATTTCGTCAGTGTCTCCCTTGTTGTTCTCTGGGTACACATCCTCTCTGTTTATTGCAGAGACATGTATCAGGAGAACAACGGGGAGGTGCTACCGAAATTTTGCGTCAGATCCGGAGCATAGCATGGGAAAATGAACCCAATCTACACATACTCTGGTGTGATTAGGACCTATCATTACCTATTAGAGTGTAGGTTGCATGGAAGTAATAAAATTGACAAACTAGATCAACTGATGAATATATACATGGTGAATTATATATATATATATATATATATTTGTTGTGTGTCCAGTAGCTCTAAAAGTCAAGATGAGTGATCGTGCATGGATGTACACCGGTCACACTGGTCAGAACAAATGGAGCACTGAATGGTTCACAAAAACCAAGGCGTTTGTGCAAGCCACATTTGCAAATGGCCAGAGGAAAACGTGGTGCCCCTGTTCCCGGTGCGACAAGTGGGAAAAGAGGATAGAGGCTAAAATGGGCAAACACCTGTAGAAGAGTGGTTTTACGCCCAATTATACGGTGTGGACATTTCATGGTGAGTCTGCCCAACGTGACCGAGCTGAGGTGGTTCGTCCTCACATCGACGATCATGGTACCGGGATGGAAAACATGGTGCAAGACTTGGATGATGCTCAGGATTCGGACGAGGAGATGGAGGAATCTGCAAAGGCCTTAAATGAAATGTCGGAGTCTTCAAAACGTCCACTCCACGAGCACACTGAGCTTTGTGAATTGGATGCCATCTCACAAGTAATGGCTCTAAAGGCTCAGTTCAACTTGGGCAGAGAATGCTACGACACAATTATGACAGTATTTGGATGCTTTCTACCCAAAGGCCATGTAATGCCTGCAAACCTGTACCAGTCGTACAAAATCCTCCGTGCACTGAATATGCCCTATGAGAAGATACTTGCATGTGAGAAAGGATGTGCCTTATTTAGGCTTGAATATGCGGACTTGAACTATTGTCCCATTTGCAAGTCTTCCAGGTATGTTGTGGTAAATAACGGTATGGGTCAGAAGACGCAGACCAAAATCCCCATTAGTGTTCTTCGGCATATAACAATCGTACCAAGACTTCAATGTCTTTTCATGGTTGAAGAGACGGCCATATAGATGACATGGCACAAAATGGGTAAAAGAACCGAACTAGATGCAGATGGGAATCTGATGATGGTACACACATCGGATGGTGTTGCGTGGAAGAAGTTTGATGAATTACATGATGACAAAGCGGCAGATCCGAGGCATCCTCGAGTCGGCGTAAGCACGGATGGGTTCAGTGTGTTTGGTCTGATGGCAACCCAATACAGTTGTTGGCCCATATTTGTCTTTCCACTCAATCTTCCCCCGGACAGATTATGCAAAGAAAGAACATTTTCCTGACGTTGATAATTCTAGGGCCCAACTATCCGGGGAAAAATATGAATGTGTACATGCAACCGCTTAAGGACGAATTGCAAGAAGCCTGGGATAATGGGTTCAAGACATAAGATGCCTATAGCAAACGAAACTTCATAATGCGTGCCTGGTACATGTACTCGACGCATGACTTGCCGGTGTATGCGCTATTCGTTGGCTGGTGTGTGCATGGAAGGTTCCCGTGCCCCACATGCAAGGGAGCTCTTGAGTTTCGTTGGCTTCAGGCCGGTCGCAAGTTTTCTTGCTTCGACATGCATAGACAGTTCCTGGATCCTCGCCATAAGTTTAGGAAAGAAAAGAAGAACTTCATGAGAGGTAGAGTTGTCAAAAACTCTGCACCACCTGCGTTGACAATCCAACAGACCCTGGATCAGTTAAACGCTCTCGAGCCAGATCCAGAGCGTCCAGGGTACTTCAAGGGGTATAATTCTAAACACGCCTGGACTCACAAGACATGCTTATGGGATCTGCCTTACTTTAAAGACCTCCTTTTCCCACACAACATCGACGTGATGCACACTGAGAAGAATATCACCGAGGAACTTTTTGGTACATTGTTCGGCATAGATGGGAAGTCAAAGGATAATACTAAGGCTAGAGTCGATCTGGAGGCGCTATGTGATAGGACGTTACAAAACATGAAAGAACCGAAAGGACAGCAGAACTGGACGAAGCCAAAGACATGGTTCAATCTTGGAAGGCCAGCTACGAGGGAAATTATCTTGTGGGTGCAACAACAGTTGACGTTCCCCGATGGGTATGTAGCGAATCTAAAGAGGGGAGCGAATCTTGATAAATTGAAGATATTTGGTCTCAAGAGTCATGATTGGCACATATGGATTGAGCGGGTAATGCCGGTGATGTTGCGTGGCTTCATCCCTGAGGATGAATGGCTAGAACTGGCAGAACTCAGCTATGTCTTCCGTGTTCTTTGTGCGAAAGAACTATCGCCTGACATGCTAGAAGAAATGGAAGAGTTGGCACCAGAGTTGATCTGCAAGTTAGAGAAGATCTTTCCATCGGGCTTCTTTAATCCAATGCAGGATTTGATTTTGCATCTCCCGACCAAGGCAAGATTGGGGGGGCCCGTGCCAAATCGTTGGTGCTACCCAACTGAGAGGATGCAGAAGATGCTTCGACAAAAATGCAAAAATAAACGTAGAATTGAAGCATCGATGGTTGAGGCATTCATCACTAAGGAGGCAGCAAACTTCGTGACAGCACACTATGAAGCCAAAAATCGTCATTTGCATAATCCTAAGCCTCGGTACAATGCTGACGAACCTCAAAAGGGTGGATCCAACCTCAGCCTATTCAAAGGGAATCTCGCACCAGCCAGTGGTTCGAAACCAGTATCTTTGGATAATGAAGAATGGCGGACCATTACGTTGTATATCTTCAACAACCTGACAGAAGTGCGGACATACATCGAGTAAGTTCTTGGTACATTGTTTCACAACTTCTATTTCCTTTGAACTGCTCTTATTCCTGGATATTTCATATAGTCGATACGTCGCCATATTCTCGTATGGAGCGGTAATCCAAAAGGATTCCGTCGAAGAGTATGAGCTTCTCGCAAAGCAAGGAGGCGGCTATCCCGGTTTCATCTCTTGGTTCAAACAAACGGTAATTTCTATTAGACCATTTCATTTCATTCGCTAATTTCTGCCTAATGCAACAATCCTTTCGTATTAAACTTGTTGGCTAATTCAGAGTCTATGGACGCCGAATTGAGACAAGTCACTAATGGTTTTGACTATAAGGTTCGTTCATTTGACAAATACGACATCAACGGGTATCGCTTTCGTACCGATGGCAAAGAGCTATCTATGGCCGACCGAAAGTCTACAAATTGTTGTGTATTTGCTATCAGCGAAGGAGGTACTGAGTATTATGGGAGAGTTGAAGCAATTTATGAACTTCTATTCTATGGTGACAACCCACCGAATGCCATACTCTTCAAATGTTATTAGTTTCAGCCGAAGGAGACTAGAAGGACTCATGAACATATAGGGCTAGTTGAAATCAAAAACAAAGCACCCATTTAGATGTTCCTGATGTCTATATTATGGCTCAACAGGCGACCCAAGTATTCTATCTACCGTGGGCCTGCCAATCTAATCCAAATCTGAAAGGGTGGGATGTCATTATTGAAGTGCCGCCACGTGCTAGACTATCTCCCCCAAAGGAAGAGGATTATGAACCTCACATTAACTCAGACACATATGAAGGAGAATTCTTCCAAGAGACACGTCTTTGCAAAAAACGTTTCAAGAACCGATATACTTCACCCCAAAACATTGAAGTAGACAGCGACAGTGAATCCGGCATCACCCCAGAGGAGGAACAAGAAGAGCCGGAACAAGAAGAGGTTACTACTGCGGATGACCTGTCAATGCATGACCGATTACGTCAAGGTGGTCTTCCACATTTTGATGCCACTGAACCCTATGAGCACGTCATTGATGATAGTAATGATCATGATTATGCATTTATTGATGATAGTGATCGAGATTATTAGTAGCCCGCTCATACACCTCCATGATCATGGTAAGTTTCTCTAGTGTTTTGCTTAACAAATGCATAAAGACCTAGACTTAGCTTTATTTCCTGCAAAATGACTTAATAAGCTTACTGACCTCCAAAACCATCCATTTTACCGAAGTTAGCTTACTTATGACAAAAATGGCATAATTAGCTTAGTTAGCTCATAAACGATTCATTTTACCCAAGTTAGCTCTAAAATGACCCATTTTTCCTAGGTTAGCTCCAAAATGACCTATCTTACATAGGTTAGCTCTAAAATGATGCATCTTACCTAGGTAAGCTCATAAACAATCCATTTCAACTAAGTTAGCTCATAAATGATCCATTTCACCTTAGTTAGCTCATAAACGAACCATTTCACTTTAGTTAGCTCATAAACGATCCATTTCACCTTAGTTAGCTCATAAACGATCCATTTCACCTAAGTTAGCTCAAAAATGATCCATTTCACCTAAGTTAGCTCATAAACGATCCATTTCACCTAAGTTAGCTCATAAATGATCCATTTCACCTAGGTTAGCTCATAAACGATCCATTTCACCTAGGTTAGCTCTAAAATGATCCGTTTCACCTTAGTTAGCTCATAAACGATCCGTTTCACCTTAGTTAGCTCCTAAACGATCCATTTCACCTTAGTTAGCTCATAAACGATCCA
>NC_041386.1:193721544-193730631 GCF_002162155.2 Triticum dicoccoides
CCTTAGTTAGCTCATAAACGATCTATTTCACCTTAGTTAGCTCATAAACGATCCATTTCACCTAAGTTAGCTCATAAATGATCCATTTCACCTAAGTTAGCTCATAAATGACATATACTTCTTCTTCTAGTCACCTTTTTTCTAACTTTCTTATTTGCCATTTTGCAGATCTCATTCACTCCATGGAAGCTAGCTTGCTATGATGGAGTGCTTGTTTTTTCTTTCATTCTCTTCTAGTATTCTTAGCTTGCTATGATGGAACAATGTGTATGTGCAACTTGCTATGTATGAATGGATGGAACTATATATGTATGTACGATGAAACTTATGTGCTGGATATGTCATATGTTTGTTGTGAAATAACCCTGTGAAATATATGTATATATGTCATATATATTTGCTCTGAAAATTGTTGGATTTAAAAAAACAGAAAAAGAGCCAATGCAGGCTCTTTGCCGTCAGGCACCGACGGCAATGGGTTCTTTGCCGTCCGTGACAGACGGCAAAGAAGCCACGTGGCAGCCAACTATGCTTCCTGGGAGCTGACCCATTTGGTCAGTTTGCCTACAGTGGCGGACGGCAAAGCCTTTGGCTACAGTGGCGGACGGCAAAGACTTGCTGGAAAGTGACGTCCAACTGACGTCATCAGGCGAACGGCAAAGACCTGATGTTATTTGCCGTCAGCTATGGACGGCAAACACTGCCGTTAGCCACCCAACGGACTAACGGCGAATTTATTGTCGTCGGGTTTCTTTGCCGTCTGCCGCGGATGGCAAAGGCCCCTTTGCCGTCCGCTTCCGAAAGCAGACGACAAAGAAGCTCTTTACCGATCCTTTCTTTGCCAGTGCATTTTGCCATCCGCGGCCGATGGCAAAGGCCTTTGCCGTCCGCCTTGGCGGATGGCAAATTAGCTGATTCCTATAGTGAGAGCAGAGTTGTCATGATTTATGCATTGTTTTAAAGCTTTTGGAGAACGATGAGAAAGATTTGTCCCTAGGCAATTGATATTTAGATCGGTAATCATTATTGTAGTTTTATAAGAAGGAGAGGAGTAAGCAAACACACTTTTCGTATTTAGATCACACAAACTTATGGTTGGAACTCTAGCAAGCATTGGCAACTACTAAAGATCATTAAGATAAAAGCCAATCATAGCATTAAGTGTAAAGTCCTCTTTAATCCCATACGCAACAACCCGCTTATCCGATTTTGTATTTCTGTCGCTCACGCAACCCTAACAGTAATCAAATTATGAATGATACATATCCAACATATCTATAATTTTTCATTGTTCCATGCTATAATATTATCTATTTTGGATGTTTAATGGGCTTTAATATGCTCTTTTATATTATTTTTGGGACTAACCTATTAACCGGAGGCCCAGTGCCAGTTTCTATTTTTTTGCCTATTTCAGTGTTTCGCAGAAAAGGAATACCAAACGGAATGAAACCTTCGCGATGATCTTTCTTGGACCAAAAGCAAACCAGGAGACTTGGAGTGGAAGTCTGGAACACCGTGAGGCAGCCACAAGATAGGAGGGCACGCCTAGGGGGGGAAGCGCGCCCCTCACCCTCGTGGGCCCTGATGATGACATGTACCTAGGGTAGGGCAATAGACCTGATCTAAGCACCCTTCCCAAGGACACTGCGCTACAGTCGAAGACATTCAAAGGACAACAAATTCTACCGACTAGAATCACCTCAAGATGCAACCCACTCGACCATGAGTTCCACTCGGATAACCCAATTCTATTCTACCACATCATAAACCACTCGGAGTACAGAAGATTTAAGGTCACTCTAGATGGCAATGGTCAGGCATTCACTCCGTAGACTTAAGGGTCATTTATATCACTTTAATGCTGATGTTACTAGTAACGTCCCCTTTTTATGTACATTGAACCCTAGGTAACGGGGGATGGCTGGGGTCCTGGTGCACTCTATATAAGTCACCCCCTCCTCTGGGATAAGGGTTCGCACTCTCTGTAACTTCACGCATAATCCAATCGCTAGCCTCCGGGTACCGAGACATAGGGTTGTTACTTCCTCCGAGAAGGGCCTAAACTCGTTAATCTTGTGTGCACAACTTCATCGTAGCTAGGATCTTGCCTCCTCATACCTACCCCATTCTACTGTCAGACTTAGAACCACAACAGTTGGTACCCACCATGGGGCAGATGTCTTAGTTTTTGGTGAGGTTGCGATTTATCTGAGTCCTATCATCATGGTTTCGGACAGAGGTTTGGCTGAGGGCCGTGAGATCCGTCTCGGCGCGCTTGTTTGCATCGCCGACGACTCCGCTTGGCTTCAGGAAGCTCCCCTCAACGTCGAGGCACTCCCCGTTCGCGGGGTGACGCACTTTCGCGCATGCGTTCACGGCATCCTATGGCGGTAGCCGTCGACCCAGTATCAGTCGGCTCCCGCGGTGTCTTCGCTCCCCGCTGTTCGCCGTCACAAGTGATCTGGTCGGTCGCGGCTTTAGCGGTGGGTGAAGCATGCAGTGGCGCGACAGTCGGCCACCCCTCAAGTCGCGACAATCAAGACCGACGAATCTCTCTACGGCCTGCTCGATCTATCAACTGGCTCCGTCGAGACCCTATCCAAGTGCGACAGCAGCGACCCCGCGGCAGAGGTCCTGATGGTCGACACGCCGCGCAGCCCACCTGGCATGCGTCGCAATGACGGCGAAAATGGCGGCGGCGATCCGTCGTGCGTTCACGAGGAGTACCACCCCGAAACCCTCTCTTCTCAGTAGAGGGAGGAACTTCACCACCGCAATATGGAGGCGCTCCACACACCTATTGTCGAAGAGACCTCTGAAGCTCGGGCCATGGAGGTGGCGCGTTTGGCCACACTGGCTGAGCGCACTCTACTAGAGAAGCTTCAGCGTGCACTCGACAATCGCGCTCGGCGGCAGATCCCCGAATCCAGTCGACTGCAGCGCCAGCTGTTCCCGCCTGAACCATAGGTATACCGCACTCCGATTCAAAAGCTTACAGTGGCAGCCCGCATAGCAGAATCTATTTAGCCGTCCCAGTCAGAAGCTGGTATAGGTTTGATACAGATCAAAGCGCTGCTCTGGGCAGCAAGAGAGAAAACACTACAGTGTCTCATTCGCGTGACAGAATTCATAGCAGATCTGTGGTGGCTAACACAGTTCAGTCGGCTCACATCCCAAGATCGCGTCCGCGGCATGAGGGATGAGGGCATCGCAAAGGGTAGTACTTGGGTCGGAACCACGAG
Organism: Triticum dicoccoides; assembly: GCF_002162155.2. Lineage (NCBI taxonomy): Eukaryota > Viridiplantae > Streptophyta > Magnoliopsida > Poales > Poaceae > Triticum > Triticum dicoccoides. Next base: position 193,724,790 of record NC_041386.1, read on the forward strand.
CAGCATGATCATCAAATCGACCGTGACGATCGCCGTCGAGTGCCTACGCACCCTCCGAGGGGCGAATCATATGTGCCCCGGCATTATGATGATAGGAGCCCGTACAACGAAGAGCAGAGGAGTCCAGTTGACCCAAGAGAACCAGGGTTTGAAGCAAGGTCAATTTTGGTGCAAGATTTGGTGGACAGGAATCGAGCACACAGAGAAGGGCAAGACAGAGATCGCCCGACTGGAAGCAGAGTGCATGTTTCTGGTCCCGAGTGTTTTAGCAGAGCCATCAGGGCTGCAGAGATCCCTCCCAACTTTAGGTTTGTGACTGGAGTCAGTAAGTTCACTGGTGAATCGAAGCCTGACACCTGGCTTGAGGACTACCAAGTGGCTGTGCAGATTGGTGGAGGAAACGATGAGGTGGCCATGAAGCACCTTCCCCAGATGCTTGAAGGGTCAGCTAGAGCTTGGTTGAATCAGTTGGCTCCGGGCAGTATATTCAGCTGGGAGGAGTTGGCCCGAGTGTTCGTCAGAACATTTGAGGGCACGTGCAAACGACCAGCAGGATTGACAGAATTGCAACATTGCATGCAAAAACCGAATGAAACTTTGAGGGATTACATCCAGAGGTGGACCACATTGCATCACACTGTGGAGAATGCGTCTCAGCATCAAGCAGTTTGCGCCTTCAAGGATGGCATTCGGTATCAGGAGCTCAACCTGAAATTCGATCAGACAGGAGACATGACCCTGACCCGAATGATGGAGATAGCTACTCGGTACGCAAACACCGAAGAAGAAGACCAACTCCGCAGCGGCAAGGGAAAACCGGCCGGCCAGGACACTGGAGGAGGTAATTCCAATCGAAAGCAGAAGCGCAAAGCTGAACCTGCGGGACCTGGAGAGTTTGAAGTCGCAACCCAAGGAAAATCTAAAGGAAAGCCTAAAGGGCCTTGGATCCCCAAGAAAGTGAAAGATTCAGCAGGGAATGATATGTTGGATTTGCCATGTCACATTCACATCAAGAAAGATGAAGAGGGAAATCTGATCTATCCCAAACATACCACTTGATAGTGTCGAGTCCTTATATAGCAGTTCCGAGAAAAGCAACCTATTGAGAAAGAGAAGGAATCTGATAAGGATGAGGACAAAGAAGAGGATGACGAAGGATTTCCCAATGTCAATTCCACTTTGGTGATTTTTGCTGACATTGAAAGTAAAAGTCGACTGAAAGTCATCAACAAAGCAGTAAACATGGTTTCTCCGGCAACGACGACGTACCAGAAATGGTCAAAGACTCCCATCACATTCGACCAGTCCGACTACCCGCCGCACGTAGCCACCCCCGAGAGGCAAGCGTTGGTGGTCGACCCAGTCGTTGGGGGCACCCGATTGAACAAAGTCTTGATGGATGGCGGTAGTGGTTTGAACATTTTGTACGTGAGACCCTCTGAGGGATGGGCATTCCGATGTCCAAGCTCAGCGAGAGCAACATGCGATTCCACGGAGTTATACCTAGAAAGAAAGCCGACTCACTCGGCCAGATCACTCTAGACGTGGTTTTAGGTGATTCGAAGAATTACCATAAGGAAAAGTTGACATTTGAAGTTGTGGATTTTCACAGTGCTTATCATGCTATCCTGGAAAGAACTGCGTATGCTCGTTTCATGGCTCAACCATGTTACATGTACCTCAAACTCAAGATGCCTGGCCCTAGGGGCGTGATTGCAGTCACTGGTAATTGGCAGCTAGCAGAAGAGTGCTTCCAAAAGGGCTGAAAGATTGCCGATGAATAGATGACTGCAATAGAAATGGAAGAATACAAGAAGACGGCAGATCCGAGTGATTTGTTGAGAGCTACGAAGCCTGCTTTAGAATCTGCATTTAAGTCGTCTAGTGAAACAAAGTCAGTTCACATTCATCCAACTGATCCCAATGCTGCTCCGACTCATATCTCAACAACACTCGACAACAAATAGGAAGAAGCGCTCATCCAGTTCCTCCGTGAGAACTGGGACATCATCGCATGGAAACCTTCTGACATGCCAGGTGTACCCAGAGAACTGGCTGAGCACCATTTGCGAGTCGACCCAAAGGCAAAACCTGTCAAAGAGCATCTCCGACGGTCCGCCGTGGAGAAAAGAAAGGCAATTGGCGAGGAAGTGGCTCGACTTCTGGCAGCTGAGTTCATCCGTGAGATTTACCACTCTGAGTGGCTCGCCAACGTCGTCATGGTCCCCAAGAAAGATGATTCACTCCGTATGTGTACTGACTTCAAGCATATCAATCGGGCCTACCCGAAAGATCACTTCCCTCTTCCCCGCATCGATCAAATAGTCGACTCGACTGCAGGATGTGAGCGATTGTTCTTTCTGGACGCATACTCCGGGTACCATCAGATCCAACTGTACGGACCCAACAAAATAAAAACAACTTTTATCACCCCATTCAGGTGCTTTTGCTATGTTACTATGCCCTTTGTTCTGAAGAATGCTGGTGCCACATTCATGCGCATGATACAGAAGTGCCTGCTCACTCAAATCAGTCGGAATGTGGAAGCATACATGGATGACATTGTGGTTAAGTCACGTAAAGGTTCCGACCTGCTGACTGACCTCGCTGAAACCTTTGCCAATCTGAGAAGGTATGATATCAAGCTTAACCCGTCGAAGTGTATATTCGGAGTTCCAGGTGGAAAGTTACTCGGTTTCCTCATTTCCGAACGTGGGATCGATGCAAACCAAGCGAAAGTTGGTGCTATACTCCGAATGAAATGCCCTGTGCGTATACACGATGTTCAGAAGCTTACTGATTGTTTGGACGCCTTGTGTCGATTCATCTCTCGTCTTGGTGAAAAGGCATTGCCTCTTTACCAATTGATGAAGAAATATGATAAGTTCGAGTGGACTCCTAAAGCTGACGCATCGTTTGCAGAGCTCAAAACCCTGCTTTCCACCCAGCTGGTGCTCGCTGCTCCAATCAGCAAAGAGCCTCTACTGCTTTATATTGCAGCCACTTGACAAGTTGTCAGTACAGTACTCACGGTCGAGCGGGAAGAAGAAGGTAAAGCCTATAAGGTTCAGCGCCCAGTGTACTATACTTTTGAAGTCTTAACCCCGTCCAAGCCGAGATATCCGCATTATCAGAAGCTTGTCTCTGGAATTTACTTGACCATGAAGAAGGTTGCACATTATTTCTCTGATCACTCCATCACAGTCATCAGTGATTCTCCATTGTCAAAAATTTTGAACAACAGAGATGCAACTAGTCGAGTGGCAAAGTGGGCGATTGAAATCCTTCCATTGGATATCAAGTTTGAGCCAAAGAAAGCAATCAAGTCCCAAGCAATAGCAGATTTCCTCATCGAGTGGATTGAACAACAACAACTGACTCAATTCCACTCAGAACATTGGACTATGTTATTTGATGGATCCAAGATGTTGAATGGTTCTGACGTTGGAGTAGTTCTGGTATCCCCGCGAGGCAACAAACTCAATTATGTCCTTCAGATTCACTTTGATTCCTCCAACAATGAAGCTGAATACGAAGCACTTCTGTATGGATTGCGAATGGCCATTTCACTCGGCGTCCGTCGCCTAATGGTCTATGGTGACTCAGATTTTGTGGTCAATCAAGTGATGAAGGAGTGGTACTTCAGAAGCCCAGCTATGACTGGTTATTGCAATGCAGTGAGAAAGTTAGAATAGAAGTTTGAAGGGATAGAGCTCCACCACATTCCCCGACTGAAGAATCAGGCAGCAGATGACCTAGCAAAGATAGGTTCCAAGCGAGAGACCATTCCCAGCAATGTGTTCTTGGAGCATCTTCACACACCATCAGTTAAAGAGGATCCCTTCAAAGAAGAGCCCCCGCAACCTAAGAGTTCTACTGATCCGACTGAAGTTGAAATCCCAGCTGTGGTCGACTTAATCATGGAAGTTTTGGTCATCATTCCTGACTAGATAGTGCCGTATATCGCGTATATTCTCAGGAAAGAGCTTCCAGAAGACGAATATGAAGCACGACAGATTGTCTGTCGATCCAAGGCCTTCACTATGATAAGTGGTCGACTGTACAGGGAGAGTGTGACTGGAGTTGCTCAATGATGCATTAACCCATAGGAAGGCCGAATGATCCTCAATGATATACACTGGGGGACCTGTGGTCACCATGCGTCCTCTCGGACAATCTTGGCCAAAGCGTACCAATCAGGTTTTTACTGGCCGCGAGCAAATGAAAGGGCAAAGGAAATAGTTGACAAGTGTGAAGGCTGCCAGTTCTACTCGAACATGTCTCACAAGCCCGTTTCAGCTTTAAAAACCATTCCACTCGTCTGGCCATTTGCTATTTGGGGGTAGGATATGGTTGGACCCTTGAGGACCGGCAGAAGTGGTCTCACCCACCTACTTGTTGCAGTAGACAAGTTCACTAAATGGGTTGAAGCCAAAACCATCAAGAACCTCGATTCAAGAACCGCCGCCAGCTTCATCAGAGAGTTAACATTCAGATATGGTGTCATGCACAACATCATCACAGTCAACGGTTCAAACTTTGATTCAAATGAGTTCAGAGCTTTCTACGCTTCCTAGGGCACCCGGGTCGACTACACTTCAGTCGCTCACCCTTAGTCGAATGGACAAGCAGAAAGAGCAAATGGTTTGATATTACAAGGGTTGAAGCCCAGATTGATGTGAGACCTCAAGCATGCGGCTGGTGCCTAGGTAGATGAGTTACCAACAATACTGTGGGGGTTTGAGAACAACGCCAAATCGGTCGACTAGCTGGACTCCCTTCTTCATGGTTTATGGAGCCGAAGCCGTGTTGCCGGCTGATTTACTCCATAATGCCCCACGAGTGGAGCTTTTCTCAGAGGTAGAAGCAGAACAAGCCTGGCAAGACATTGTTGATATTTTGGAAGAAGAAAGAGAGATGGACCTGATCAGATCGACCATTTATCAGCAAGACCTTTGTCGGTTCCATGCTAGGAACATAAGAGGTCGAGCATTTCAGGAAGGGGACCTGGTTCTCAGAGTGGATCAACAACGTCCACACAAGCTTGCTCCTGCCTGGGAAGGTCCCTTCATCATCACCAAAGTGCTCCACAATGGAGCATACCACCTGTACGATGTGGAACACAATAAAGACGAGCCACGCGCTTGGAATGCGGAGCTTCTCCGCCATTTTAACACTGAAGTATTCATACTGTCGAGATGTAATGAGAAGTACCTTTCAGTTTGTTTATCAAAGACATGGTTTTATAGTCTCCTAAATGATTGTTATTACTTATGCATGTGTCCAAAATCCCCCAGTGGGTGGCTTAGTCGCGAATCTGATTCGCCTAAGTCTCAAAAAAAATCCTACCAAGTGAAGAGCAAGCCTCTCACTCAGGGGCTTAGCTGCGAATCCGATTCATCTAAGACTAAAAAATCCTACCGAGTGGAGGGCAATCCTCCCACTCGGGGGCTTAGCTGCAGTTCCGTACTCGCCTAAGTTTAAAAAAAATCCTATCGAGTGGAGAGCAATCCTCCTACTCAGAGGCTTAGCTGCAGTTCTATACTCGCCTAAGTTTAAAAAATCCTTCCGAGTGGAGGGCAATCCTCCCACTCGGGGGCTTAGCTGCAGTCTCGTACTCGCCTAAGTTTAAAAAAAACTCCTACCGAGTGGAGGGAAATCCTCCCACTCGGGGGCTTAGCTGCAGTTCTGTACTCGCTTAAGTTTAAAAAAATCCTATCAAGTGGAGAGCAATCCTCCCACTCGGAGGCTTAGCTGCAGTTCTGTACTCGCCTAAGTTTAAAAAATCCTACTGAGTGGAGAGCAATCCTCCCACTTGGAGGCTTAGCTCAGTCTCGTACTC